>NC_134568.1:52536504-52859702 GCF_050947875.1 Dermacentor variabilis | reverse complement strand
ATCTGAGGAATTCGAGCTCCTTTTTTGCATACGAGAGTATTTTGGTATAGTTTACATAATGTCCTATCTAATGTAAGTCAAACTGCATCAAAAAAAAAAAAACGATATCATATGTAGGAGGATAAGGCTATTCGGTATTCTCAAGAGTACCTGTGCGCCACGGCGAAAGTATTTTTTTTGTGTGTCGCCCTTAGTCTTTCAATAAAATATAGGTTACTTTTATGTTACTGACCACAGAGCCGTGAATTTCTTAGATGCTTGCTGCTCGCCACCGAAAACATACCGGAATCAGTCATTTCCATCGCGCTGCCTCTCGCTCATAATCTTTTCACACCAGTGCACCAAGAAATTTCGCCCCGCGATTCACTGAATCTTTTCTTTCGGCCTTCAATAAAAGCACCAAAAACGAAAAAAGTTATGCCACTGCGGTCCACACTGGGCCATCCTTGCGCAAAGTTCATTTTTCCAGCAGCGTATGGGCATGCATAGTTTGCCCGTGGATACTCGATTTCCTCGAGGTATTACATAAGTGTTGCTACAAGCACCCTCTCGAAATGCGGCGTTGTAACCCTGTCATGCACTTGTGCCTATGGCACACGTCGCTATAGCAGTGACTGCTTCATTTGACCTTCTTTCCGCTCAGCGCGATATTCGTTATGGATTCATGCATTTGAAGGAACACTAGGGCTGCGAAACATTCCATGGTAGGGGACTGAGTTTGAGCACACGGGGTTCTTTAGCGGTGCCGAAGTGTTCTAGCACTCCGCTTCCATCGGCATGCGGCCACTGCTGCCGGGAGTCGGACTAGCGACCTCGTGCTTTGGAACACAACGCCATTTGCCCTGGCCCATCGTGGCGGATATTTTGAGGCACAACACATGCGTCATAAATCGTCGTAAATGTTCATTGTTGGGCGCGCACCTCACTCAAGGTCTCCAGCGAATGAGAAGCAAATGTTGTTGTTGTTGTTGTTATTATTATTATTATTATTATTATTATTATTATTATTATTATTATTATTATTATTATTATTATTCAAAAAAGACCACAGTCCAGCGGGCGTACACTGACAGCTACGTCTACATTTCATATAGACAGAAAAGGATACATTAAACAGTTTTAGGGAAAAAATTATTCAGGGGCCCTATAACGTAAAACTATTCCAATATGTTTTTATTCCAACCTCCTGACGTCAAATTTGCGTAACTGCCGACGCAAGCATCGGGCGGTCACCCGCAGGGTTGTCTCAACAGACCAATCAAACGCTCTCCTCGTTCATAGGAGGTCACTTTGCTTGAAAAACGAATAACATTGTCTACACTGAGCAGCTTCTCTGGCGCACACGAGGCGAGGAGCAGGCAAGTGGAGAGGGACTCCATGGGAACGAGCCACTGTACTGAAACTTAATGACCGGATGAAGAGGGCGGTGCAGGCGTCAGATTGGTCCACTATCTAACGCGACAGCGTTAAGGAGCTCGTGTCGCAGAAAAGCCGGTGTCGGCGGTGTCGGTGGCGTTGGCCGTGAGTGAAAAATCCCGGAGGGCAATTTATAAATAAAAACATCTTGCAAGATGGGCTGCGTGGGAATCAAACCAGGGTCTCCGGAGGGCGAGGTGGAGACGCTACCACTCAGCCATGAGTTCGATCGTTCAAAGTGGGACAAAACACCTCTAGTAATGCGGTGTTTCCTTACAAACGTGCCGTAGAAAGCTATACTGCTGTGTATATCGGTATTTATGAACATGTAAATTACAGAAGTCGCAGGTAAACGCGTAGCGATGTACGTTTCCGTTACATTTCTTCTGCGCTTTCCGCACACGCAGAGAAATCTTGCGGCCAACACAGAAGACCCCCTTCTTTCAATGTATGGCGCTGCCCCGACAGGTGGCGCGCCACGCGCGCATTGGGGCTGTGCGGGGACCGGTGCGAGGCGCGTCGCGGCCCGGACTCCCTCTCCCCTGACGACGCTTCGCCGTGCTCCCTCACGGTTTGCAGAATCAAGCGTCCTTCCTTTCTTTAGATAAGATAATAGATAACTATCTATCTATTTCTCTGCCCATGCCGATCACGACGTTTGGCTGGCGTAGATCGTTTCCCCCTCCGAGACACCGAGTTCTGTGGTTCGTTCCGCTTGCTCAGGCGCACGTTTCGTTTCCGCGCCGAATGCTGCGTTGCTCGACGCTCGCCGCGTGACTGGTGGGTGCAAAGTCCGATGCGGGGCGCCTCGTAAGTGATCGCTGCTCCGTAGCGCATTGTCTTACACCCCTTGGCGGGTCGACGGGAGCGCTGTCGCATTCCACTCTTGAAGGCGAAGCTTAAGCGTCCTCTAATTTTTTTCTTAGCTTGCGGTGGCTCGTCGACAATGGCGGCGGCACGCAAGGGAAGCTTAAGAATGACGCTAAAACGAATCCTCAGCAAAGAATAGTTGGCAGAACGAGGTCGTAAACCTGCGGAAAGTTCTCAAGAATGTTACAATGGCACGCAGAAAGTTTTATTAAACGCAAATAAACCATGCTGTCCGGCAGGTGCGAGTAGCCAGTGCGTGAGCGATCGGCGGCAGCGATCTTTTATTCCTTTCAGAAAGGGCAGCCTGCGGCTATTCAGAGGAAAATTCAGTTTTGTTCGGCATATAACCGCATCTTTAACGCGTACACGTCATTTTGACGTGGTGAGTATTGTGGTTTTGTGACGAGCTCGCGAGACAGGCAGGGGAAATGGGTGCAGCCCGAAAGATCTGGACCGATAGCCGAGGGCTAGCGGCGAAAATGCGTGGAATAAAAATTACTATTTTCTTTTGTTCGGTCAAATCATGCATAATCAGTGTGTACACGTAATTTCAGATGGGGAGCTATCATGGTTTTCGTGACGTCGCTTGACAGACAGGTGAAGGGAGTGTCGTCCAATAAAGTTTGTGGCCAATCGCAGAGGGCTGATTGCAGAATTGGAATAGAAAACTTTGGAATAGTTTTACGTTATAGCACCCCAGATCCCACGCACTGTCGGAATCGATGCAACAGAAGCTATCTGTGCTGGTTGCTTTGATTGACGGCAATTAGCGGTGATGCTGACGGCAAAAGCTTAATTCATTTAACGTTTAGTTTAACACGAGAATGGCGAGTTGGTGTTAAACGTTTCTCTTGCGTGTACCACTGCTGCTTGTCGGCGTAGTACACAGAACACAAAGGGATATGTGCGTTGTTGTGTGCCATATTTTATAACCTCTGAGAGGGTTGAGCTTTGTTATTTCCTCGCATGGCACATCGCATCGTGGTAGAAGTATCAAACTTGAATGGGATTATGGGGCTGTACGTGCCAAAACCACAATCGGATTATGAGGCACGCCGTAGTGGCGGACTCCGGATTAATTTTGACACCGCGATGTTCTTAAACGTGTCCCAAAATCTAAGTGCACGTGCGTTTTCTATTTCGCCCCCATCGAAATACGGCTGCCGCGGTCGGGATCAAATCCGCGACCTCTATAAATGCCATAGCCACAAAGCTATTGCGGCGGGCACAGAAGTGTTGACACAGAAGCGGCGGCGGCAGCAAAGGCAGTGGTGGTGGTGGTAAACTTCATTGAAAGGGGGAAGGGGAAAGGGGGAATTGGCTGAGGGATCGGGCTCAAGTAAGGCCCTGGGCCTGCTTGGCCTTCTCCGCCCAGTCCACCAGTTCAAGCTGTCGGTTGACGTCCCCGGATCTGAGCCAGGCTGTCCAGGCAGTCTCGCTGCTGACGGGGGGATGAGAAAACGGGAGCGAGGTGCATTCCCACACTATGTGTGTGAGCGTCCCTGTTTGTGAACGGAGCTTACATGCGTCGCCTTCCTTGGCCCCTGTGACTTTGTCAATGTACTTTGGGTGTAGGTATGTGTTTGTCTGGAGTCGCCTAAACGCGACGGCTTGCGTTTTATCGAGTTGCTTTGCCGGTGGTGGGAGTGCGCGACGCTTCAAGCGATGCCTGGGGCTGTTTCGTAATAAGTCTCGTGGGGTTCCTCGTGTCTTTCCTCCTCGTTCACGCCGTCCGCACCCGCGGACGAGGCTCGGCGCGCAAGACCTCGAGCCATACTGTGAGCCGACGCGTTGCCGGACACAGTCGCGTGAGCCGGGGTCCACACGAGGGTTTTCCAGCCGCTTAGGGGGCGCCGCGTAAGGACACGGTACGCCTGTTCGGAAATTCTACCGCGGACGAAATTGCCGATGGCCTGCTTGCTATCGCTGATGAGGGTATTCGCTTCCGCACGCATGGCGATGGTAATCACTGTTTCGTCCGCTTCCACCACTCGGCCAGCCGTGATTCTTGTGTGTTCTATGAGTCGTCCATCGTGATCTGCTGCCATCGCGGTCATGAGGTCTCCACGAGGGTGTCTCGTTGCGTCTTTGTAAACTACTTCATCTTGCCAAGGCAGTGGGAAAGTCCAAGGAAGAGGCGAAGAAAGCTTCGCTTTGAAAGGCGCGTTGTGAAATTTGCAGCATTCACATTCTCCGAAGTGGTCACTAAGATATTGTTTATCATGCCCAAACCGTAAGAAGTGTGCCTATTAAAATGTCTCTTATGACAGTATCTTAGTATCTTAGTTAAGAAAACGCGTTTGTTGAGCTGAAGGAGAAAAAACACAAAGACGAATGAAAAGGCTTGGCCATCATTTTCTTACTGTCTAGCGAGAAGCAAGGAACCCTGTGGAGGAGATGTGAGCACTACAAGCTCTGCGTAAAATAGCTCATTTGCTCAAGAGTACCGCAGTCTGCACAGCGAAATAAAAAGCAAATAACAGCTATAATCATCGAGCAAGTCACTTTTCTTGGTATCATGTTCTGCTGGCAGTACTATTTGTTTTTGCGCGTTTTCCGGTTTCCTGACATCTCTTAGCCGCAGCTGTTAAACAACAGCTTAAGATACATCAAAGGAATATGGAAAATATTTTCTTGAGTCCGACCCTTACGCATGCGCGTCCTAACAGAGGAGATATACCGAACACGATGTGTGAAAAAAATACCCTCGAAGCACACAGCGAAGCGCCTGTTTAAAACAACTATATCAGCGTTCTTCAGTAAATATTTCACGATTATACTTATATACAAAGGAAGCCAACTCTGGGAGATAGCAATATAAGGAATCCTCAGACAATTTTAATAGTTCACGTCGAGTGGGAAATTTCCCATTCACTTGATGTTCGCTTTTATGCAGAGAAACCGGCACTCAGAAGGTCAGATGACGATATTGCCATCTCAATGGTAATGGTTTAAAAAACATCGTGGCCTTATACCCCCCGAAAAAAAAATCGCTTGCAGGCACCGCCAAGTGCTATTTTGGTATCTTCCCAGGTCAAAGCCTCCTGAAACTGAAGTCGGCAGGGGACACAGTAATGCTTTTAGGGCGCTGCTATAGGAATTCATAAATACTTCTTCGGTTCACTCTGCGTTCAGTGCCTTTAATGCGCGCTTCATTTAGCGTACTGGGCCTGACAGAAGCCCTATTTTACTAATAAGAAAAAGAATCCCGTTGACCCCAGCTAAATGTATGTTTTTCCCCAGTTGTTCCTCTTCAGTGCATCTCTGTAGAGCGGCATCGAGAACTTCAAGTGGTTATGATGTAGTGCCGTTGTGTCTAATTTGTGATTTTTCTCTGCTGGGTGTCGAAAGAAAATCGGGACCACAGTTAGGTCGTGGCCGCAACTTTTTCAGCCAGTGTAGGGTCTGCCAAAATAAGAACTACAGATTTCAGAATACTGCCCGCGACCGTATCGCAGACATTTCGGTAAATTTTGGCTGAGATGCGGTGCCACTAAATTATAGCATCAATATTTCATCCCCGCTAAAGAAAGCAGTTCTGGAGCCATGGACCATGAAATGGCTTCTCTAGATGAGAAAGAAATTCTTCCGCTACGCTGAAATTTTACACCATGCAAGTGAAAAAAAAAGTTATAAATAAAAGGATGCTTGCGCTGCGCTAACCCGAACTTCCAGAGGACACTATTTTATGGGAAAATTTTAATGGAAACGCCCGAGTGATAATATTGTGGTGCATTAACGTCCCATTGAAAAGTAACGGTGAGTTGTGTGCAATGACTTTTTAGGCTTCTAGCGCAGCTCAGAATGAGGAAAGAAAGCAAGGTGGAAAGGGTACTGAAAAGGGGTATTACAGCTGGGGGGATTCTTGCGCAGCACTGCAAAACGTGTGGTTGCGAACCTGTTTTAGAAGAATTCGTCATTCTAGGTAGTAGTCATGATCAGCTTACAAGAGAAATCATTGAAGCAAATGCTACCATAGGTCTCGGCCATGCATGTGTAAGCTCACCTTCATTATCGTTATCAATCAATGAATTGGCGTATCTCGGGCTGCCGCCACAGGCTGTCTGAATATATGTTTTTTCACGTGGTTACTTTTGCTTTTGTTGCTTGGTTTTTTGTTGTTGTCTCTTCATGTCACATGGTTCGCTGAGTGTTTAAGTAGCCTTCTGAGTCACGGAATAAGCCATCAGTTGGAAGTGAGCGCTCACCCTGTTCTCCGTTCCTTTTCATTACCCCTTCCACCTTCCTTTTTTGCCCTTTCTGAGCTGCGCTACAAGCCTAAAGAAGTCATGACATACCAACTCGCCCAAACTTCCACGCTGTTGTGTACAATGGGCAAGTGGGCGTTATTCACCGATCCCTGAACGAGGCCAGTTTAACAGAGAACCGTAAGGATGCGCTATGGCTAAGCCTCTGCACAAAGCAGACGACAACGCAAATGTCAGACTGTCGGTTGATTTTGTTATCCTCTAACAGCTTGTAAAATTTTTGAAGATATAGTTCATAAGCACTGAGAGAAAATTCCTATCTCTGTATCTTACCCTGCCCTGTTCCCCTGTGCAGAGTAGCAAGTATTCAGTTCTTCTTATCCTCCCTGCCTTTATTCTTTCTTTTGTTCCTCTATCTTTTTCCTTGAAGAGCATGATGTACTAAGAAATGCCTAGCATTTAATGGTTTAGCCGTGGTTCTTCAGCCAGGGCACATTAGTTGAAATGACTCAATATTTTACTGTCGTTACAAATGAAGGAAAAGAAATAGATACCATTTAAGGATTTGTTGTAAAAGCATTAGACAAACATTTTTTTCTAACAAACTTCTTTATGTATTAGGTTCTATAGTTGGATAGAGAGAGAGAGAAAAGTGGAGGAAATACAGGGAGGGAAGGTCGCTGGTAATGTTACCTTTCAAACCGGTAACAATTTGTCACTTTAAATGATGCTTGCTCTTGCAACTTCCCGTGTTTATTTTAGCATCCCGGGTGCAAGGCCCTGCGGTGAGACCAATTTCGTTTTTGTTACTGATCTATAATAATGTAAAGTTAAATTAAATTGTGCGGTTTTACTTGCCAAATCCACCATATGAATATGCGGCACGCCGTAGTGGGGGACTCCGGATCAATTTTGACCAGTTAGGGTTTTTGACGTGTACCCGTTGTACGATAATAATGTTGCTAATCTTTCTGTTTGTATCATGTTGTACGCTGATGATTGTGTGCTGTACGAACGAATATCTTCCAATGTAGGTCAAACGAAAATGAATTGCAAAGAAACTGCATGCATGAAAGTTACACAAGAACACCTTCTGCAGCTTGTACGCACATCACTATTAACAAAATGAAGCACATAATGCAGTAGAATATAAATAGGCATCGCTATAAAAGTTCAAATTTCAGAAAAGTTTTGGGTCGATTCTGTTTTTCTGTGTTATGCCACAGAGGCAGGAGTAGACAAGGCATTTCGGCTCACCAGCTATGTTCTTCTTGTGCATTCTCGACCTGCATAACTCAGACTAGGGACGATATATGCGTGAAGAGACCCGATGTCAACGTTGTTCAGAAGATCAACAACCAATGTTCCTGAGTGCGTGGCGTGGGAAGTTAGGCTTGGTCGCGTAAACTTCACTATAATAGGCGTTCATCTGCAATATCCACATATGTTTTACTTTGTACTGTGATGGAGCTCTGTCAGATGCACAATCACGCTGCAATAGCTTGTAGCGCTTTAACACTCGCAGCGGAATATAGAGAAGCACCCCCTGAAACTGTTTTCAAAACGTCCTGCAATAGGCTATTAAAAATTGTTCATGATCGTCGAACGGCGGCTCAGTGACATTCTTAGGTGGTCTTATTCCCCACAGAAGTTTAGACCTCACAGTTTTGTATAATGGACTTGCAAGTAGGGGAGCATGGCGATTAGACATCAAAACATTGCGTAGAGATCAATTCGTTACCCTAAGATAACATTCTCGTCTGCGATTTGAACTTATAGGCACTCTGTAGTACTAATTTGCAGGGGCTTTGATAACTCATTGCTTGCCAAGCTCAAACGCTCAACGATGCAGTTAATCTATTGTCCCTCGCCCAATACAACATAACCTGAGCTAACACAAAATATCGACACGCTAATCTTAAATCGGATAACGGAGAATTTCAAAACACTTAGTCTCGTATTCATCGGCAGGAGGAGGAGGAATAAACTTTATTTGTGCACAGCAGATTTGAGACCTAGGCCTCTCCATCTAAATGATGGCCTCGAGCCCTTGGGCCCTGGTGGCATCGTCGGCCTGCTGGATTGCCTTGAGTTGTTCTTCCGGTGCACAGCTGAGCAACGCGGTCTCCCACTGCTCTCTGGTCTTATTTATTTTTTTCTGTGTGGGTGTCCGAGGACAAGCCCAAACCATATGTTGTAGGTTCGCCCTTTCTTGGCAGAATCTACATCTATCCGTGTAAAGGTCCGGGTAGAAGCGATGGTAGGCCACCGGGTTCGGATATGTATCTGTTTGTAAGAGGCGCCATGCCGTCGCTTGCCGTCTACTTAGCGAGGAGTGTGCCGGAGGGAAATGGGCCCTCCGCAATTTATAGTGTTTGGTGATCTCGTTAAAGCTGGTCATCCGGTCTCTCTCCGTTCCCAGTATTTGTTGCGTGTCACCTGCTCGGCCTGTCAGTTCTCGAGCCAGGTTATGCGCTGTTTCATTCCCGGGAAGGGAGGAGTGTGCGGGTGCCCATATAATGTGAATTTCGCGATCTTCACGAAAGTTGTTTAAAATTCTCAATGCTTCTGGCGAGATTCTTCCCGTTGCATAGTTCTTGACGGCTGTCATGCATCGGCAACTGCAAAGATTGGGCACAAGGCGCTGGAAAGTATTGTGCCCTTCAGTTACGCCCTTTTCACCTCGCTCATAATTACGCGGCTCTCTGCGCTGCTTTAGTGGGCCAGTAAGGCAGCGCCCCCCCCCCCCCCCCCCCCCCAATGCACACTAAGGATCTCAACTTTAACTTAGAGAGTTTTGGAAACGACCATCGCGGACAAATTATGGCAGCTGAGTACACGCCCCGGTACAGTGTCGAACGCAGGCGAATTCATGAACTCGTGCCTGGTTGACAGAAGACTGCAGCAGGATCTCACGGGGTCCTATGTGCCGCTTTGTGAAATCTAAAACCTGAAAGCGCTCATATCGCGTTGAAATTAAGTAATACCCCTGTCACACGGGTGCCTGCAAACTCCTTTTAACTCCGCCATAATTATCTAGAGGGAGAGGCACTCGGTGTCACAAGGTCGTCCTTGCGTTAAGGAAGTTGTTACGGCTCACTTTGTGCGGCCATCAATGGAACGGATGCCAAACGCCTGATACATGAGGTGCCCAATTGTCACGCTCGTCAACATGAAAATACTTGTCCGTCGGGTGTGTGCGACGGAATTATGCACCAGTGCAAATCCTCATCTACTCTGTCTTCCGTTCGCCGCCTCTAGGCCAGGGAATGGTTCCTCTTCGAATTCCTCTGTGTGGGCTCACCAATGTGCTGACGAGGCCCTCTACCAGAAAGCAAGAGAGAATGATGTTGACCGGCTGATGTCGGGTATAAAAAGTCCAGCGAGACGCCACGTGAACATTCCTGCCCTTGCGTGCAGAAGCACGCACGCCGAACGTTCTTGTACTTTTTATTTTGGAGTGCACCGCTCACCCGTAACGATCTAGTAAACGTCTGTTATTTCGTTTTACATACTGTCGTCTTCCCAGCTGTTGAAGGTCACCAAAAACCCGTCCCCGTAACACAGTTTAAAAGAACTGTTGCTCAAAGAAGATCGGCGATCTCCCTTGGTGGCTTAAAGGAGCACTTTCGTGTCGATACTGATTGTTATGAAAATGAGAATTTAATGATTATTTTCGGAAAAAAGAATTTTACGTATATTTGGAACGTTTCTACTGAACTAAATAAAAGTTGAAACACACTTTAACAACAGTTATGCTAGATGCTGCGCAGTACTTTTGACCTAGGCCGATGGCACCATGTTTATCTCGTTTTTCAAGACGTTTACATGAACCCGACAGAATTGGGTCGAGTGGGCTTGTCAAGCTTGAATATGCCTGTCGAGTTCATGTAAACGCTAGCCGGTCGGTCTGAACAAGCGTCGAGTCTGGTGGGCCCAGCCCCACCCGTTTGCAGCGTGCATTTAAAAGCGGACGGGTCCTGCCCGCCAGCGCCGTGACTTGCACGAAAAGACCGGTACATTACGGTTTATGCGTCGGCATCGGGAATAGTATCAGGACAAGACCAAGACAAGGCACTGTACAGTTTAACCTTATCGTATCAATAAGACCCACTAAGTAGGTCTCTTGCAGATGGCAGCGGGAACCGGAAGCCTAGTTCGAACCTGTTGATGTTTAGGCTCGGCACTGAGTGCCGTCGTTGTGCAAACTCGTCAAAAGCGAGCTTTGCAAACGCGCTCACGTTGGGCTCGGTCAGCCTGATTTCTCACTCGACCCGCTCGCGTCGGTTTGATGTAAACTTGGCCTTTGTCGTGGTAGTCGTGCAGTGCTCGGTGTGGTCACTCATGACTGACACCGGCACTGCCGACAAAATAAAAGGAAAGCTCAGGAGATGCGAAACCTTGCATTTTAGTGCAGCTTGCTGCAGTTCGGGGAGCAGAACGCAGAGCCAACTCGCCATGCCACAAAGGAAAACAGATAAGCACAGGGTGGATAGCGTCTCTGTCAGTATTGCAATGTTTAGGGAGCGCACTTTGATCTTTAAGGAGGTGTATGTTTTTCGCGTCAAGTATATAGAATAATATTTTTTATAGAGTGAGCGTTCATTATGATAGCTACGAGCGTAATTAGAAGTTACATTCTTGTGCTTGCACAGAAACCAAGCATTGCTGAATGCGCCCCGGGCCGCTACTTTTAAAAACTCATTATAGGCCGTGTCCCACGACCACAACTTCCTTGAGGTCGAACTCCCTTAGGAAGTCTCGCGCTCCCTTATCATAAAAGAGTTCGTGGGAGCCCGTATGACACGGCTATAACTCACCTATAGACGTCAGAATGCACTTCTTTCGCCTTGAAAAATTGGCGGGACATTTCTTGTATTCAAACCTAGTGAATCTCCCCTAACTTCAGATTCCCTTTGTTCTGAGGCGCCTTACTGCCAGTGTATGCTTATGGAGATTACGATCAATGCTAGACTGCAGTGGTGGTCAGAATGCGCCCATGTACTACCTGAACGCCTGTCAGGCTCACGCAGGCCTGTGCCCTGTGACCTATAGACGCTATTAATGGATCTTGTGACGCATGTAAAGCAGAAACGAAGCTGCGATAGTACCACCGTTACTGTGTCTGTTGACATCAAGGGGGAAGTTGACATAACGAGACACTCACGTGTGCGTCACGGCACGCTCCAATTTGATCATGTCGATGTAGTCGGTCGAACACTGAGACTGAAAAGGGACAGTAAAAGATTTATTGAGGCAGTTGTAGGTAAATGTATCAACCTAGGCATCCCGCACGGAAGTATACTCAGGTTACTTAGCTATGTAATGTGTGCGGTTGCCCCTTGCATACCACTCTGCATCATTCCCACTGCGCCCACGACTTGTGCACATAGGCATTTCGCTCGCGTGTTCAAGTCATGCAGCAAAACCTACATAAAGGATTAGTCATCGCTTACGAGTCCTTGCAAAGGCATGGATTTGTTACATGGTGAAACAGCTTGTCCGTCTTATACCAAAAAATGTATGAAGAAAGTCACAGTTCCAACCGAATGGCGAAGCATCGATTGCGATAACAAATTTGTAGACAGCTATACGAAGCAAGGACAGTAGTTTTATCGGCCGTCTAAATTTGTAAACATTCGCTAGCTAGCTAAATTAACAAACACGGTGTCACGCGCACAGGTGAACATGAACACATCGCGCTCGATGACCGCGGAAACTCTCAAGAGTCAAAACGCTGGAGTTAGGCAGCGCGGAAGCCGTAGCGAGAGAATTTACGTTCGTGTTGTCTCTCGCTTGAACGCGAACTAAACGTCGAAAGCACAGTGCATACGAAGCTAACGGCACTCGACGCATGCACTTTCTTCACAGCGCAGATCGCTTTCAAGGTACGACGCCCGCGAGGCCGCACCATAAGCAGCAGCCGCTGGAGTGGACGGTGACCTTCCGCCCTGCCTCCCTCCGTCGCGCGCGCGGGACTGAACCGCGATCACTCCGTGACCGCGATCATCGGCTGACCCTCGCAAGCTTTCAGTCGCTCCTACAGCGCGCGGCGACGATGTTATCGTGTTTGGACTTCACACATAACACCCCGGCGACGCCGGCGACGACGGCTACGGCAGAAATGCGCTTGGACTGTCCATAATTGCTATCACAATAAAATGTCTCTACAGAGCTACATTTTCAGCGCTTTCTGCTGTGCAAGTTATTGGACGTTGTTCTTGACAGCTGGTTGGGATGGTCGCCGCAGGCAAAAGCACTACATTAGAAAATTAACTCTCTCATTCGTACAGTCGTACAGTTCTACAGTTCAGTACAAGAAAAAGGGTAGCACAAGGTATAAAAATGCTATAGAAAGGGTGGCCACTAAGTTTCGCTTGGGAACTCAGCAAGCTATTCATATCATTTTTAAACAATTAGGGATCTAAATGCGGCACGCTAATATTAATTTAGAGCACAATGCCGAAGCATTCTTTTGCATTTAAAATCACACATATCCTTGTTTCCGTGTTTCTATTGCTGTTGCGCGCATCTTTGCGAGTGCTGTGTTCGGAATGCGGCACTCACGAACGACCCCGTTTGTACTTCGCCGTGAACATTTCTATTTTCTCGGGAGCCGAGAAATGTTTCGTTTTTCCTCTGTGTCAACTTTTGGACAAGTACGCTTTCTCTCAATTTTGTATATATTTCATCGTGTATATTTCTGTGCCCCCGTCGAGTCAGATAAAAGGGTTATCTGTGGCGGCCTACAGGTGTCAATATTACCTAAACACAGTGTCAAAAAAAATATTTCCACTTTCACTGTAGCGCTAAGAGAATTTTTGAGGGATAAAAAGTAATTGGAGACTATCAGACGTAATAACAGAGATTGATAAATTGAAGTCTGCGAATTTGAAAACCGCGCCAATTTTAAGAAATTTTGAAACTAACATCAGTTTCGACATGAGCGCCATTAACTTGCGAAAAAATTCACTTGCTTTCTTTAACAAAAGGAACTCTTTCACAGTGCAGGACAAACTTTCAGTTGCTCGCACAGTTTCGTAGGACTGAAACCAGCCTCACTGATCGACCCTGGGATGGCTCTCAAAAAAAAAAAAAATACAGCCAACTGACCATTTCTATGCTAAATAAATTTTCTTCCTCATGTGCAGCTCATTTATTTGCGTATTTATAAACAATGGAGATGGCAAGTCATTTGAAAAATTTGTTACATCAGAGGAAGCTGATCGCGGATGTTGGTGTCGTCGCCCTCCACTTTGAATTCTTCAGCGTTCGTGTTCATCGCGCGCCGGATGTTTTTCCGAATTATTTCTTGTTTTTTTTTTCAGGCATGCGTTCTGCGAATTCAGAAAATTCAGATTCTTTAAAAGGAAATGAATGTAAAGCGATGTTCACGCCTCTTAGGTGCGTCGTCTTCTCCTTTGCTCTAACGTACGATCGAAAGAAAACGTAACACTTAGACGCTACATCAAAGCAGTTGAGGAAACCTTCGTGGGAACAGTTTACTAACACTTGCTCTCACAAAAACAGTGGTTGCACAGCAGCCGTATCAAAACACAACTTCAGTTCGACCACTATTAGAAAATAAAAACATAGAGACAGCCTTGCTCAACGAACAGAAGCGTCCCCCCGCTACGCATCACATCACCACTACATACAGCGTAAACAGAAGTGAACCTGCTTCTGCTCACTTATGCTTAATTCGCAGCTGCCTAACTCCCACATGCATCTGGGAATTATGGACTCTGTAAAAACAAACTTATACAAATGGCCCAAACACCAACCCATTGGTTTGGATAAGTGTCAAAACTGTACGAGAAAGACCCACAGATTCAGGATAATTTCTGAATCTCTAATAATTCTTGTAATAAGGGGGCTACTGCGCTATAAACACAAAGACTGCAGATGTAGAAGTAGACAGCAAGCGTGCAGTACCCTGTACTGTACCCAGTACCCAGTACTGTTGGCCGTGTGTCTGTAGTGCAGTAGCCCCATTATTACAGGAATTCTTGGAGATTCATAAATTATCCTGACTCTGTTGTTCTGTCTCGTACAATTTTAACACTTATCCAAGCAAATGACTTGGTGTACCCGACGCATAGCGCAGTACGCCCCTTATTACAGCTTGCCAGCACTAACCAACGCAGGCAAAACGGATCTCCGCACAATGCGAAGTGTTCAGCTTTAAGCGCTCCGGATCTGTCTAGGCCTGCTTCCGAGTGCATCAACAGTGGCGACTATAGCAATCGCTAGCGACCCCATTGTTAAGACGCACATTGAAATTGAAGCGCTGAGGACCCGTATAAGGCATCTTGCCAAGACTCCTCGCCACCACCTAGCCTCTCTACCAATGGACAGACCACGCCCCTCTTTCAGCAAAACGATAACCGAACATGCTGAATCATTGCCAGCTTGTTTCACTCCTGCGGCGAGACCTTCCGTTCCTCTATGGTGCCTCGCTCAGCCAAAAATGAACCTGACAATACCTGGCATCACGAAAAAAAGCTGATCTATCATTACCACCCCTAAACAGCTCATGTTACTACTTTTGTACGAGAACTACCGTGACTCTGCGCATATCTGCACTGACGGATTTGTCCTGCCAAATAGCTCTGCAGCGGCAATCGTGATACCAGCGAAAGTTACAACCATCAAATTTAAGACGACTTGCGCGACAACATCGACGGCAGCAGAACTCGCAGCGCTTTTTACCGCCCTTCGTTACATCGCTAATGAACCGCCACATAAGTGGACGATCTTCTTCGATTCAAAGGCGGCACTGCAGTCTCTACTGTCACCTTTACGACGTGGACCGCCCGAACAGCTAGTACTTCAAATTACAAAGACGATTCACCATATAATGAATGCAGGCCATAAAATAACTTTCAAATGGCTTCCAAGTCACTGCGGTATCATCGGCAATGAACCGGCCGATCAAGCTGCCCATTCAGCCCATACTGAGGACCACCACGTACCAATACCACTTTCTAGAACTGACGCAGCACGGAAGCTCCACCTGCTTGCTCGCCAGTGCACCACGTCACAATGGAATGAGCCACATTTCAGGAATTCCCGACTATGCACCCTTGATCCCACATTAAACCTTCAAGTCCAATCAAAGCATTGCCGTGGAGACGCCACGCTTTTGTATCGACTGTGATTAGGCGTTGTTTTTACCAAAGCCTATGCGTTCTGCATAGAGATGGCCGACAATGCAACCGGTGACCACTGCGTCTATGAGGAATCGATTGGCCATATTTTGTGTGACTGCCCGCAGTACGTTCCACAGAGGGAACCATTTCGCCACGAACTGAATCAGCTGGACGACCGACCAATATCGGGAGAAGGAATTCTGCACCATCGACAGGACCTAACGTCACAGAAGAAGGCTATGCAAGCGCTACTGCGCTTATTGCGATCTACCAGCCTTTGTGAACGTCTCTAACTGGAATGCCCTTCGTGCGTGTGTCTATGTGTTTGCATTCCTTTAACCTTTTCCTCGCTGTCCTCTTTCTAACCCCTATCTCCCAATCCCAGTGCAGGGCAGCAAAACGGAGATTAATATCTGCTTAACCTTCCTGAAGTTCCTCTCTCTCTCTCTCTGTCCAACAACTAGCCCAACTTGTCGTTCTAATAATTCCCGAAGATTTCTTTTCTTCGTAAAGTTTCATCAATGCACGCAGTCCCTGTATTTTTTTTCTGTTTATGTTGGGCACGCATTGAGAGTTCAAAGCTGATATTCCCATGAATGTCCCTTTAAAAAAACGTGGTTTTTCGTCGCTTTCTGTGTCATGCCTGGCCAGCGACGTAGCTTATACGGGCATCGCGCTTTCTGCCTCACGTCAGCCCTGCAGTCGCTTTCGTCGCCTTTGGCAGCAGCGTCTCGCGGATGTTGCGAGCTGCTTTTTCTCCGATGGCGGCCACGAAAGATGACCCCCGAGGCTCCAGTTCTCAGCCAAAAATTGATGGCAATAAATCTGCCATCGATACCGGCAATGGCGGTATCTCTTTACTGTCCTAACCTTGTTGTCGCTTTGTGGAACCAACAGTCTGTCCCACATAACGACATACCGCCGCACAGAGTCGCAAGCACACGTACACAGTATGCATACATCGTCGAGCGTGCGTCGTGCCTTTGTCGATCTGTGTGTGTCCGTGCGCTGTAAAGGAGTTCTTGCCAAACTCAAATATGTTACCCAGCGATTCGCTAAGAATACGCGAGTTACTGCCGGCCAACACTAGCTATCCAACCATCCGCCACACTCTCCGCTCGAGTTACGCAGTGCAAGGGACTACATTCTGTTTCAGTGTACTCAAAAATGCACAAGCTCACTCTAACATCTTATTTGAACGGTTATTGCCAGGGCATACAGAGCCCATTTGAAATCGTCAAAAATAGCGGAAGAAATAGCAACGATAACATTTCCTCATTAATTAAGCTTTCCTGTAAGATGAGATCTTGCAAACGACACCAAATTCTGACATAACAATTGTTATTTTCTTTTATATAAACATATCCTCAAGTCTGGAGAGATCAGCGTTGCATTAGCGACGCAAATATTGCAGTGAAGAACACGTGGCATCGAACACGGCTTAGATGAATGTGTTGCAATAATCTTGAAGGTTGAAGTTCACGGATTATTAAACACTGCTCGAAGGTTGTGGGATCGTTCCTCACCTGCAGCAAGTTGTTTTTTCATGCACTTTTTTTTCACAAGTAATTTCCCCGATGTTGTCCTCAGTGTCAGTGTTTGTTGGCTTCTTATGATATGACTAATAAAAATCGGGCCCTCCGTTAACCCCTTTTCTTCTCGTTTATTACATACCTCGAATCTGGCAACATTGGTGCCTTCAGGAGGCACGTGTGGGTTTTTGACCGGTTACCCTCACCCCCCCCCCCCAAAAAAAAAAGAAAAATCACGTTCTCGTGACGCCTGCGGCAGAAAGGATGTTCCGCATCCGCTGCCAAGGTCTGTGAGTGGTGGCGCTGGCTAACACTCCCAAGGTTCTACTAGGAAACATAAACTCCCACGCAAGTAGATGGGGAAACGGCACTGCGGTAGCTCAGTTGGTAGAGCATCGCACGCAAAATGCGAAGGTTATGGGATCGTTCCTCACCTACGTCAAGTTGTTTTTTCGTCCACTTTCATTTCCATTTATTTATCGTTTCTTTAGTTCATGTATTAAGCACAATTAATTTCCCCTATGTTGTCCTTGATATCAGCGTTTGTGGACTTCTTATGATATGACTAATAAAAACCAGGCCCTCGGTTAACCCCTTTCTTCTCGTGCTCTACAACAAGTGTCATTACTTTGGAGCAGGTACACCAATAGCTGCCCCATTGCCCAGATTAGAATTTATTTGCGCGGACATCGCACTACCAATTGTTCTACTGCGACGGCTATTAATGGGGCCACGACCTTGAATATTTATGTGTACGAGATCAAGCCTTGGGAATGTTAGCCAGCGCCACTGAGGGTCATGGCGGGCGGATGTGGAACATCCTTTGTTTTTCCTTCATGGCGTCACAGAACAAGTGAACTTAAGAGCAGGCACGTCTCTAATAAACCCTCCTATGCTACTTTTAATGGCACCAAGGCTGCCAGACTCGAGACCCCTGCTAAATATGAACGAAAAAGAAACCGAGGAGCTCCATTTTCTTTATCATGATCATATAAAGCCAACAGTCAATGGAGCCGAGTAAATGACAGGGGAAATTAGCTGTCGTTTTAATTAAGGGGACAGGGTAGGTCCTATTCTTGGCATGCATTTTAGGCTATGTTCGTGACCCTTTTTCTCGTGATCTGCTGGGGTTAGAACATTAATCTTGGTGGCATTGTAATCAGCAATGCTAGGTAGTGTCACTGAACCAGGATTATTTCTTTTTAAAAATTAGATTTTTTGTTTTCATTTTTTTACTGGACCCACCAAATTTTAGAGCCAAAACCTGCAGTAAATAGCCTGTAAACAAAAATCCCCTAGAAGAATATTTATAATCCTGGTTCAGTAGGTTTTCTATAATGTTTGCTCAATATCTGGAAAATTTTATCGCCCTAGCGCTTGCAGTTTCTGAAAAAAAGGGTCATATGCAGCAAAATTTGGTGTTTTGAGATAATTGGCTTTGAAGTGTAAGAAAGAGCTTTATTGCAATATAGGACTATAGAAACAAATTCTGGCGCATTTTTTCAATAGCCACCAGCCTTGTAGTCCCCTCCATCGTCAACACTTCTTTTCTGTGCTAGCTGCCTTGTTTTCCGGGCCTCCTTAGTTACCAGTCGTGTAGCCCTCTCTGCAAAGTACAGTCGCCGCCGGTCAACTTCGCGCAACCACTGGACTGTGAACCGTCCTGGAGAAACTCCGAATGACCTCAGAATGTCGGCTCGAGCAATGCTGCGGTCATTAAGAGTTAGCACAGCATCCATTGTCGCTATTTTCAGCGTCTTGAGGCCAAGAAAGACATTCTCTTCGGAGCGCGCTCCCATACAACGTTGGTGAACGCCTCATTCGCGTTCTGAGTTTTTCCATGGAGACATTTCTGGAGAAGCTCAGGCTTTGAGAGCTGCTGAAAC
The DNA here is from genome assembly GCF_050947875.1 of Dermacentor variabilis. Taxonomy (NCBI): domain Eukaryota; kingdom Metazoa; phylum Arthropoda; class Arachnida; order Ixodida; family Ixodidae; genus Dermacentor; species Dermacentor variabilis. The sequence continues at coordinate 52,840,638 of NC_134568.1, read as the reverse complement.
ACCGGCGTTCTGCTTCGAGCGTTCCGCCGAGCGCGAAAGCTTCGATGCAGACGCTCACGTGGTGGCCGCGGCGCCCACTCCTGGATTGTGTTGCGGAGAAGTGGCGTCATTGGAGGTCGACTTATGCCGGTTTCCGTGGAAGAGACGTTTTTCAAAGCACTTCTTTGGCTTCGTCATTGCATTACCGCTAAATAACCAGCACCAAAGTATAAATAAATTCGATTGTGCACGAAAACACCCCAAACCACGAGCAAGACGCCGCGCGTTGCGAGTAATCCAGCTGCGTCTTAGGATTCGTTTGGCTAAGTGAAATATGCTAGCTAGGTTTTCGCTGTTGCCAGATGAGTGACTGCCATTGCGCTAAACGTGACAAAAAATAGGCGGTGAAAAAAAAATTTTTTTTTTCAGTTTAGGAGAGGCAATGATCCCGAGCATGTGTCAAAGGGGGCGTGGCTGGATGCTGCCTAGGTTTCGAAAAGTGTTGATATTGAGGTAAATATTTCGCGTGCGCGCAAATGAAACACTGGGCCGTGCTAAGGAAAGAATAGAGATGTTAAATTACACAAAAACAAAAAATTGATTTTTTTCGGAAAATTTGCCTACCCTGTTCCCTTAAGATGTAGAAAATAATGAGGAAAAGTGAAATGAACGTGGACGAAAAGTTTACTTCCCGCCAGTGCGATCCCAACCCACAACCTCCGCATTACGCATGCGTTGCGCGAGCAGTTGTGTAACGGTGACGGCTGTTTCATTGCGGCAATTATCTTGTATATTTATGTGTACGAGATCAAGCCCTGGGACTGTTAGCTAGCGCCACTCAGGGTCACGGCGGGCGGATGGGGAACATCTGTTTTCTTGTTTTCGTCTTTTTTTAAAGAGAAGCTATCAAGGGCTGCTCTCCCCACTATCGTGTCCGCGTGTATAAAAAAAATCCCGAAGATAGTGCAATGCCGGGCCGTCCCGCGGGGAGGTGAAGCAAGCGTTAAGCACTCCCCATAGTTGGGCCGATCCCGAAGGTAGTGCAATGCCGGGTCGACCTGCGGCAGAGGTGAAGCAGTTAAGGGCCGATTTACGCTCGAGCCGCCCATCGTCGCAAGCCGCACCGCACGCTTGCGGTCGCGCGAAAGATTGCACCTATCAAACACTTGTCCACAAATTTCGGTTTACAATGTGTAAGGTATACACTGTGCACACAGTGTAAATGGCTACTTGTGCACAAGTGCTGGATACGTGCAATTTTTCGCGCGACCGCAAGCGTGCGGTGCGGCTTGCGGCGATGGGCGGCTCGAGCGTAAATCGGCCCTAAGCATTCCCCATACGTGAGCCGTTTCCGAAGATAGTGCAATGCCGGGCCGACTCGCGGCGGAGGTGAAGCAGGCGTTAAGCACTCCCCATACGTGGGCCGATCCCGAAGATAGTTCAACGCCAGGCTGACTTGCGTTGGAGGTGCAGTTCCCCATTCAGGAACACGCATGCACAGCTTCGCTGGTCATCCTTCTTCGAGGAGTGCAAGGGCACTGACTTTTTTTTTACTAATGGGGTCACGTAACACGTGACCTTAAGAGCAGGGACGTAGCTACAAACCCGCGTATGCTACCTAATGGCCTCGAGGCTGCAATATTCGATACCTTGGCTTTGAATCAACGAAGAAGAAGGGAAACCAGTTGGGGCTTGGATCTCACCGGCAGCAAGCTACCTCTCCGCGCACTTTCATTTCCATTCCCCCCCCCCCCCCAACTTTATTATTTTCTATATTTCAATTTCAACCACAGCTAATTTTCGCTATGCTTTTCTGGGCTTCAATGTCTGTTAGATTTATATGGTCGCGATTAACAAATATCGAGCCCCTCGGTTCCCCTACTGCTTGTACGGGACATTCGAAAAAGAAAGGTTGCAATGATCGTTGAGAGAGGCACGCCCCTTCGTCTCCAGTGGGTGCCAGGACACGGCGGCGTTCCCGGTAACGGGCGAGCGGACCAGCTCGCCGCCGAGGCTCAGCACCAACAACCAACTAAACGTCCGCTTTCTCTGGAGGACACACGACTGCTCGTCCGGACACATTTCGCCGCTATACATCCGGGTCCTCGATTAACTCATCCAATGAAAGATGCCTTGCGGCGCTGGATTCACTCGCGGAGAACGAATTTCCTCAATCTGTGCATGATCACTATCGCGAAGGCAGCGTGCAGTGCTGCTCTGCCTCGGCGAAATGTCTGCCTTGGTTTTGCCACGTCGGAAACGTTCCGCCGGTGCACTCAAATGGAGATGCTTGAACATTTCTTGCTGCACTACACACCATTCGCTGCAGCCCGTCCAGCGCTATTTGACGAGTACCCATTGGCCCACGAATATTCTCTGGACATCCCGATTAGATCAGAACGTCCAAGTCCCGGTCAGGACGTCCAGTGGATAACATGTGGACATTAATTTCGGGTTGTCCTATTTAAGACATCCTCAGGACATCCACACGATTGAACTTCTGGGATGTAAACAAAATCCCAAAACTTTATTCTTATGGATGTCCGAAGGATGTTTTCAACAGGATGTCCGATACCGGTTATACGTAGGAACAACACAATGAAACACGTACTACGTGATCATATCGGGGAATGTAAAATCTCTTCCACGGCTGCCTACAGCACAAGCGCTTCCGAAAAGACATGCCAGCCAGCAATGTGAAGCTGCTGTACTCAGAAGCAAACTTCCAATGTAGTTGATAAATAGAGAATTTGCAATGAACGAGCGAAACTGCACAAGCATATTGGGAGGAATCATCACAAACCGATAGGCAGAGCGACCCAGCACCTGCGCACTACCAGCTACCGCAAGGCGCAACCGAATCAATCGCGTGCTACGCTCCTACGCTCTCCGAACATGTCGGGAAAGCCGGATACGGCAACCTCTGCAACGGCTGTAACCCCTGCCGCAGAACAGAGCAGGGACTGACTTTACCCAGTCGAATCGCCACTGTCGGTTGCACGCACAGGCACACTTGGCGCTGATTTGCGCGTAGTCGGTCACATGACTTAACGCCGCCGTCTTATTGGATCTCTTCGCCATTCTCTGTGAGCTCGGAATGCCTGAAGGGCTGAAAGTTGCTGGGTTGGTGCGCTCCGCGCTCTTGACACGCTCAGTTGGCGCTCGTTCTCTGAACGTAGTTGTGTCATGTGCTCATGAGTTCTTGCGTGAACGTTCACCAGTTCCAGGTGAAGGTTTTCGTCGTGCGCGTTGGAACGCCATTTCTGCGGCGCCTGTACGTCTTGCGCCTATCAAGAGGTAAGTGATAATTCATGAAGTCAGTTTCTTTCTATTAGCAGCCATGCAATCTTTTGAACGAAAGTGTCCTGTCTGCGCGTAATCGAATGACAGGCATTGTACATACCCATTGTTTGCGGCGACAGTAACATCAATCGGCGATTGACCATCCGTTGTGCTGCATTTGGTCGCATATCATAATGATTTTCTGCAAACTTCTGAGCTTACTTCGTCCTACATTTCTGCGCAGCGCCGAGATTCGCCGAAAAGAAATTTCTGAATTCGAAACTTTAGAACCGCCAACTCCTATGTAGCCCACAGGATGAGTCCGCGAGAGTTATCGTTGTGTCTTTCCTGAACAGCGGCGAATAATGAGAAAATGAATATTAATAACTTCCCGACACACTGTCCGGAATAGGCTTGCTTTAGGTTCGTTCGCGTTTTTGCATAACCGTGATTGCGAGGGCAATCAATCGTACAACTGCGGAAGGTTGAAATAGCTAAAATTTTGTACGCATTTGTATCACGGTCGGCGCACTTGCGGCACGTTATGGCCGATAGCGCTGTTGCATTTTAATACACCTGTTTTTCTATTCCTTTTGTCTATTCGCAGTCTATAGACGGTCTATAGAAAAAAGTCAATACGTGTTTGTTTTTTTGTCTACTTCCCCTCTATAGAATACCTGTAGACGAAAGTCGATACAGTCACTATTTATTGTTATTTATTCTTGGTCTTTAGACTGTACATAGACAAGAGTCGATAAGGTGTATATTTCTTCTTGTCTATTCCGAGTCTACGGAGTTCTTCACAAACACGCACATGCACACATTCACGTACACCCCCCCCCATGTGTGTATATATATATATATATATTTATATATATATATATATATATATATATATATATATATATATATATATATATTGCTGCCCGACCGCCCGCTCGAGGCACATTGCGTGTAATCGCGTGCTTGCTCGGAAACACACTTCTAAAGAGCACGTGTTGAGCAACAGAAAGCTGTATCGGGAGTTTCTCATGTTGCTCTACAATTTCATCATTGATAATTTTCATCTAGTTATAATAATTGAGAAATTAATTAACTCTATTTATCTAATCAGGGGGAATGCAAAAAGTAATCTGAGTATCGATCTCCAAGTGACGGCAAACAACATTACCTTGAAAGAGCGCTGTGTCCGCGTCGTGCCACTGTCTTTCGTCCCTTTTCGAGCGCTAAAAAACCTCAGTTATGCAACATTACCTTGTTCTAAATTATGGGGTTTTACGTGCAAAAACCACTTTCTGATTATGAGGCACGCCGTAGTGGAGGGCTCCGGAAATTTAGACCACCTGGGGTTCTTTAACGTGCACCTAAACTAAGCACACGGGTGTTTTCGCGCATTTCGCCCCCATCGAAATGCGGCCGCGGTGGCCGGGATTCGCTCCCGCGACCTCGTGCTCAGCAGCCTAACACCATAGCCGCTGAGCAACCACGGCGGGTTAAACATTACATTGTTCTCTTTAGCTGCAGCATTTGCATATATTAAAGTCTGGCTTAAATTAAGTGAAACACCCCGTATACTTCATTGCAATTCGAATTATTTTCCACGGTTTTAGTCACGGAAGGTCATGTTAACGTGTGCGAAAAGCCCGTATAGCGATTGTGGTAAGGCGTGAGATGAAGTATAAAACAGCCGATGCTGTAAAATTCTTATTGCTTCAGGTTTACAAGGCGTCTATAGATTGACAATAGACAAACATCGTTAATGTGGGCCCTATACACATGGTATATACACTATACACATGGTGTATACCTCCACATTTGTTGACCACATGATATGATCTACGTAGTCGCTCTCGGCAATCCCAAGACAGTCTTCACAGTTGTCATAGCATGACTTTTGCGGCAGTAGAATAAAGAAAGCAAAACGCCGATCCAATCGTGGTAATAGATGTTATGAAAGCAAACTTAAACTACAAGTGGATCCCAAACAGGCATCAAGCTAACAGCACAGTGAGTCGTAATGTTTGTAGCTGACAACGCGGACTTTGTGAGTGTGCGATGAACTGATGTCGCGCATGTGGTGTGCGCCTTGTGTGTCGTCTGATTCTCAGATACCTTTCACATTGTCTGCATATCTCGGCTGCATCAATAACATCGCGCGGTTTTTCGTTGAGTGATAACCTGCACTATAAAGTCATCAAAGTTTCTCATTCACTTAAAGTATGTGCCAAATTCTCTGAGCCCACCCAGCAATTCGCAGGGGGTATGCCTCCGCGGCCACGCATATGTGTACGTCATTGGTGTACTGATTTCTTTGAGCTATCATCGGAACGGAAATGTCAAAGGTTTCTTCAAATTGCAGCAGCAGCGCACTACGTTTTGTCGCGATTGTCACGGTACCCAAAATTTTTCAATGCTCCTTTATACGTCGATATTACTCCATTGTCAGTCTGCTGGGATCTTAATTTCTTAAAGAGAGTTCATTAAATTCATTGCTGCTAGTGTTCTGAAACTTGAAATCGCGAAAAGTAGGATCCATGCATGACTGAGACCAACTTTGAAGTAACAGAAGAGTCACAAGTGCTGTGGTTATTCCACATTCCTTTCTATCACGGGCATCACATTTGGCGGTAAGCTGGAAGTTATACTACTAATGCGCTGCATTGCTCATCGTCTCTGCCGATAATGCAAGAGCCTGAAGGGCCCTGTAATGGATTTTACAAACAGCGCATTCATCCATGTGTGCGTTCCAGTTTCATACGATAGCCCCCAGCGTTTGTAATACAACGACCCAGCGCATTTGCTTCATCCCTGAAAAAGAAGCTGAAAAATGGAAAAGAAAAGCAACCTGTACCGCGCGCATGGCGCGCGGAGAGAGAGAGAAAGGGACAAAAAAATTAAAAAGGAAAAGGCACTCAGACTTCTCGGAGCGCGCACGCCCTCGGCGCGCGGTGCTCCTGCGCATGTGCAATTGCGGTGCGCCATCTATCCGCGTCAATTTGAATTCTCAACGAGTGCGCCAGGCACGTAAACGCTTATAGCGGTGTGTGCTGTCTGCCTGAACCTTGGTGTTTGTGCATGCGTATCTTCTTTGTGGCATCACACGTCAACTACACTGAACGGTAAGTTTTAGGAAAGATGTTTAACATCAATAGCGCATGATTAGGCGACCGCATTTCGTAGCGCGAGCGGGCTGCATGTAGCGCAGGCGACTCGGGCATAGTATCGGTTTGTCGTTTTCATCATTTGATAACGCGCTCTTGTTGCCGCTTCTCCTATACGGAATCTTTTATGACAAGCGATCGCTCACGCTTGTTGACTTTAGCGTCATAGTTGATGTGCGTAAAAAGAAAGTACGCCATGTTTTACCTTGATACTGAGCTGCCATTAAACGGATTGTGTGTGTTGAGCAGCCAGTGAGGTAGATAACATTTCGTGGCACTCGATCCGGCCGCGATGAATGCTGCGCAGCACGTGTAGCGAAATTCTCGTGACACGTTTTACGTATATATCTCGAAATTGTGTTAGCATGAACAATTTTCAAAGAGAGACGTATAGTTGAATAATTGCAAGCGTACTCGGAGGAAAGGCCGTGTTTGCGGGGCATGCATCAGCAGTGCGTGCTCTGCCGTTTTCTTATAGTTTAAAAGTTGCAGTATATTTAAGGTTCCTGGCAACCAATCTAAATTATTTTGGGAGGTCACCGCATGCAAAGCACGAGACTTGAAGAAATATCTAGGCTCACCGAATCTAAATATATGCAACCGCAAAACCTTTTGTAGCACGAAACCTGTGATAGTCTCAGTCACTCGCAGCTTCGCGCTTTAGCCGAAAAAATTAGAGAACAATAAATTAGTCACTCGGGGAAGCACCTTTACACGTTGGAAACTGAAGGCATTGCATTTGACGATAGTTGGACGATTTCGTTTTTTTTTCTTTGTTATAAACATCTTAGAAGCAGAAGTTATCTTTCGGGCTATTTTAAAAGCGTTAAGCGCCTTTCGATGCTTAGGCGTTATGCAGTTTACGTGCTGTTAATCACTAGGCATCTGCTAGCGCAGATTCGCATTGTGCCAGTCGTGCATGGTATGAAGCCCTTGTCTTAATAAGTGTTGTGGTTTTCATTACTGTTGGATTTGGTGCCATCGTCTTGGACAGACTGTATACTACATGCGCTGTACAAAAGAAAAAAAGTACCAGATTATCCATTCGGTGGTCTTTTCTTAGTAGATAACGCACAGATTATTCAAATTATTTGGTGGATATTCCACTTGTTCTGCCCATATCAACACGCCTAAAAGATCGTAACGTGTTTTGGCTGGTAAGTAACCTTATCAATACGCCCCATTCATGTGCATTCTACTGAGCGTGGCAAATGTATTCATCTCAAAGTATAAAAAAAGAGACATTGCATATTGTTCTAAGCGGAAATAAATTGCAATTCATAACGACATTGTTCAAAACATCAGTCCGTAAACATCCGTAAGAGGATGTTCGTTCGGCACGGGCATATTGCATTAAGGCCCAAAAAATGTGCACAATCCAGCCGGGTATCTTTGTTTCAGAAATTATTATTATAGTGATCGTTTGGGATTCTCCCATTTCTTTAATTTTTATAAGTACATTGTGTGTCACATGAACCTGCCTTGAAACGAAAAGTACCGTTGCTGGCACCGGCGACCATTACGGTTGCCTAAATGCTCATCATACTGTAACATAACGAAATATCATAATGCTACTGATTCATATTGCCATGTAGTCTTTAGCCAGAAGTAAACCAAGTTAGCTAGAGACATAAGTGATGAGAGCAAATTATGCATAAAACTGCTATTGAACCGTAAAAATAACTCATTGAATGGTTTTCCCTTACATTGTTGCATTTTGTTTACGTGTAAGTCTCTGTGTCCTTGTCTTCCGTGCTGTACTCGTGTGCCCATCAATTACGAACACGAACTTGCCCAAGCCCTTGTCAGCTTTATTAAACAAGGGATTCAATTCGGTTGAATCTAATACTGCATGTCAGGTGACTGACGGGTTATTCCTTTTATCTAAATATTATGGACTGGAAGTACATGGCAAGCATTAAACCAGAATGCGTTTTTTTATTGCACTTAGGCTGCGGGTGTCATAGATTGCAAGGAAATTTTCATGAAAACAGCCAGAGAAGGCTTGGAAAAATATCGGGGTATATTAAAATGACCACATAGGTATGCTTTCTTGTTATATGTCATACAACATTTTTAGAGAATCTCTGTTAAATATATTTCTAAACGTTTCACCTCATACATGTTCCGGCAACTTGTTCCCATTTATTGAAGAAAAAATGAAAGTCAAACATACTGACATGGCATTTCTTACTCAATTTGTTTTTTTTTTTGCGTCACCTAAAAGTCCTGAACCTTGAAATCGTAGATGAAGTTTTAATCTTGGAGAGCACCTTAAATAATTTACTGAGATAGCATTCATTCGAAGTATAGTTTCAGTTTCATTTCCTAGGAGGTGGATATCTGTCGTGCCATGACACAAAGTGTAGGTGTGGTATTTCGGGTGCTCATGTGGTATGCCTAACTTGCAAACGCGTTAGCATGCTCAAGAGGCCTCATTACCTGTAAGAAACTAAGTGACCCTGTCAATACAATCAATTCATCTGCCTTCTGTTGAAGTTATGGCCAATTACCCATTCATTTAAGAGTATGAGAAAGACATTTAGATGCGCAATAATGAAAATAAATTACAATCTTCGACATGGTACTGTGAATACTCCAGTCACCCTTCTTAGCATATCCCTCTGCGCGGGCGTATTTAATTACAAGCCAAAAATGCACAGGCAGTCCTACTCGGTAACCTTATTTCAGAAGTTTATATATAGATCATTTGGGATAATTACAACAATGTGTCATATATTAACTTGTCTTAAAAGCAACGTACTGTTGCTGCAGCACCAGCAGCAATTGGGATTGTTTAATTGTTCATCATGCCATAAAATGAAACATTGCATAATAGTACTGATTTGTATTCACAAGCAGCCATTACTCATACTTGAACCGCATAGAGTATTGAATTAAATGGCTTGAGTAAATATATGAAGCTGCTTAATGAACACACAAAGAATACACAATTGCCATTTTTGCCTCATGTTATTGCATTTACTTATTTGCAGCGTGCATTTGCAGCATCTTTGGGACACATGACACGAAGGTCAAGGCCGGCCTGGCGGCCGTGCTTGCCTAGGGGAAGTAGTCTGTAAATAGCCTCTTTCGATCATAGCTTAAGACCTGCATTTTAAGAAAATAATATATCGCGCAATAAAAAGATGTAATTCAATGCCGGTGCACTTGTTTTCTTTTTTGCATTGCATGATTCAGTACTAGAGGAATTGCTTCATTTTATTTATATTTATGCAACATATGAGAGTGCAGCTGGTTCAGGAGCATTATTAAGCTACTGACATTAATGCATAAGTGCAGATGAGAAACAGCACGGGAACACACATAATATACATTCAAAAATTTTTTGCCGCCATATGTACACAGAAATGTGAACTAACTTGTATATAGCAGATAGCTAGCAGATTTCGTTCAACCGGATGCATTGTATGCAACTCTAATATTGCTTAAATGTACTCGTGCACAAATACTCATGTAGTCTTGCATAAAAATTCACAGCTACATGCATTTGAGATTTTTCGACTGCTTCCATCCACATGCATGATTTTCCATGTACAGTTCCCTGGGTATGTTCCCATAAGCATGCTGGATGCAGTACATATTTATAGACATTTCCAATAGACTGCTCATTAACAACTCCAGCAGCAAGTGCTTATATATAATCGAAATGTATTTGGCAACATGTATGGTTTATATAGCTAGTGTATAGGGTGTCGATCCCGGCTATTATAGCCAATCTGAGCAATGAAAATACAAGACTTACAAAGAACACGGTACAAGATATACTATTTTAAAAAGACCTATAGATCAGATCTGTGACGGCTGAACACCATAAGTCTTAAATGCGGATCTTGCTGCACCGTATCTTTTTACATTATTCTTCGTTGAACAGCTTCACTGAATTTTTGTTAGCTCGGACACCCTGTATTGTCAATAATCGACAAAGAGTGTAAGGCTAAAGTCTATAGGGTAGCTATAGACTGATCTGCAGGAATCGTTTGCAGACAGTCTATGGACTTATGACCTTACACTTTTTGTAGACTAGTCTAAAAAATGTGTGAGTCTATAGACACTCTATAAACTGTCTATATATTATCGAAAATTCATGTTTGTAGAGAAATGTCTGCAGAATGTCTATAGAAAAAGTTTATAGGAATATACAGTTCTACTTTTGTAGACTGAAGTCTGTAGAATGTCTATAGACAAATTTCTATAGATAGTCTACAGACATTTGCTTATAGATGTTTTGTGCACTTTAGCCCGCAAAATTATATGTGCATGAGTCTATAGACTGTCTACAGACTAGTCTAAAGAAACGTCTATAAACAGTCTATAGACATTTCTCCATGGACAGTCTATAGATACTTATCTATAGACATTCTATAGACTTCAGTCTACAAAAGTATAACTGTATAAGCCTATACACTTTCTCTATAGGCATTCGGCAGACATTTGTCTGCAAAGGTGTTTTCATTAATGTATAGAAAGTCTTAGACAGTCTACAGACCCAGACTTTTTATGAACTAGTCTATAAAAAGTGTATGGCCATAAGTCAATAGACTTTCTATGGACAGTCTAATAGGCAGTCTAGTATATAGTATAGTCTAGTTATAGACTAGTAGATAAAAAGTGTATGGCCATAAGTCTATAGACTGTCTGTAGACTAGTCTAAAGAAATGTCTATAGACTATCTATAAACTTTCTTTAAAAATTGTAAGGGTACCATGCTGCACGCTTCCAAAGGCAGCGACTACCTATTATACCGCTTTCAAATGTTGTCAAGCAGACACCCGAGGCGGGAAAGCCTCACCACTTAATAAATACCGCAGCCCAGGTGGGACGTTAAACTTTCGTTTTCAGCTCGCTTCGGTGTTTCTAAAGCAGCCGACGCGGCCACTGTGTCCGCGTGATCCCTCATGCCACGTCACGCCGACGGTGGTGCCAGCTTTTCCAGTGGTGGAGGTCGCCCCCAATAGTGGTCACATCATGAGAAGTTTACTGCTCGGCTGTCTGCGATGAACGAAACGTTTGCGCCGACTTAATTGCTCGTTCGCACGTGGTCGTATATTCTAGTACGTAACAGTGAAACCTTTTCTTAGTTGACTGATTCTTTCGCGTGCTCGTAATGATAAACGTATTGCTTAAACTTCGGTACGTGGGCTGTTGGCGCTTTGTTTGCGTAACCGCGATTGCTAAAGTAGTCATAAAACTGCGTACGTTCGGAATAATAGAACGTTTGTTGGCGTTTGTATCGCGATCTGATAATCGGGTGTCCATGATGGCCGGTCGCGCTGCTGAATTTAACCGCGCATGTATTTAATGCTGGTATTGTTTCTGGCTAACAGTGTCGTGCACACTGTCGTAATAACGAAACATCTGGGCGACTTGTCAGACTTCCGCTTACTTAAACGTGAACGGATGCATGCTAGTATGGTGTTACGGTCAACTTCACGTCTCAGCTCTGTAACAACGAAACGTGCGCGCTGACTAGCTCGTACGCACGTGGTCGCATTTTTCTTTATTGTGAGAGTTTATGAGAGTTGGCCCTATCACGCGATCGTAGTGAATAACCGTATCACTGAAGCTTCGTGTGCCAGTGGTGTGTTGTTTGCTTAACGATCGCGATAGCAATTGTAAAACTGCGTAAGGATGGATTAGCTGAATTTCCTTTACTCATTTATTTCAATACTCTCAATGTCACGTAGAGCGTCGCAAAAAGGGGTGGGATTCTATAGAACAAGTGGAAATCGTGGTTTTGAAGGATGATGGAACAGCTTGTCGCTGACATTGGAATAACGAATAAGCGTGCAAGTTTGTACGTGAACTTGGGACGTGGAATACAGATGTGGGCATATGTACCACGATCGGAGCTATTTGTGCGCGTGATGGCTAATTGGACTGCGGCACTGCTGAATTGTACCATGCTTGTCTGTACGGCTGTCGTAATAACGAAATATATATATATATATATATATATATATATATATATATATATATATATATATATATATTCGTGCCAAACAGTGCCAAGCACATTTTTCGACATCACGAAACGTTTGAGTGACTTGTTAGGCTGCTGGCTATGTGCATGTAGTCCGATGCATGCTATTATCATGGTAATAAGATCAAGCTTAGGTCTCAGCTTCCCGTAACGATCGACAAATTTACGCTACTTATACTATAGCTCGTTCGCACGCGGTCGTATTGTTTCATATTAGTAATGGGGAACGTTTGTCGATCTTCGTTGACTGCTAAATTTGTGTCACACGCCTGCCCTCACTGATTACCCGTGTCGCCAACTGAGCTTCGTCTGCCGTTTCAGTTTTCTTTGCGTAACCGCGACTGCCAGAGCGATCGTAAAACGGCGCACGGTGGAAATAGCTAAACATTTGTGGGCAATTGGATCGCGACCGCAGCACTTCTTGCACATGATGGTTGGCCGGCCACGCTGCTGCCTTTTGCCACGCTTTTCTTTCAAACAATGCTGTGCACCTTCGCTTCTGGGAATAAACAAACTTTGGGCGACTTCTTGTGAACTGCTGCTTATTGACACGTTCTCGGGTGCATGCTAGTGTGTTGGTGAGGTCAAGCTTACGTCTCAGCTGTCTGTAACGATCTAAACGTTTATGCTTATTAGACTATTGCTCCGAATTCGCACGTTGTCGTATTTTTAGTAATGGAGTCCCGGCCACGGCGCCCGCATTTCGATGAAGGCGAAATGCGAAAACACCCGTGTACTTAGATTTAGGTGCACGTTAAGAAACCCAGGTCGTCCAAATTATTCCGGAGTCCCCTACTATGGCGTGCTTCATAATCAAATCGTGGTTTTGGCACGTGAAACCCCATAATTTATTTTTTAGTAATAGAGAATGTTTGTCTCTTTTGACTGTTAATTAACTTTCTGTCAGGTGATCTACCGTGTCGATTAAGCTTCGTCTACCGTTTGAGTTTTCTTTGCGTAACCGCGTTTGCAAGAGAAATCGTAGAACCGCGGAAGTTCCGAATAACGGAACTATATTGTAGGCATTTGTATTTCAATGGCAGCACCTCTCACACAGGGTGGTTGACCAACCATGGTGCTTCAGTTTTCTTTCCGCAGTTGCTACTATTTGGGCCAGCGTACCTGCTGACAATGTGCGCGACGCGATGGACAAGATTACCAGACTGTTGCATCCCCATATTGTTATTATATTTTTACCGGAGTTACATAGTCGACATTCGCCTAATTTTTTTATTGTTGCGATGGAAATTGCAGGGACACTCCTGACAAAATTCCGCTGACGCGGACGTGCGCCGCTGTGGGTAGTGGATTCATGGGCGCTGTTTCCGCGCATCTGTAGTGTCGAAGGTCGCGTAAACTTGGCTCTGGAAACCCGGTGTAGCTAGAAGCAGAAAGAAGCGATCGCTTGTCGCTGCTGCCCCGCTTAATCACGCCAGCGTCCATACAGCATTTTTACCGTCAGTGAGATGTGTTCATGTTTGGCCTTGCGCATCACACCAAGTTTGCTAATTTAACAAGGAAGCGAAGGTTTAGTGTAATTTTCGTTGGCGATAACACGTCTGGCAATTAGCTGTCGCAATCACTGCTTCGCTTTTCGGATGAAACTGCGACATTATTTACTGTTATCAACTCACTGGACATGCTGACCTATGCTGACGTAGAGACTAGGAGAACTCCTTTTATCTTTGTACAGAGTTGAACTCACTACAACTTCTTTTCGCATAACTGTTAGCTCAGCGAATTTGTGTGCATATATATTAAGCCACAAGGCAACAAAGTTGCTGTCAGAAACTTCAAACTGCTGTTAAGAGTGCAGGTCGTTAATATGCAAAGGTAGATAGCAATTTTTGTACATATTTCGAACACGTTTTTATTGCATACTTTACAGCTATGCTGTGCTCCTGCCATCAGCCTGGTGTCACATTGGGTCGACATCATTCTTCACTGATGATCAGTACAGAAACGAGCGCGCGGAAATCTGCTAATTTTCTTAGTACCTCTGATCTTGACAATTCAGTTTCGTCTTTGGGACCACTGGAACCAATCCTGTAGCATGACTAGTAAATTGTGTAGCGTACCCGTGATCTCTGTTGTTCTGCATCTGCAACCATGGGTGAAAGGCTGCATCCAGCGTGTGGTAACTTCTTTATGGGCCAATGTACTTGTGAACTCTAGTTTAATTTTTGTCTCTGTGACTGTTCAAGCAAGTCCACATAAATGCGCCGCTAAATTTCTTAGTACATGTGTACTGCAATGTCGTTGTCTGCGACCGCTGAGCCAGCTTGCAGTGAGCCTTAGCAAAATGTTTAGCCGCCAAGATACCTGTGATCTTTACAGAAGTATTTGTATCTGCTGCCATGGAAGAACAGCCCCGCTCTGCCTCTGGTAACTTCCATCGAGGCTGTCTGATACCCGTGAATTTTTAGGACGAACTTGTGTCTGTGTGTGACCGCGAGCAAGCCCAGACAAATCATATGTTAGCTTTTCGTACGGGTGAACTCATAAAATGCATTTTTCTTTCTATGGCTGCTGAAGTGAGCATGCTGCAAGTCTTTAGTTTTTTGTGTAGTCGCCAAGGTACCTGTGAGGGCTTCAGCAATATTTGGCTGCTACCACAAAAATGTCGCATTCAGCTTCTGTCTACTTGCTTAGAGGGCTTCGAGCCTGTGAGCACTTACGGTGAATTTGTGTTTATGACCACTCAAGCACAGCAAGTATCTTGTAACTTCTAGTACCTGTGAAATCAGTTTGGTTTTGTGCCGAAGCAAGTGTCTTGTAACTGCTTCTGTATCTGTGAACTCTCCAGTAATGTTCGTGTTTGCAAGTGCTTAAGTGTCCCTTTAGTAATTTTATTAATGCCTAATGTATCTGTAAAATATTTAGTACTTTTACTGTGTGCGACCACTAAAGCAGGCGCGCAGAAAGTCTGGAGTAGCGTCCTTCATGGCTAAAACATCTCTGAACTTTCCAGCATATATTGAAGTTATATGCCTGCGACCGCTGAAGTGAGCCAGCCTGCAGTAGGCCTCCTACGAACTTCCTTTGTACCCCCATCCTTGCAGAGGACTTTTCAAGTTCTTTTACTGGCCGAGGTGGACCTGCAAAACATTAGCTCAACTGAAGTGGTCTCGTCACTGCACGAAAGTGTCAATGTTTGCGCTAGTGACGTTTACCAGAACTTGTTATGGATGCATAGCGCATTTGCTCTGTAAATGGATGATCATGCAGCAGCTGTTTGTGTCTATATATTACCACTGAACTAGTCTCAAGTACTTTCTTTAATGCTTAATGTAGTTGTGAGATCTTGAGCATAACTCGTGTTAGTGTGTGTAACTAGTAAGCATGGCCTAGATAAAGGCTCTGAGTGGCTAACATATCTGAACCGTACAGCAAATTTGGCATTGATGCGCTTGCGACCATGAAAATGAGCCCGCAGCAAGCCTCATGATAACTTCTGTAGTGGCACTACTGCGAATTCTTAAATCTTCTTGCTGCCCAAAGTGCATTTGTAAACATTTTACTCCATGCGCACTTTTACTAAGCATGGTGCGTCATAAATAACTCCTAATGGCTGAGCTTGTATGATGAAGCTATTGAGTTTATTTGTATACATAGATGTGCTTTATATAAACGGAAAATTGATGTGCTTTACGGAAAATTGCTGAGTGCATTAGAGAGTTGAACTCGCGATCTTCGTGCAACTGTTTGATTGAAAGAAATGCTGTATTTTTAATGAGATTGTCAAATGATTCAGCAGGCTGCAGAACTTAGTTCTGTAGCTTCGTTCCTGTTAGCACAAGAAAGTATAACTTGCAAGTCTATATGCTTTGAATTATTGCATTTTTATCAAGTATGTAAGGTATTAGCTTAGCGTAGCAGGGAATTATGTGCACGATGCTTACCTGCGCTGTAGACTTTTAACGTGCTTTGAGATGCGATGGGCGGTATTTCTGGCCTGTCTCCTGGTACTTCAGCTTTTGCATGACAAAAATGTTTGACCGCATTATTGGACCGCTGCGATGGATCTTGAAGGGTCATGCCGTACTTTTTCACCATTGCCCCACAAGCCAACACAAAACCAGGCCAAGCTTACTTTGTTAATGGTGTGTAAAATGCAGCAGGCTTGCTACACTGCTAGAGCACGTTCCGAGGAACGTCCCAATTATGGTAATTTATAATCAATATGGACGCCCTCTGGGCGCCCATATTAAACCAAATGGACCAAATGTCCCACTATATGTTGGGCCATATGTCCCACAAACGTATTTTGGACGATTGATAACAAAATGTCCCAGAGTCATCCTACATCCTGACAAAAATGTCCCTAGGACGTATTCGGGATTATGCAATAAAATAATCCATATTTAGACATCTTTTGGACGTCCGAATATCCCATTATAATGTTCGTCGGACGTCTTTATGAGCGCCAAATCACGTGCATGGGACGATCCCATGGACATCCAAGAATGATCCCCAGGCTTCTTAGATATGTCCTAGGGACGTTCGAATGTCCCGTTTCGGATCTCTGTTGGACATCTGTAGGACGTTGATGGTCTAATGGGTAGCGCGCACTTGGCCTTTCTGTGGAAAGCGTGAAATGCGCCCTTTGGTCGCATGTATGCGCCCGCGTACGAGATAAGGCACATTGTCGCTTGGTCGTTCATGATTGACGGCGTGCCTAATGTTCGCGACGTTGCGGGATTTGTCGCTTACCTCATTTCTACTAAGCCCGTTTCGTAGAGCATCTTATGCCAGCAGAGCTATCAGCTCCGAACACTCTCTTTCTTGCTGTCTCTCACCTCTTCGTTCCTACTCCTCCTCCATCTTATCAAAGTGTCAGCCACGCGCTAAGCAGCTATGAGCCCCCCCCCTTTTTTTTCCCTTTCAATTGTCTTTTCCTGTACTGACACAAGTGGGCCGCGAGAAAACCAGTTATAGCAAGTGATTGGTTTCGGCATTTCTGGAAACTGCAAATGAAGCGTTTTAACTTACCCAAGGCAGAGTGTGACTAAAATTTAATGCTGTAGTTTAGGGCCACGCTAAGTCAGTGTGATTGTTACATATGAGTTGTAACAGCATCTATTTGGTTATCTTCGTGGTGTGTAGTACAATACTTTTTTGATCCGTTAGAACGGTACAAAATTGTGAAAAGAAAAACTTTCAGACAAGGCGCAATATTTTTGCGTGTGAACGATTCTGTTGATCATATAAAGCATGCCCAAGTGAAAAGCTTGCGTCAGAAAAACAAAGTTCACAAGAATTTTTTTTTTAAATTACACTCTAGCAAAGCTGGGCTTCACTGCACATAGATGGGTTTAATTGGACGTGTTGTCTTTTCTTATTTACATGTTTCAACACAACACGCTGTACCGCCAAATCATGGTCACTAGAAACAGCTGAGGAGTCACCGCATTTTCTATCCTTGTCAACGTGACTCGAAGCGTTAACTCGTCCAACGGAAGATGCCTGGCGGCTGGCGATATAAGAATAAAATAAATGTCTATGTTCGTAACATTCTTCCGCATCCTCCTTCTGCCATCTGGTTTTATCTATCTATCTATCTATCTATCTATCTATCTATCTATCTATCTATCTATCTATCTATCTATCTATCTATCTATCTATCTATCTATCTATCTATCTATCTATCTATCTATCTATCTATCTATCTATCTATCTCTCTCTCTCTCTCTCTCTCTCTCTCTTTCTTTCTTTTCTTTTTTTTTTCCAACAAGCACAGAGCAACAGACAAGCTCAAATCGTCTTGAGGGCTGCAGCAAAAATAAACCTGACAATTTGAGCTCGTCGTCCGCCTTCTTTTTTGCAAGCGCACGGTTGACGTGTTGAGCTGGTCCTCCGTGTGAAAATATTGCAAACGCGTTTTCTTTCGCGTGACATTCGGAGGGAAGAATGACATGCGTTGTTATATTTGGTAAATAGGTTCTCAAGGTCGGGTGTGCCCGTCTTCGCGCATTTTATTTGACACTGTTTTCTTCAGAGACTCCACTATAGCCTGTGGTATACACCATATAGCAGAGCAAAATGAATTCAGGAAAGAAAACGGTGCTTCTTCAAAGCAGCGCTGGTTGCGCGGCATTAATGTTGAGTGTCAATCAATGTTCAAGCGGTACCTTTCCTTGTCTATTCTTCGCGCACTTTAGGTGGTTGAACAGACGGCGTTGCCGCACGATGACCGTCTGTGGCTAGGCGTTGCATATACGAGTTCATATGCTTTCCTTATTGGAATGGCCAACAGCCCCACGTGCGACACATGCAGCAACGATGAGACACTCGCATACATCTGTGTCTGCCCGCGATATAATACTATTAGAACTAAAAGCTTCAGGTCAGTACTCCCAAAGAACAACTGCGCTGAAGGCATTACTCGCGTTACTAAAGTTCCTGCGGTCTACGGGACTTCACGATAGACTTTAGGAACGCCGCCCCCTACCACTCTATAGTGCACGCGGTTTGTTTGTGCTGTTCTATCTATCTATCTATCTATCTATCTATCTATCTATCTATCTATCTATCTATCTATCTATCTATCTATCTATCTCTGCCTCCCCTTTCCACTCCTTTTGCTCTTTTTCTCCCCCTACTCCTACCCCCCCATGCAGGGTAGCCAACCGGAAGTACCTTTGGTTGACCTCCCTGCTTTTCTGTGCATCCTTTCCTCTCTCTCTCTCTCTCTCTCTCTCTCTCTCTCTCTCTCTCTCACGAAGCTTGTGACTAATCGGTCTTGCCGTAATCATGAATTCTTTCCGCCAGGTGTGCAATGTGATCTTAATGCTCTTTCTATAGTATTGTTCGTAGTGCCCGCTATTTTGTTTCTTCATCATCGGCTCTCCACCTCGTCAGGCCACGTGTTTTGAGCCGTTGTATCTGAGCCAGTAAAAGCTAAACACAGCGTGCGAATTTGTAGTTACGAATTAGAATACCTGCTTCTTTGTTTCTGTAGGCCACGATCATGCATAGTTCATCGTAACTTGCCAAAGATTGCTTCGCATACGAGGCCTGCGCAGACGCGAACCCATTCACCTTGCGCCTTTGCATGATTGCTTCATTATTTCATTCTTACCGATATTACTTCGTATCTATTCTTTTCTGCGGCTGAAAAGTATTCAGCTTCATGCAAGTAATTGCAGGGAATATGAAAGGAAATTGTAAGTCACGTGGTTGCTCATACCAGCGTCATATACCCATGTGGAGTGGCAATAGAGATTAAATTTGAACTAGAATCGAGTCGCATTCATTAATTTTAGCGGATCGAGCCTGCAATATGCAGAACAAGCACGTGCCAGCTGGCATGGTTTCACCTGTTATTTCATTCACATTTGCACAATGTCAGCTGAGCAAATTTTGATAGCATAACCTGCTGAGTAAGCTATGATGTAGGTAGCGCATCGAGAACGACTGGATCCCAAAAGAGTAATCTTTCTATAGTTTTTACCGCGAATATAAGCGCACTCCAAGATGATGAATCTTCCATTTGGGTTCACAGCAGCATTATGTCTTGTTGTTACTGTTAACGCAATAGCGAGCTGTTTGAGGTTCCACTTATTGGAAAAAGCAAGAGGACCTTCCATTTTTATTCCTCTCGCTTCAATCACACAACTACACCGCACTACTAAGATGCATCCAGTGTGCACATGTTGAATTAAATCAAACATTTTTAACGCTTCAAGCGCCGTTTATACATCTTAGTTCACGCCCGTCTGTGGTGCCGCACTATGCACACAACTCTGCCGCAGTGTGATAGAAAGGAATGTAGAATAACCACAGCACTTGTGACTCTTCTTTTGCTTCAAAGTTGGTCTCACTCATGCATGGATCCTACTTTTCGCGATTTCAAATTTCTGAACACTAGCAGTAATGAATTTAATGAACTCTTTTTAAGAAATTAAGATCCCAGCAGACTGATAATGGAGTAATATCGACGTATAAAGCAGCATTGAAAAATTCTGGGTACCGTGACAATCGCGACAAAACGTAGTGCGCTGCTGCTGCAATTTGAAGAAACTTTTGGCATTTAGTACGCGCTAAGCAAATTATTCAACGCGAAACCCGGTGTGATATTGGTGGCTTCAGTGTAGATGCTGGTAATAAATGAGCACGCGCGCCTGCGCGCGCGTGTTTGTGTTTGTGTGTGTGTGTGTGTGTGTGTGTGTGTGTGTGTGTGTGTGTGTGTGTGTGTGTGTGTGTGTGTGTGTGCGTGTGTGTGTGTGTGTGTGTGTGTAGGGGTAGACAGGGCTTGGTAAGCCTTAAAAGGCGAGAAAACGACGACGGGTGGTTCCGTCGCCATGAGTTCCCTCACTACCTAATCATGACCTCACAAGCTTTGGCATCGCCTGTTTGGGATTAGTTAATAGCTTATTGACAAAAAAAATGATAACCATGCTTCAACATAAACAAGACGCAAGTTCGAGCGTCTTGAGAAATTTTTACGTGTATATAAAAACAGGCAGTCATGCGGAAATGCTCTTATATTCAATACATCTCACTAGGGTACCGGTACTGCCTCTTGGGGGCGATACTAAAAAAAAGTAAGCTTTTGATTTTATTTTGTGCGCTAGTTTCATCACCCAGGTTATCCAAATATAAACTCGAATATAGTGTCTTGAAAGCATATTTAACCGGTCTGTGATGTTGCTCTTTAGTGTCCACTTATAGGGCGTCCCATTTGTCTTCGCCGCGGCGACCGCCTTGCTGTCCTGCTGGTCGTTATTGTGAGTCACACACTGGAGAGCTGTCCTAATCAGAAATCACTATTATACGTAAGAGAGGTATTGTGAACACAGCCCTCATGTACAGACGTCATCAGTTTACAATGAGCACTGTCGTCGAGGTCGCTACCTCCTCAGTGCATCCACCATGTAGAAATTTAACCAACAGATTGAATACACTGTTTCTGTGAGATTCTCACATTATGAATACGCTGATAGCTTTTTCCTCCCCTAGTTAAAAGGAGTGCCCCTTATTAATCGAAAACTTTAAAAGATCCGCTAGAAGTGTCCGTCCAGAAATCCAATTCGGGACACAGTTAGAACTCATTCAGCAGCACGTGAATATGGCTAACTTTATTGCTCTTCTTTCCTTATTTTGTAACATCTTTTTTTCTATTACCGTTTACTCCCCTTACCGCCTTTTCCAAGCACAGGGTAGCCAGCCGGTCTAACAACTGGCTAACCTTCCTGCCTTTCCGTCTAGTCCTGCTTCCTTCCTTCCTTCCTTCCTTCCTTCCTTCCTTCCTTCTGTAGAACGCTTTTCCTCGTCTAAAAACGCTGCTGTTGTACGTGAGTAAAGATGACTGAAATTACATTCCTTAGGACACTGCCGCCTTTCAAGCCCTGTCATGAGGTCGGAAAGTGCCTTTGAGTACTGAAACTTGACATTAATAATTTTTGTAAGACCAGAAATAATGGGGATAACGAAGAACGAGTTTTACAGGGGCGTTAATATAGCCGTCAGGCAAGCGGCTTTTAAAGAATGTAGGAGAACATTCTTTAGCCTTCAGCAATATATCAACTTCAAA
Source organism: Dermacentor variabilis (assembly GCF_050947875.1). NCBI lineage: Eukaryota > Metazoa > Arthropoda > Arachnida > Ixodida > Ixodidae > Dermacentor > Dermacentor variabilis. The sequence continues at coordinate 52,818,677 of NC_134568.1, read as the reverse complement.
TCTGTCAGTATGCCAACAAATGTATATACTGCGGACAACTTGTCGATTGATTACTTTCAGCTAGGCCTTCAGGTTTTCGTGATGCGGCATCCGTCCCTATGCCTGATTGAAAGCGTTCGGGCCACCGCTTAGCGAGCTTAGCCAATCAACAATAAACTAAAGTGACGTCCCGCAAGACATCGAGCTCCAATGCGGCGTCAGTATGCGACGGAGCATGGACCTGTTTTTAGTCGACAAGGTACCATTGCATATTTTAGCTCACTTACGGAGAAATCGTAGCCAGGTTTACTGAATTGACATCTGAAACAGAAATTCATTTTTTTTTTCGCGGTGGGGTGGCGGGCAGGGGTGTAGTGAGAGCATCACTTATAGCGCATACAGGGACAAGGGACCAAAAGAACGACGAAGAAAAGCGCTTCGTTGTTCATTTGGTCCCTTGTCTCTGCATGCGCTGCAAGTGATGTTTGAAACAATAAAATCCCAACTAGCCCGTACCCAAACCTTGCTGTAGTGAGAGGGTGGTATTGCGCTAGTGAGCCTTAAAGTTGGCAGAACAGATGAAATGTCAGTCCAAGTTACTAGTCCACAAAACTCGTCTGCAATTACTAAGTAAGAAAAGTTTTGGGCTACATCGAGGATTTAATGTGACGGATTGTGAACAACAGGAACAGCTAAAGCATGAAAAATCGTCCAGATACGAAGAACTCCTGTCGAGGAAGAAAACGCCTCAAAGTAGTGCTAAAAAGTTTTGCGATAACATTTGCTGCTGTCAATACATAGCACTGTGAACTTGTTGCGAACTTCTTTGTACGCTTCGATATTTGAACTGTGGGAGCAACCTCTTGAGTCTCTTCTTCTTACAGCTTTCAAATATTCTTATTTATCAACCGCCGCATGTTCATTTCGGACGGTAGCATTCTGACATAAAATGCCAGCTTTTCAGGCAAGGCTGGCGTCAAACCCTCGACATAGCGTAGCCAGCTTATTGATTTCACAGGCGGTGTCGCTAGAGCTACCATTTGCTTACACTGGCGTTCTTTTATTTGTCGCTGCTTTTCAACCGCGGATGTAGTAATGTAACTTGAAGATGGACCTGCCGCCGTTCAAAAAGAGTGTTGTAGGTGCTAAGATGACATGCTTAAAACTGTCTTTTAGGTGCCGAAGCGGGCGAGTATAGGCTAACAATTTTATTGAAGTTCGATCTAAATTAACTGCAACGTGCAAGAATAACAGTTACGGCATGAATTTCAAGGTCTGAGTAAGGCGGTACTTATAGGAGGAGCCTCTAACACGCCACATAATACATGAGTGGCATCACGACGAATGGCAATTGGATCTGTCCATTTCATTCAACCTGACCTTAGCTGGGCCACGCTCAGTGGAATACGCCTAATGGCCTTGTAATGCATGGGTGCAAACTCCCAGTAAATATTTGAAAGGTGCGAAATTCTTATTGGATCCCGAATAACATTATCTAATAGCAAGGCTGCATGTATGTAAGGAAAGGAGCATGCTGACACCTACTGCAATCAAATATACCTGACGACTAAGGTGACACGTCCCTCCGTCGTCACGCTTCTCGCCGCTTCGGACAGAAATATTCACAAGCAAGCTCCAAAGATAAGCCATTTATGATAATCTTGTCATTGAAGTTTCACTCCATCTAAAATTTGAAGTAATATTTTTTTTCTCTGAACTAAATATGACGGCAGAAGTGCCTCATCTTCTTAGCAGCACGCGGTGTACCTTGTCTACATCTAGTGGAATTAATTACCAACGGTATTCTTCACGAAAAGACGTCAGAAGCATTTCACTTAGCAAAATACTGCGCATACGTATTGACATACTGTGACAGCGGCTTAGCAAGCACATATTGGGCATGCTCAGTTTTCCCTACCGCAACGACTCCTCGCGCCATATGAAGGGCACTTTTTAATCATCTTGTCAGTACAGTACATGCGTAGGGCGGTCAGGTCGTTTTTCAGAGATGATGGAATATTTTGGCACTCTTCAGATTCTTGCAAAGATGGTCAAAAGGCGACCGGCGACATTTTGCGTTCTCATGACATTAGAGGAACTTACGCAGCCCGCCAAGAAAGAAGCTTTAGGATTCTGGTGCTGCATGCCGTCCTTTAGAACAACAGTCTGTTTTGGAATCAATTAAGTTGCCGTGTCGTTACCAGGCTATACGTCCAATCTGCATTCGAACTACTGTACTTAAAAGATGAAAGTGGGCGCATTGCGTTTGCTTAATAAAACGTTTTTTTTTTAACCAAGTTAGACTGCGACCAAAATCACCAGGGAAGCGCACGCGGAGCCAGAAGTTTCTGTTCATATTACAGGCTAAGTATTAATAGCGCCAATTTTGGTCAATATTCTCGCGTTTAAAACACGAGACTAGACGAGCCACAAGATGAATCCGGGGTTGCGTAGGCACTGAGGGATATGCATGCGGCAGTATATCTCTCCAGTTCCGTCTGGGTCATGTCTTATTCACGTTTATTTAATTTCATTTCACTTATTTACTCTCAAGCACCCATGTGCGAAAACACCCGTGCACTTAGATATAAGTGCACGTTAAAGAACCCCAGGTGGTCGAAATTTCCGGAGTCCCCCACTACGGCATGCCTCATAATCAGAAAGTGGCTTTGGCACGTAAAACCCCATAATTTAATTTTAGTAGAAGAAGAAAAAAAGCGCTAATGAAGCAGCACATGGTCACATATAGCCGACTAGAACACATCATGATCGGTGGTAGTGACGATGGAGGCGGGAAGGTGATTCCAGCCTTGACTTGTTTTCTGGATGAAGGCTTCGAGGTATACATTGCTTTTACACTGAGGCACCCCAATCTTCATTCGATGATCAATACGGAATGACAAATGGCTCGGAGGCGAAAGGAGTGCCATTTTTAGGTCAATATTAGTGTAGTATATTTTATACAACATGCATAAGCGGGAAATTCGACGTCTTGTAGAAAGGAGATGTAGTTCAAGCTTTTGTTTCATGCGAGAAACGCTGGCCAAGCGATAGTAGTTAGAGAGGATAAACCTAACTGAGCGGTTCTGAACCGATTCTAAGGACTGTGTTAACGAGATAGTGTACGGGTCCCATATCGATGAAGCGTACTCGAGTTTGCAACGCACGAGTGTTTTATATAATAGTAGTTTGAACGGAACGGGAGCGAGGCGGAAATTCTGCCGAATAAAAGCAAGGGAACTGTTGGCTCTGTTAATAACATGGTGTACATGTTATTAGTGATAGCCATGACAGGTTATTAGTGATATGGACGCCTAGATACTTGTAGCTGTCGACGATCTGAGGAGGGCCACCGTTAAGATGATATCCCTGAGAAATGGACTGGTTAATCTTTCGAGACACCCTCATTGCTTTACATTTGTTAACGTTTAGTTTCATAAGCCATGTATCACACCAAAACGAAATATTATTTAGGTCAGATTGAAGTACGGAGAAGTCAGACTCATCAGAAATTACGCGGTACAGAACGCAATCGTCTACAAAGAGCCTTATGTTAGAAGTAACAGAATCAGGCAGGTCCATTCATATAAATTAGAAAAAGAAGAGGCCCAAGGACTGACCCCTGAAGAACACCGGATGTTACATAGCGTGATTTAGAGTCGTGATCATTAACAGAAACTATGTTCTATTCTGCAAAAAAAAACATTCAATTCACTTAAGAAAGCCACAATCAAGACGGAGTGTGCTAATTTTCTGTAATAGTAGTCGATGTGAGACGGTATCGAAAGCTTTGGCGAAGTCAAGGAAGATGCAGTCAATAACTGAAGCTCGATCTATAGCGGAAGAGAAATTATTGGTAAATGTTATTAATTGAGTCTCACAAGAATAATTTTTACGAAAACCATGCTGCTTTGACGCAAAAAAAAACTATTAGACTCGACAAAATTAATCAGGTTGCAGTAGATTAAGTGCTCTAATAACTTGCATGGAATAGGAGTTAAGGAGATCGGCCGGTAGTTCACGGGGTTATGTATATCACTTGATTTGTGGACTGGAATCGCTTTCGCCGTCTTCCAGTCGTCCGGAAGTGTTGTACTCTGCAGAGACTGTATAAAAATATTTGACAAGAAAGCAGATGAATACGCTACGGTACTCTTAAGGAATATGTAATTTATGGTATCAGCACCTGCCCACGAAGAAAGTTTAGCTTTCTTAATCAAATTATATATGCCATCTAAGTCCATCGAAATCGGCTCCATCTCAGGGTACATCAAGGCACGTGCGGACGGTAAAGTATCTAATAGAGCGTGAGAAATAGATAGCGAGAATGTGTTGTTAAAAACTGTTGAGCAAAGCTCACGGGGGACAGGAAATTCAGCGTCAATTACCGTTTGCTCTTGAGAGCAAAGTTTATTTCCGCCAATTGTGCTTGAGTACCGAAGTCGCACAACAGTTCCCGTGGAACCGCATGATAGAAGAAGGATAGCTATTGAGCGAAACAGAGTATTTTTACGTGAATCGATGCAAGGGCTGTAATCGTAGTGTCTCCGGCTGTTGGTACCTTTGTGTACCAACAGCGTCTCTTACAGCCCAACCATTCAGAACCGTCTCGCTAGCTGTATGTGGTCTGAGCCTTGCAAAAGCGCCACTTATCGAGTGTGGTAGGCAACCTGCTTGGCGCCGTCCATCGCCACTTAACTTTGCAAGCTCGCCTACACACCTCACCATTCCCATTCCATGTCGGCATCGCGCAGAACTTGAGGAAGAGCTGGAACACCTCTCTCTTAAATCTCCAACGCTTTCGCTGGAACGAAGTGGGACTTGCGCGTGTGTGCGAAGCCATTCTACGCTTGAGTTCATCAATTAACACTTTCCTTTCTGTATAAAATTCGGGAGGCTCTAACAGTCACTGCCACCAAGTGCATACATGACAATGGCGCGCTCAGTCCTGTCTTGCACCGCCACGCTGGAGTTCGCACTGGCCCTGTGGGGATGCGATTGCGAATGGCTGATTCGGTTCTGCGTAGCCCCTTAGTCAGAGAGGGTTGATGTGGTGGCCACCAAAACGAATGAAATTGACCTAAGAAAGCCTGCATCTTCACTGGTTTTGTGCCACGAGGAGCCTTCTTCGTTGGCCTAAATGCCAACGCTGTGCGCGCAAGACTATCAGCTGGCTCCTTGCCCTCTACGCCAATGTGGGGGAAAACGACAGCAAGGCCCGCGATGAATGGTTCTCTAATGATGAGTAAGGTACGTTGAATACACTGGCCTGTAGGGGCAACCCATATTGCGGTTTCCGCTATGATGCTTCAATGACTACATTTCACATGCCTATCAGGATACGAAGTGTTCAAATCTGGCAGCCTATGGCAACCTGAGACCAGAAATGACATAAGCCGCTGCACAAGCTCCGTTATCTCTGTCGACAGAACTATCGCTGCATAAATGCAGGAAAGTGTCCTATATTGTCATTTTCTTACATATAGGACAAAAGACCTTGCTTCGGCCACAGGTGCAAGCCGCTTAGTGAGCATGTTTGGAATATTTAGCTGACATTCCGCACTCTCATAAGGCCACGGCGGACCGAGATGTTCTACTATTCTAGAAAATTGCACGCCAAGTAGGTGAATTGTGCTGAGGGCCATAAAAGTACGAGATTCAGACCACCTCCAAAGGCGATTATTGAACAAACTTGTTCTTCATCCTCGTTGCTCTTCGCTGGAGCCAACGAAGAAGCACAACACGGGACTTGTCCGCTGGAATTCTTAAACCCACTGATGCGAGTATGATTCAATATTTGTTGCCCAGTTAGCTGGAATTGGCCATTTTAAGGTCACTACCTGCATAGTTACTGTTTACCTGTAGAGAAGAATTTCATCTGGCCGTAAAGGTCGCTATAATGTCTCGAATGTTCATTTCACTTCAACTGAATACAAATTGTTAAGCAACGACTACTGATGTTAATTCGTGTGCTTGAATGCAAAGCTAGAATTATAATGATGCCTCTACTCTTTATGGAAACTTCAGATGGATTTACGCGTGATAAAAAACGTTTATCTCACTTTTCTGACATGAATAATTAAATGCCTTTATGTATATTCATGTGCTAATTCAAAGCATACTGTGATATGTAAGTGTGAGCTCATTAGTGCCGTTCGCACTTCCACAGTCTTAAAACAGACGACGAAGATAGTGAAATCTGACTGGCCAGCATGTTTGCTAGAATAAGAAAAAGTATGGCCAATCCTACAGATGTGTGTGGAAAGGCCTGAATACATGCAGTTCTTAGGAACGCTCCTGACACAATTACTTCCATTTCAAATATGAGCGGCTTTAGTGATCATAACCTTATCGAACTAGCTGTTAGTATCCCGAAGCCCCTGTCTGGCACAACAACTAAACAAATTCGCGATTATAACAGAGCAAATTACGATGAGATTAACTCCCAACTAGAAGAATTTTTTTGCCAAGCTACTACCTTCATTTCATTGTCGAACATAAATGACAACTGGGTGCTCTTCAGGGACAAATTAACAGCATTAGTAGCCCTTTACGTCCCGATAATCTCCATAACTAACGACAAATCCAGCCCTTGGTTCAGCAAGTCTCTTCGCAAACTAAGGAATAGAAAGAAGCGTTCTTATAACAGGGCTAAACGCGTGCGCACTGCTGAGGCTTGGAAGATATACAAAGACAGTTTAAACAATTACTGCTCAGCGATATCTTCCGCCAAAGATAAATATTACTCTCAAGACCTACCATCGCTGCTAACTTCCAATCCTAAAAAAAATTGGCAAACCATATCTCCGACAAGAGATACTAACACCATAACTTTGCACGGAACAGAAAACATACCTATTTCTAGCGCCGATTGCCCCACCGTATTCAACACGTTTTTTTCATCTGTTTTCACTCTGGAGGACATTTCCAATGTTCCAACTTTTCCTGAACTTGATGCCGCATACAAGGAACCAATCGACATCACTGTTGAAGGCGTTAAATTACTCATTCGTAACCTCAAAATATCTACTTCCGCCGGTATTGACAACATTAATTCTAAGATTTTAAAGAACACCATCGCTGCCTCAACCAAGATCTGATGCCATATTTTTCAACAATCTCTAGCATCTGGAAAGTTACCCACCGATTGGTTAATAGGAAAAATATTACCAATTCACAAATCTGGAGATGTTCATACAGCTGACAACTATCGGCCCATATATTTAACCTGCATATGTTACAAAATGCTCGAGCACATAATCTCTTCCCACGTCTACAGCCACCTAGAAGCTCACAATTTCTTTTTTTCTAATCAGCATGGTTTTAGGAAGGGATTTTCTTGTGACACGCAATCGTTCGAACTAACGACTGACTTGCACTTTAACATGGACTGCAACTTTCAAACTGACTCTATCTTTCTTCACTTTTCTAAAGCTTTTGACCGAGTGCCCCCACTGTCGCCTAATTTATAAATTATCTGCCCTAAGACTTGACTCTTTAACATTATCCTGGATTCGTAATTTTCTTTCTTTTCGAGAACAGTTTACTGTTGTTAACAATTTCTCTTCCCCGCCTTCTTCTGTTAGCTCTGGTGTGCCACAAGGCAGCGTCCTCGGCCCCTTACTCTTCTTAATCTACATTAACGACTTGCCCACCCAGATTACTTCCTGCATGCGCCTTTTTGCCCATGACTGCATAATCTAACGTCCTATTCACACGACTGACGATCACTTGAAACTTCAAGCAGATCTTAACCTTATCGCTAACTGGCGTAACAAATGGCTCATGACCCTAAACTTTACAAAGTGCGAGGTGATGTGCTTCAGCCGAAAATGCTTAAATTCTAAATTTTTGTATCATCTTAATAACACTGTGCTTTCCCGCACTTCATCATATAAGTACCTTGGAGTTGTTCTTACAAAGAATCTTTCATGGGCCCCACACATCACTTCTACATGCGCCAAAGCATCACGTTCTCTTGGCTATCTACGACGGAATTTGCGAAATGCCCCGCCGAACATTCGAAAACTCGCTTTCCAAACATTCATTTTGCCACAGTTAGAATTCGCCTCCCCAATTTGGTCCCCTCATCAAAATTACCTAATAAATATGACGGAAATGATACAAAACAGAGCAGCCCGTTTCATATCCCGTAACTACAGTATAAACTCGAGCATTACACAAATTAAACTAGACCTACTGTTGCCGCCATTAGATATCCGCCGCAACATCGCTCTTCTGTGCTTATTCCACAAATATATTTACACTAATAAACGAACCCGGTTGCAACTACAAATACCCCACTCTCTTTCACGCAGATTACATAATCAGTTCAGTTTCATGCGCATATACGGTAAAACAAATGCATTTAATTCATGGGCACTACCACGTGCCATCCGTCTCTGGAATGACCTCCCTGATAACATAGCCTCCATATCTAATCCCGATACGTTCCGCTCTCAGTTACTCATGCTTTTCCCATTTAATACCGTTAACGAGTGACCAATCTAGTGTATGTTATCGTGCATTTTTGCCATGTTGTATATCATTTTCATGAACGGTATTCCTTGCTCTGTTAACAGTAACAAGTGTTCGTGTGCCTTCATATATTGCTTTGTATTCCTAGTGCCTTCAATATTGTGTAACACGGTAATCTTCTTATAGCACTGTTCCTGTTGGCAATTTGTACTTTTTATACATTTTACTGTTTAATATGCCCCCCTTACTTTATGCCCTGCCATAGGGCCTGTAAGGTGCTTTTGAATAAATAAATTAATTAATTAATTATAAAGTTATATCACGCGCCACGGTAACAACGACGATGATTGCGGGCACGAGAAGCCGTCAGTGGTGCCAACATTCAATGATTTCAGTTATCTATTGAACTGAAAGCATAATTGCATGTTAATAGAGAATTTGTGTAGGAGTAGAAGGCCGAAATACATATTTTAGGCACCAATATCTAAAACATACCTTCGTAACAACTATAAAACCAGTGCTGGAAGGCCTATAATAATTCGGTCTGAGCTCGAAACGACTACAGCAAGCAATGAAGAAAGTAATACGGCCGGGACACTACATGATTCACAAACTGGCCCAACAGTCTACGCTTCTGAATAAAAAGTTATGTGTACGCACACAACTGCGTTCACTGAGCGTTGAAAGGGGGTCGCAAAGCCCGGTTGTCAATTAACAGGGCAGCAAGGCTGTAGTGGCTTTATATGCGAATCATGGTCGAGTCCGTATAGTCCCACTATATTTTCTTCTGCGAACGCTCTGTCGTACAGTCAGCTCAGAGCAGCACGTAAAGACCATCTTAATATCCCTACTAAGCGTACATGTCTTGAGCACTGGCGGCTTTAATAATTCAGCAACTGCAACACACCAAACTAATTAATTGGGAAGCTAGCAAATCATAGATACTTTATTTCGTCAGTGGATATGAATAATTTAATGACATCCACTGCTGCCAGTAATGCGTTTTCGAAAAAAAAATACATTACTACCTCCACTGCGCCATTTTGATTTTTTTAGTTCTCATTTGAAGCTAGTAATATATAAAATTAAATAAAAAACACTCGGTGTGGTACATACAATCTGTGGCTATAACATCTTGATGCTAGTCACAGTGTCTCGGGTTCGACTCCCGGCAGCAGCAGCCGCAGTGCGATGAGGGACGGAGTGCGAAAACAATTGGTTCGCCTGAGCTTTGCGAGCACTCTGGAAAGTCCTTGGCGGGGAGTACAACTCCGGAGCCCCACACTACTGCTTCTCTCAAATCCCCGTCTGCTTTTGAATTTTACAGCACATCAAGCAAACAGCTCTCATAAATGAAACCTCGAGAGTCAGCATAAGAACCTCTGTAGTTTCGTTTCTTTAACATTTGTCTTTACTTCTGGTTTGAATTTTCGCGTTCAGAAAAGTAAATCTGCAGTAAATAGTCGTTTTGGCTTCCGTTCGTCTCGATGGCACATTTGCTCGTACTATGCAAGCCCAACAGCGCATTGCAAGGTTTCGGTTCGGGAGCGCCACAGTAGAATAGCCAGACTTTTCGTTGGGACTCGCTTGACTAGCGACCCCTTAACTTATACTACAGGTGACGTCAAACACATATTTACAGCTTATGAATACAGAGCTGTGTCATCATCACGACAGCCATACGCTGCCTATCTGTATGTATGGGCACTATGCCCAATTTTTATATATTTTGTGCCTATTCTATGGTTCTATCACCAAAACTGACAGCACCAGCATCGGTGTAACCAGGAATACCGGAAATGTTTTGGGGGGGGGGGCGGGGTGGCTCCCACATGAGCGATAGAGGGGGCGGGACAGGCGTACGGGCCTGAAGTGCTCCTCCACCCCTTTCTTACCACAAGCGAGCAGTTTTCTCGTTCGTCTGCCCTTAATGTCGCCTTCTGCGTCACGACAAGTTGCTATAATTTTTATTGGTATAATATGCGTTACTGTACGCTATGAAAAACATGCATTATGATATTTAGAAACTCATATGAAAATGATGCACTTACACTCATACACCTCCAGGCTGCATGCAGGACATAAAGCCTTTACCTCCCACTTCTTTTCTTTTTAAAACACGTGATCGCAGTAAGCAACTACAAGTATGGCACTTCGACTACAAGTATTCATGATACCCATTTTTCTTTGTGGATCGCAGCCGTTCCACCACAGCGGCCACGAGTCCGGCGCCTTTCCCGCTACCGTTCTCAGCCAGCATAAGCTTGAATGGCCGCTCCGGCACCAGTGCTGTGATCAGTTCCTCCACGTGCCCCCTCAGGGTCGGATGGTACTTGTACAGAGAGCCATCGACAGCAATAGTCACCGGCGTCGGCTTGTCCACCCGTTCTAGCAGTTCAGCCAGGCAAACCGACACTAGCGCGGCCGCCCTCGCCGAAACCACGCCGCAGACGTGGCGAAATAAGGTGATGTCGTCTCCGGTTATCCGTTCTGTGCTCCCCTTGAAACGAGACACTATATCGCGAGCGTGAGTGTCCTCCTCCTCGAGAAACAGCGACACATCTACAGCCGTAAATGTCCCACGTTTCTCAAGCTCCAGCACTGCGGCCTCATTGCCTCCAAAGAGTGCACGTCGCCGGATGAGCTCGGCAAGTATTTGGCGAACGACGTCACCCAGGAACTCGCCCGACAGAAGCTTTTCGAATGTGAACGAGCCTGGGAAAAGTGATTGGTCGTCCACTACTCGATCCAACTCCGTCTTGATGAAGTCGAGCACGCCGTTGTCACCGAAAGCGCCCCATTCGACGTTCACGATAACCTCACTCAGCGCATCCTTCCTCTTCCATCTTTCAGGCTCCGCCTCAATCTTCTGGACTTTCTCGGCTTTCTCTAGGTAGCAGCCATTGCTTCCTGTACCCATGATGAGTCCTATCGCGCAGTGACCGTCCATGAAAGCCCCCTGAACAAGTGTACCCGCAGTGTCGTTGACGATGGCCACGAGGTCTACGTCAATGTGCGTCCGCCTGCAGTCACAGAAAAAGCACATGTTACATTTACATCACAGTGCTTGCAAATACAGCGATCACGACACCGCGGTGAATATACACTGGTCGCAGACACGCACGCAGCCAGCATTACTCTATCACCGTATGGGTGTTGGGAACAAACAAAAATGCTCCCTTCCACGTAATCTTGCTCGGAGACCTCAGCCCGGGGCACCCCTTACTCCAGCCAGTACTTGCAACTAAGGTCAACCATATCAAGACAATGTGCAATGTCCTAAATCATACGCTCCTTCATCGGCAGCACATGCCCATCATCTACTTTGCAGGTGCCCTGGAACAATGACAGCCGGCTAAACTATACTTAGGGGTTTTGAAGTTCAGAAGCGATCAACCTTCGAACTATTGAAGGTTTGCTCATGGCCAAGAGCTTTTATAAGGTATATTTGCAGTACCTAGATGAGACGGGCCTGCGTGCTTACATTTAATTTCATTCTGGCGCTGTTGTTGCTTTCTTGCTGTTTGATTTTTTAATACATATACGTAGGAGATCTTGGTCTTTTTAATTGGCGTTGCCAACTCCTTTTCACATAGAGATGCTAGAATACTAAAGGCCAGATACATTAAAAAAAGTCACAAAATCACATAAAGACTGAAAGTCCAAGTGATTTATAAATGAGCCAAACAGTCAGTCTCGAAAGCCTGTCAAATAAGCTAGAAAAAAATATGTAAGAAAAGAACGCAGAGCCACTAAGCCCTGTCAGATAACTATACTAAAGTAAGGGTGCGTAAGTACACACGGAATAGGTTCACGCCAAGACACACGAATCTGGGAGCCGGATGCTTTAGTCAATTTCATCTGACCTAATGACGATTGGCAACCGAAACGCATTATTGTTTCTTTAATGATAGATTTTAAAGTTCTGGATTTGCACAGTGCGGCTGTGAGGGACGCTTATGATGTAATAGATTCAATAGCGCAAGGGCTAATAATGGCCAATGAGCTGCAGGAAATGGTATGAAGTATTCGATGGTGTGTTCAGTCATAAATGGCTATGATGCTGCTGTGTAGTGGCATAAACTATCTGTTGTAAAATGCCTTATGTACACTTTATATGCATAAAACTATGACATGTGAGTTGACCTATAAGCACAAAATATATGTTGCGAAGTTGTAAGATTAAAATGTAGGAATAATCAGGTAACACTATTGCCTCACACAGACCCTTGCACACAAGGGGAGGGGAGCACATGCCTTAAATACTACAATCGCAGCAGTAGCCTTCGATAAGAGGCTGTGCTACGGATCACTTGTGTGAATAACACGGTGTAAGCAAACATTATTTGAAAAATCTAAAACTGATTTGCTATCAAAAAGCCAAGGAATATTTCTGGATGAAGTGGAATTTGCTGATGGCCGGGTAAGCGAAAGTACTTTTTTTCGTATGCGCTTTTATTTAACGCTATTCCAGGAATACGTGCAGTACACCCAACGTCTCTCCCCGCTTACGACACCTAGGTGGGTCATCGTCGGTCAACAGTTATTAGAATGTGCTATATGTGTGCCCAATTCTTAGTCGACACATTATGACCGTGGTTCGTCATGCTTAAAATGTGTAAGCATTTCTATACCTACCCAACTGGGACCTGTCCGTCCGCCCGTCCGTCCGTCCGTCACAAAAACGATCGCTTTTAAGATAGGGCCCGCAGCAGCCAGCGAATGAACCTTCGTGCTGCATCTCGCTTTAATGCGAACGAAATGGCCAGAACACAGCGCACACGAAGCTATCAGCGCTCGGCGCGCTGTGTCGCCGTCGAAGATCGCTTTCACGATAGGGCCTGCGCGTCTCGCTTCAACGCGAACTAAGCGGTAAGAACACAGGCCCACGCTGCCGTTCTCTACGCAGCTGCCGGCGGAGTACGGTTGATCACGGTTCACACCGGTTCGACGCGGATGGATAAGAGACTAAAGAGCGACAACAGCTTATAATGATCTGAACGTCACTAGCGTACCTGGCACCGTCACCAGCAGTAGTTAGCTTGAGTCATCCGCAGCAGTTCTTGTCGCCGCTGCGCTGTCGCTTATAGCGGTCGGATCAAGATTCATAACATTGGCAATGAGACCGGGCTGCGTGGAAATGACCAAATGGCACAATGCTTACGCATTCTTAGACAACTCCCAAAGGAGTTCCCGAGTCATTTTCTTACAGCGGAGCTGTATACCTCTACCGTCCAAGGAAATTTTCGTGTCATTGTTGGCGTCGTAAGCAAAAACTCCTCATACGTGGGCCGGTCCCGGAGAAAGTGCCATGCCGGGCCGACCCGCGGTGAAGGTGAAGCAGGCGTTAAGCACATCCCATACGTGGGTCGATCCCGAAGATAGTGCAATGCCGCGCCGATTCACGGCGAAGGTGAAGGAGGCGTTAACCACTTCCCATACATGGACCGATCCCGAAGATAGTGCAATGCCGGGCCGATCCGCGGAGAAGGTGAAGCAGGCGTTAAGTACTCCCCATACGTGGGCCGGTCCTGAAGATGGTGCAAAACCGGCCCGACCCACGGCGGAGTTGAAGCAGGCGTTAAGCACTCCTTATATGTGAGCCGATCCTGAAGATAGTGCAATGCCCGGCCAAGCCGCGGCGGAGGTGCAGTTCGCCATTAAAGGGCCCACATTACACAGCTTCGCTGGTTATCCTTTTTCACAGAGTGCAAGACACTGAGTTCTTTTCTGTAATGGGTGGTCAATTCCCTAACCGTGACTTAGTAACATGCAGGTTATTTGACATTTCATTGTCCCATGAGCGCTGTCAAAAGCTGCTAAGCTTTTTCCTTAAGACCCGCTTCAAGTCTACGGCAGGGGCAGCTACAGTGTTGGTGGTTTTTGTTGTTACAGATGTGCCTGTTTTGTCCACCAGGATACTACCTTCGATGTCTCTATATCCCGGAACCCAGCATATTGCGACATGCTGGCTAGACATGTATGCTGGAGACAGAAGTGAAGGATGAAAATTTACTACAGCATTTTTACTTTTACAGAACAACAATAAAGATCTTAAAACACTGGGAGAGTCGGTGAATATCATGGCTTTTCGTACATATTCCGGGCATGTTTCACAGCCGACAATGTTGCATGTGCATCAGCCGTTAAGAAGCTCATTTCTTGGTGCAACACAATGGATTCAGAAAAGGATGTTCCGAATTCTCCAAAATACACGTCATTGTAATACTCCTACCATGAGTACTTCACATGTGGCAGCTTTGCTGGAAACATTAGGCAATGTTCTAAGAGTGGCGCATCCATTTAATGACTGAGCTTCCTCACACGCTCTGGGAAGGGCGCAGTCGCTGTGGGCTGATTATTAGAAAGCAGAGCACAGAACACACCATTTACAGTTTAGCAACAAGGGTGTTCAGGAATCAAAAATACTTTTAGAAAATGTGATGCTTGAATATGACCTCTGTAGATGTAGTGACCACTCATTTTATTCTACGTAGAGGCTTTCTACGAGACTTACCCTGAAAGCACCAGTCATGAGGCGGATATCTAAATGGTGAACAGGGTCCAGGATAGTGCGCTCTTCGGTCGAGGATAATAAATTATAGCCCGATACTGAATTCGAGAGCAGACGAGGCTACTGTACAAGATCAGGAGGCATTTGCAATCACTACTTCATGTTGTGCGCGACAGACGCTTGAAGAGTGTCATTGTTTTCAGACTTTCCGTCTTCAGGTATCGCATATGAGGAATAAACGTGAGCTTCGAGTCTAACATTATTCCAAGAAATTTGTGTTCGTTGCTTACCGAGAGTTTCTCTTTCTTGATCGTAATACTTGGCACTTGGGTTACTCCTTTCTTGTTTGAGAAAAGTACGCGAATACTTTTTTATGTTTATTTCGAAGCCATTCTCATCCGCCCATTCAGACGATTCGTTTATTCCAAGATGTACTTATCGTTCACCGGTACCAATATTGCAGGATTTGAAAACACAACAATGAATTATGCGGAATAAAACATTGTGCGTCGAATGACCGTATACAGGGAATTCGTTTTTGTAATCCAGACTGTGCAACTAAGCACGCCCTATCATGGCAGACCAATCTCCTGTGTGAATGATCTAGATAAAGCATTGCCCACTCTTACGTCGAATGTGCAGTTAAACAGGTAGCCTTCGACAGTGTTAAACATATTAACACGGACGCCTATTGCAGAAGGATCTCGTACAACCACGACGCGCCATGTCATAGCGTACGCTTTCTCTATATCTAGCAATACTGAAGGTACAAACTGCTTATGTATAAACGCCCTATAAAGAAGCCAACAACCACTGACACCAAAGACAACATAGGGGAAATTACTTGCGCTTTATAAATGAAATAAAGAAACGAGAAATTAATGGAAATGAAAGTGGATGAAAAACAACTTGCCGCAGGTGGGGAACGATCCCACAATCTTCGCATTTCGCGTGCGATGCTCTACCAATTCAGCTACCGCGGCGCCGTTTCCCCATCCACTTTCTTGGGTATTTATGTTTCCTAGTAGAACCCCTGGGAGTGTTAGCCAGCGCCACCACTCACAGACCTTGGCGGCGGACGTGTAACATCCTTTCTGCCGTAGGCGTCACGAGAACATGATATTTTTGGGTGAAGGCAACGGGTCAATAAATCCACAGATGCTACCTGAAGGCATCAATGTTACCGGATTCGAGACCCTCGTTTATGTATAAACGTATCTCTCATGTTTAACTTTATGCGAACAACGTGGTCTATTGCTGACCTATTTTCTGCAAAGTCACATTGGAAGGGGTCTAATATTTTGTTATTCTCTCGGAAACAGATTAAGCCCTAGTTTACTTTTTTTTTCAAACAGCTTGCACGGGCAACTTGTTAGAGCTATTGGCCTGTAACTGTAGGCAAGAGACGGGTCCATGCCTTGTTTATGTATGGGAATAACAATAACTTCTTTCCCGGCAGATGGAATCTACGCAAGTGCTTACATAGCGTTGAAAACAGGCAAAGGTATTTTAAACGTTTCGAGTGCAAGTGCTTGGTCATTTCATAAATGTCGTGCTCACTACCTGGCGCCGAGATTTTGCAACAGTTCAAAGACGTCTGAAGTTCAGCTAAACTGAACGGGTGATTGCATGCCTCGATTCTTGCACATCTGCATCGAAGGTGCTGTCCCTCGGTGTGTTCTTTGAACCGCAGGAAAGTGTGCGTGTAGTGTGATGCACTCGAGATTTGTTCAAATTTTCTACTATAAAATCTGCCTGATTTTCCAGGCTGTCATCTTGGGTATTTACTAGGGGTAGGTGACGAGACTGTCAGCCTTTTAATTTATTCACACTGTTCCACACCTTTCTCTCTTCAGAGTATGAATTAATATACCGGATACAGTATACTTCTCCGAACTATCTCTCTTAGCCCGTCGACGCGTTTTTCCGCCCTGCGACTTTGCTTGTTTAAAGTTAGTGAGGTTTTCGGCAGCTGGAGATTCACGAAGAAACCCCGCTAGCTTTGTTTTGTTGTTTCCTTGCTTTTAACATCCATTATTCCACCAAGGGAGGCGCCGTTTATTAGCCGGTCCATTCGTTTGTTGGAGGCATTTTGTGGTAGCGTCTATTATGAAACCTGCTAAGTAAGCTACAGCATTGTCCGTATTAAAACCAACAATGCGGGCCTTGTTTAAACATGCAAGTCCTCGGAACAGTTCTCAGTTGGCCGAGTCAACCTTGCATCGAAGAATATGGAAGATGTGGGAAGCATTCATACTGTGTTGTAAGATTTCAAACTATCAGGAAGTGGTCACTTCCATAAAGATTCTTAATAACGCTGCAGAAGGGTTGAAATCTGGGCCAGTTGGTACATACTTGAACGAAAAAACCAGTCAAAAACACAAAGGACAAGAGGAGAGGTTCACACCACAACGACTGGACTATCAACTGAGGTTTATTAGAATCGGTGTAGTCGCAGCAAGGCCAGCAGAGCATGCGCAACTGCATCATCGCTAATCACATAGCATGAAAAGACAGAAAACGCTTCTATCGTGACCGACTTAGAAATTCAAATTCTTTTTCAAGTAAGCGCACCGAGGTTGTACAAACGCAGTCATCACCTAATAAACTGATGTAGTACGCTTCCAAGATTTCTCGCTCTTCTTTGCCCTTGCCCCTACCAAGAATATAATAACGCTGCACTCGAGGTACGGTGTGAGAGTACTGGATACTATGCTTAAGCCAACTGAATATTAGTTTTTGGGTACAAAGCTGCAGTACATCGGCTCCTTCTTAGTGAGTAAGCATGGACCAGTTGAAAAGAGGAAATCTTCCATTAAAAGCCCTTTTCCATCGCAAGGGGAGTCCCCCCATAGCTACTACAGCTATGTGAGACTCAGGAAGTTTATCGATGTAGTTTTCACATTCGGTTTTATGAAGATGGTAATTTGGAGGGATATATACAGAGCTGGTAGTGACTAGCTTATCAAACAACACCACATGGACAGCAACTGTTTCAACGAGCGTACGAAGATTTAAATCCCGGCAGGCGACACCTTTATGGACTATAATAGCCACACCACCGGCTGTTGCAGCAGTGTCATCGCTGTCTACACGAAAAATAGCATATTGTCGGAGCAGATTTGCTTCTGTATTTTTGAGGTGCTTTCTTTGAGCGCGCAGGACCCTGAGACTAAATTTCCGAAGGACTTCTTGAACGTCATCAAGACTGAAGAAGCCCTCTGACGTTCCATTGGACTGTTTGAGTGCCCATATTAAGCCTAAAGCCTTTCTAGGCGCATGGTGAAGTTTGTGTAAGCATACCTGCCCGCCGGAATGTCCGCCGATACGTCACTACGATATATGAAGACAGATTAGACACATTAAAGAATGAAAAATGATTGATAGTGAGAGTTAGGTGAATGATATCGTTATAATAGTGATTAGTGGAGGTTAATAATGACTTGTAATGATTATAATGACTAGCAATGACTACGAAATGACCAATATGTCTAATCACAACTTCTAACGACTACAATCCATTGGAAATGAGTAAAGATGCTTAGCAATGACCAGTAATGACTAATAATAAGTGAAATGACTTTTAATGACTGCTAATGACTATGATATGACCATCATGTCTAACGACAACTTGTAATGACCACCATTGATTGCAAATGACTAAGAAACCTTAATAGCGAGCAGTAATGACTACAACAAAGAGAAAGAGAAGATGCAAAGAGAAAGAGGTGAGTGATTAGAGGAGGAAGAGTAGGCTTTCACCGTTCACATCTATAGAGAGATCTTAAAAGACTCTGTAGTTTTAAAGAATGAGTTTTGTACTGTGTGCATAAGAAAGGAAAGTTAGCTCACAACACCCTTTACTGGGCCTGTGATGCGTGGTTTTTCTTTCTTGGAGCGGTCGAGATTCTCGCCGCTCCTTAGGCGCTGGCTGCAACGCTTTGCTGGAAGTGGTGTCCATCGCCTCTTGCGGCGCGATTGACACCCGCGCTTACGAGTGAGTTGTTCGCGGGGAAGGCCTCATCTCGAGAGACGAAGCCCTGGAGTCCACCAGCCCAGAGGCCGATGAGCCTCTTTTAGTTGCATGGCGGCGCAGCGTTAACTGCAGCAGTCGAGGGGGCAGTTTACGTTGCCGCCTGTTTGCTTCTAGCGGGAAGGACAGCTGCTGGACGCCGTTTTGACGCTGCGCCTTGACGCGCCACTTTGTCAAAGATATTCTTCGGCAGGTAGGACCCGCCTTCATGCCTCCTTGAATGACATGTCCTCCTTAACTTTATTTCTTGCAATGTCTCTTTCCTTTTTGCAGGACGGGCAGGACCGCGAGTAGGCGGCATGTTCCCCATCACAGTTGGCACATTGAGGAGCGTTCTCGCATGATTCAGCCGGATGTTCAATACTACATTTGGCGCAAGTCAGTCGGCCTCGTCGGCCAAACCTCCGGCATTTGAAGCATCGAAGAGGGCTGGGGTTACAAGGACTCACCCTGATCTTCATGTAGCCTGTCTCGATAATTTTGGATACCACAACTGAGCCGAATGTTAGAATTAGATGCTTAGGTTGAACCTTTTTTCCATCCCGCATCTTAATACTTTTCAAACGGATGACCATTCTGGTCACCCCATCTCTCTAAAAGTTCAGTCTCGGTTAGCTCCATCAGATTATCATTGAAAATGACATTACGGTGCGGGTTCGCACTCACTGGAACGTCCCCGGAAGACACAAGTTTGCGCAGCTGTTCATGGTTCTTTTTATCACGTTACTCCATGGGAAGATCACCGCTTGCCAACTTGGCAACTTTAAAACCTAAACCAAAACCTTCAATCAGTGATTTCTCAACCAGGAAACGTGAGGTCATTCTCGCTCCACCTTTTTTTTTTCAGAATGTACAACATGAAATCTTTGAAACTTGCAAAATTGTCGGCTCAAAAACTTGAATACTTCTTAGGCGGGCTCTTCTTTCTGAGAGCGTTAAGGGAGTAGGCGGAAAGAACTTGCCATAAGTATAGTCAAAATTTTTGGCAGCAGCGCCAGCCGCCAACTTTAAAGTCCAACGAGGAGACGCTGCAGGGCCCGGTGAGGACAGGTCCTGCAAACGCCAGCTGTAGCCACTGCTATAACCAAATATGAATAACCAAGGGTGATTATGGCCACAGAAAGCCAACAGACAATGAAGCCAAGGAAAGCATCGGGGAAATTAGCTGTAGTAGAAATTTGAATGTATAAGATAATGAAGAAAAGGAAAATGAAAGTGGAAGAAAAGATAACTTCTCGCCGTTGGTGTCCTACCGGCGAGAAGTTTATGTGTTCATGGCAAGTTATGTGGTCATGATTAACAAAACCGAGCTTGTCGGTTCTCCTTCTTCTCAAGGGTGGTTGTGTCACACAAGGTTATCCCTTGCTGCCAAGAAAATTGGAAGTAAAGGGAAATAAAGAGACGACAAGAAAAATTGAAAGAGAGATAAGGACGAATATGGGAGACGAGTGGCAGGAAAAGGCAACTGCCGAATTCCCCTGGGTGGCTCAGTCCGGGGGTGACGTCGACGTGAAGCCGAGACCAAAGGGGTGCGTTGCCTCTACCGAGAGGCCTTGACGGTCCGAACAACCGGCATCACCTCGAGCCCCAGGATCCCCCTTTCCCGGGTCACGGCTATACACCGCGCACGGTTAAGCACGGGAGAGTCCGACACCCATGTGCTTGAGTACTTGGTGTTACAATACACCAAACGCCAGCTGCCGCAGGCGCCCTCCGTGGTATGAGGGACGACATAGTGGGGATCTTCTGAGTAATTTTGCCCATCTGGGGCTCTTTATAATGAGCACCTAAAGCACGGTACACGAGTGGTTTCGCATTGTACTTTCGTCATAACGCGGCCGCCATGGCTCGTAATCAAACCCGCGACCTCATTCTCAGTGGCAGAACTCCATAGCCGCTGGGCCACTGCGGAGTGCAGGTATGTTGTTACACTGCGTTGCAGGGCGTTACAGCTGCAGGCAAAGACTGTACGATCTCATGTATTGAAATAAGTTCTTGAGCCTAGTTTTTCCTATCCTACTCTTCGAAGTGTTTCAGTGGTTATGGCCTGCTGTGGATGGGCACAGGGTACCGAATTTAATTCCAAGCAGCGTCACTTCAATTCTTAACTTTGCTGAAATCGTGGGGGAATGCAAAAGCATCGGTGTGCTGTGGTTTCAGTGCCTTTTTTACAGCATCATGCCGTCAAATTTGACCCTAAGCTCTAAACTACGCCGTCTGGCCTAGTCCTGTAATAGGTTCTGGAAGTTAAAACCCGTAAATTAATTAATTTTCCCCTTTTCTTACACAGCAGCCACTGCTTTCAGTGATAAGTGGTATCACAGACCGTATTTTATGCGCCTAAATTAACTTTTAGGAAGTAACTCCTCATGCAGAGCAGCGTATGAACATGAAGGCCCCACACAGGATCTAAAATTAGTGTATAGCAGTATGTACTGTAAAGCCATGGTCACAATAGGGTTCCTACACGTTAGAAGCGTGTTAAGCGTGGCGATGTCTGGATAACAAGTTCCCTTTCTGTACGTACTTCGCTCTCATTGTGCAGCCTTGCGGTACAGCTAGCAAGAATTTTATTCAACACAATTAGAAATTCCGCGAGAGCGAGCCGTACTGCACGTCGTAGGGGCATTTTAGATTCGTAAAGTTCGCAGTGTATTAACAGAACCGCTATTCTAACAGCCAGTGTGGTTAAGTACTTTTTCAAAAATCGTGAGTTATCGTCAAAACCTGAAAGAAAATGCCGGGGTGTTATTTATGCAAACGGAAACTATGTCCATGTATGATGTACTCATAAGGTGAGTGTCAATGACATCTGTCTGAAATATTACGAAAGAGGTTATAAAAAAAGTCGCAGTTTCACTCGAAACGTGAAGCATCGATTGCGATAGCAAATTAGTGGACAGCTGTACAAAGTAAGGACAGTAGCTTTATCCGCCATGGAAATTTGTAAACATAGGCATACTAAATAAATTAACAACCATGGTGTCACGGGGGTACAAGCAAACATGAACACATCTCATTCGATGACCGCGGAAACTCGCTGTCAAAACGCTGGAGTGAGCAAACGCGGAAGCAGCAGAGAGCGAATTGATCTTCGTGCTGCGTCTCGCATCAGCGCAAACTAAGCCGCAATAACACAGAGCAAGGGCTGATTTTGTCTTCGTCGGAGATGGCTTTCAAGATACAGCGGCCCCGGCGGGCGCACGCAGCCGCCCTGGCCTCCAGGAACAAAACACAACCCCCCCCCCCTCCTTCTACCCTCAGCCGGCGATCGCTGTCGAGCCGCGATCACCGGCTCAACGTCGCACGCTTTTACACGCGCATACAGCATACGGAGCGCAGGGATGATCTTATCGCCCTCGGACTTTATACGGAAATGCAACGGCAGGAATGCACCTGGAGTGTCCATCTAATGGATGTCGCAATAAAGTCTACATTAGAGTAGCTACAGCCCATATTCGTCCTCGCGGAAAATAGGAGTGAAAGCGTGTTACAGTTCAAGAAAAGGGCCCTCTGTTACAATATTCCACTGGATATTAAACGTTGAGATGAATACATATACCATTTGGAGATTTCCAGCAAAGCTTCATAATGCGGCATTAAAATTTAGTAACACATCTTTCTGTGAATACGTAGACAAATAAAGCGCAAAAACTTG
Source organism: Dermacentor variabilis (assembly GCF_050947875.1). Taxonomy (NCBI): domain Eukaryota; kingdom Metazoa; phylum Arthropoda; class Arachnida; order Ixodida; family Ixodidae; genus Dermacentor; species Dermacentor variabilis. The sequence continues at coordinate 52,796,015 of NC_134568.1, read as the reverse complement.
AACCCGGAATGCGTTTGAGCAAGTCACATTTCTTGTCAATATGCCACTCAAAATGTCAAATAACCCGCCGTGGTTGCTCAGTGGCTATGGTGTTGGGCTGCTGAGCACAAGGTCGCGGGATCGAATCCCGGCCACGGCGGCCACATTTCGATGGAGGCGAAATGCGAAAACACCCGTGTACTTATATTTAGGTGCACGTTAGAGAACCCCACGTGGTCGAAATTTCCGGAGTCCTCCACTACGGCGTGCCTCATAATCAGAAAGTGGTTTCTGTGGTTTCGGAACGTAAAGCCCCATAATTTTTAAAAAATGTCAAATAACCGATCCCTCAAAACACTATTGCGACAAAGCCCCTGAACCTACTCCGTGCATCGAACTGAATAGCAAACCTTCATCCGAATATTGAACAAATCCTTACGGACAAAGCAGTCTAAATATCTTCACTAGCAGTGAAAAAGTGAGAGGTACCTTAAGGAAGATCGTAAAAATTATTCTTTACCTGCGTATGGCCTCCCTGAGCATGCGGCCAACGTCCTCACCCACCACTCCCGAACAGTCGTAGCTCACGACCCATTCTGTCAGTATGGCGGCGTCTAGCGCTTTCTGCACGGTCGGGAAAGAGAAGCAGAAGCCCAACGGCAGTCGCTGCCCCGCCAATCCGTTCGCCTCCACGAAATCGCATAGGCAGTCTGCCAGGAATTCGAACAGCCGCTCCCCGGGACCCGTTCTCGCAGCACCCGGCACAGCGTAGTGCTGCACTCGGCACCTAGCCGGGCTCCCGGGCTTCAGATGGAGGTGCAGTACTCGAAAGTTGGTTGCGCCCAGGTCCAGATCTAACACATCTCCCGTTTCCGTGCCGTCGGGGAGTTCGGGAATGTGAGCCAGGTCCATCTGAAGCGACGAGGGCTGCTCGGGGTTCGTGAGCAGGCCGAGCTCCATCTCTCTCCGAAACGTATCCCGCACCTTGCGCACCGTGTCGGGGTCAAGGACGAAGGGGCGTACAACATCCTCGACAGTTTGCCGCTTCATGTCGTCTTCTATTTCCAGGACAGGGTAACAACACCGTAATGCCTCTTCCAAAGTCATGCCGCGCATTATACGCTATGAACGCGCAAGACGCGTTCTCGATCAGCCGTTAAGATAGCACGACGCGTATACAGATACGGCAGTGCCAGTTGCGGCAAGTTCCACTTTACTCGCCGCGTGCAAGCCTTCTCGAAGAGAAGCTACGCTCGCGGGCAGCAGGCTCCGCTCTCATAAAGAAACTGGTTCTTCTTTCTTGAGTTTTGTTTTTTAACCCTCCTGCCAATGGCGTCTCGCCCGCAAGAGCAGCTCGCGCCAAAGCAGAGCAGAATAGCGGCACTCAGGACAAAGGCCAGGACGCACCGGCTGCTTCTATGTGCACCTGTGGTAGAGCAAGCCACGCTCGCTAAGCAGTGGGAACTTATGACGTGCGCTGAAATGGCATAGGCGTGGCTGGGTCAGTCTGGTCGACAGATATGCGAACATGATTAGTTGTGAATTCCGAAGCCATGTGTGCAACAAACCACGCCGCTAACTTTTATGAGAGCTTATATCGGCGCACAGTTAGGCGACCAGTCGGTAAGAATAAGCGGCGTCACGCTGTCATAGGTTAAATTTTATGCTGAGGTTTGTGCCGCGCTCGCAGCTCTCGTCCAACTGTGAGCGCTGCGCAAACATCGACATGAACCCTCACCAACTCATTCATTTTTCCTCCATACTGCAGGTTAAATTTGATGGCTCGCGATTATTAAGGTTGCATACTGAGCTACTGCAGCTTCAGCGTAGACCTATCACGTGATTTATTGTTACTGTCGATATCATTTATTCTTCTTATTATTATTATTATTATTATTATTATTATTTATTATAGAACTCTTTTGCTGCTTTTAATATATCATCGAAATTGCCGGTGAGATTACCCTGCTTATCTTTCAGTGCATACATCTTGGCTTGTCCTATTCCAGGTCTCCTTCTGACTGTTTTAATACTGCCTCCATATTTTACTGATTCCTCAGTCTTTCTCACGTTATAATTTCTCCCGTTACACTTGACTTCAGTCGACTAAGAGAACATGCAGGCTTCAGGAACGGATACCTTACAATGGATCACATCCATGTCCTCAATCAGGTAATCGAGAAATCTACAGAGTACAATCAACCTCTTTATATGGCTTTCATGGATTACGAAAAGGCATTTCATTCAGTAGAAATATCAGCAGTCATAGAAGCGTTACGTAATCAAACAGTACAGGAGCCATGCGTGAATATCTTGGCAAATATGTACATAAGATTGCCCAGCTACCTTGATTCTCCACGAGAAAATTATAACGATACCTATAAAGAGAGGGGTCAAGCAGAGAGACACAACGTATTCAACGCTATTCACTACATGCTTGAAAGAAGTATTCAAGCTATTAAACTGGGGAGGCTTGGGAGTGAGTATCAACAGCAAATATCTCAGCACCTTTCGGTTTGCAGACGACATTGTGCTGCTCAGCAACACTGTGGACAAATTGCAACAAATGATTGAGTACCTTAAGAAAGAAAGTGTGAGATAGGAGTTGAAGATTAATATTCAGAAGGAGGAGGAGGAGGAAAAGAAGGAAGGAAATGTAAGGAGGTCAACCAGACGCACGTCCGGTTTGCTACCCTACACAGGGTAAGGGGCTTAAAGGAAGGAAAGGTACTATCAGTGTGAATACGTGTGGTTGTCCATAACTTCATGCCCATAATCGGCCAATGAGGCCAGTCGATTTCATGAAACGTAGCAGCGCCTGCGTCCCTTTGTTCGCCTGCGACGCGTTGGGCCAATCAATATCCAAGAATCTCCGAAGACCGTCGCGTTCGATCTTATGGTGGTGTATGAAGGTTTATGATGGCCATATTATTATGGTTTTGGCAGCCTCCCGATGAGACGAATGGTATCTCGCCATTTGTTTTAAGACAACCAAGCTCCTTTTTAATGTTTGGGCAATCCTTTGACGAAGCTTCATGGGAGCCATTACAATTCGAACATTTAAGAACGGTTGCCCTACAATCATCCACGGAGTAGGTTTCAGCGCAGCGAGAATACACTGCTATATTCTTGCTATATTCTTGCTATTGATAATGGGAAAATCAGACATCCACCCGTTCGTAGCGATTGCTACAAAGGAACCCCATACGGTTTCCTCGAAAGAAGCAATTTGTAGCAATCGCTACGAACGGGTGGATGTCTGATTTTCCCTTTATTAATTACTTATCTCTACCTTGCGGGTTTCCGCAGAACTATTACGTCAAACTCTTGCCGTTGCCTCGTGCTGTCCACAAATTCGACTTCGCCCTGCCATCTGCTAGCCGCCTGGTTAGCTCAGATGGTAGAGCGGCTGCCCCGGAAAGGCGGTGGTCCCGGATTCGAGTCCCGGACTAGGACGAGTTTTTCTTCAGCTGTGAGGCTTTTCTTTCGAGGCAACCGTATGGGTTTCCTTTGTAGCAATCACCACGAACGGGTGGATGTCGGATTTTCCCTTGATTAATTACTTCTCTAAACCTTGCGGGTTTCCGCGGAACTATTACGTCATATTCTTGCTATATTCAGTGCTATACGCTGCTCACGTGACGCGGCTTCATGCAGTTGAGGCATTGTAGTGGCTTCGGTACGAAAGGTCGTACAGGATGCCAAAAATGCCCCACCTTTACATATGAAGGTACAGAGTCCCCCTTGCGAACTATCTTCAGACAACGTGTGTTGCCCAGACGGGTAACACTCGCGATGACAGCAGCTTCACTGGCTGGTTTTACAAGAACTTATAAGTGGGAGCTGGGAATGACGGCATCTGCGTCGTAGATGACACCGGTGACGGCGCCCGAGCCCAGTGGGATGTGGGAATGGACCATCATTCCGTCCAGGTCAGTGACGTTGCACAGGGTCAGGCTATTCAGCGCGGCCGCGTGTGTAACATCAATCGCCAGTATGTTCTTACGTGTATTAACTCTGATTTCAATAATTTCATTCGGAACCAATCCATCCAGCATCACTGAATCAGTTTACCTGTTGAGGCGTTTCATGTTCCCGTCGGGCACAGCACAAACTTGTATATTGTATAAAAATGTGCATCAAGGAGGAGGAGGAGGAGACAAAGGAGAGGAAAGACAGGGAGATTAGCCAGTGTAAGTACCGGCTGGCTACCCTGTGCTGGAAAAGGGGTAAAGAGAATAAAAGGAGAAAGAAGAAGAAGAGGAAAAAATGGAAACCAGAAAATTCTCACAGTAACGCGAAACTACGCGCTACAACATTCTAAGGCGGTCGCACAATTCGCATGTCCTTAAAAACTTCAGCAAAGGCCTTGAGTGCCGAAGCTCGTCTGGACCAATGTCCAAGAGCTTTTTCCTCTGTAAAGGGGCGATTGTCCAGTTTTTCGAGAGCGGTCACGAGCACTTTTCTTGGCACTTTGTAACGGGGACAGTCACAAAGGAGGTGCTTAATCGTCTCCTCGCAGCCGCAGGTGCCACAAGTAGGGCTGTCGGCCATTCCAATGCGGAATGAATAGGAGTTCGTGAATGCCATGCCGAGCCACAGGCGGCACAGAAGTGTTGCTTACGCTCGTGGCAACCCTGGTGGTAGGCGGAGTTACAGACGTGGATCCAATCTGTGGAGACGTGCGCTCGTGAATTCATTGGTATTCCACAGATTCTGTGTAAGCTCGCGCGCGAGGAAGTGAAGACTTGTGGCTGCATCTTTTCATGACAGCGGTATGGGTATAATCTGGGAACCATCATGAGCCGACCGGGCAGCGTCATCCGCACTGTCACTTCCCGAAATTTCGCAGTGAACCGGCGTCCACTGGTAGATGATGTTGTGTCCCTTGTTGATTGCGTGATGGTGGAGTAGTCGGATGTCTGCGACTAGTTGCACATTTGGTCCAAGTTTGAAAGGGGATATCAGACACTGAAGAGCTGCCTTTGAGTCACATAAGATGGACCATGAATGTGATGATTTGTGAACAATAAACTCCAGAGCAACACGGATAGCTGCGAGTTCTGCAGCCGTCGATGATGTAATGTGAGATGTCTTGAACTTGAGGGTGACACACCCTGCGGGAATCACCACTACTCCTGCTGAACTATTAGAGGAGACAAAACCGTCCGTGTAAACGTGGCTGCGTCCTGTGTGCTTGTCATGTAGCACTGAAAGCACGGTTTGTTTGAGTGCGAAAGTTGACATCTCCATTTTCTTTTTGATACCGGGAATAACAAGAAGAGCCTGGAGTGGATGGAGGCACCACAGCGGTTGAGATGGTCGTGCTGTAGGCATGAAGGTTGACGGTAAAGTTCCATGGTTGGCGGCAATAATCTTGCTAAACGCTGAACGAGGTCGAGCTGCAGGAAGGGAGGCGAGATGATGCGATGGAAGTCGGGCGAAGTGCCTGATATGCATCCTTAAAGAGTCGACTTGAAGATGCGTGTTGATGGGGTGGTTATGCGCGATGGCTATTGTTGCTTCCGTGGGCGCACATCTGGGAAGACCAAGGCAAATTCGCAAAGCTTAAGCTTGTACAGACTGGAGGGCACGGAGGTTGGTCTTACCGGTCCCACCCATGTCAGGTAAGCTATAGCGCAGGAGACCGAGGAACAGTGCGTTATAGAGTTGGAGCATCGCACTCACAGACGCACCCCATGACTTTCCCGCAAGAAATCTGAGCACGTGGGTTATCATGACTAATTTCCTTTTTGGGTAGGAGATATGAGGACTCCAGGAAATGTCTCGATCTATTATCACTCCTAGAAAGCGGTGCGTCTTCTCGTAGGCGATTGGCTTCTATCACTCTGCAGGATAAAGAAACTGATTTTTTGAATGGCAAGACTGGCTAACACCCTTGTAAACGTCACTTTACACGTGTTTACATATTCGGTATATTGTAGTCCGTTGCTTGAAATAATAAACCGGTTGTTAGTCTGCGCTCGTGTTGTGTAGTTCCTCTCGTCCTTCGTTCGGGTTGCGCTGCCCACCCATAGGAACAGGAACTGAAATGATGGTGTTTGTCACAGAGCTTTGTTCTGGTCTTTCATTCAATGTGCTCGAGGACAAAGAGGTCCTGATGTTACGTCTCTTCACCTTACGGCTCACAACAAATTCGAAGTCATCGTCGGAGCGCTCCTAGCTGCTCAGTGAGCAGATACGCGTGTCCTCGCTATCATAGTCGCTATGAGGGCCAGTGCGCTTTATTGACGCGGCCACCGCTGACGTCGCCGAATCCGGCAGTCGTCCGAGGCAGTCCACGTCCATAGCCGACGGACAGAGAAGCGACGCCCCAGAGGTACACGTATAATTTCCTCAAAAGGGCAAGAGCCTGTGAAGGCGCACGTTCATCTAGGTCAATTACTCACAGAGGACCCTGATCATGAGAAGGAAACTTATAGAAGAATAAAAATGGGTTCATGTGCATGCGGCAGACATCGACAGATCCTGACTGGAAGCTTACCACTATCATTGAAAAGAAAGGTGTACAATCAATGCATTCTACCGGTGCTAACATATGGGGAAGAAACATGGAGGTTGACAAAGCAGCTAGAGAAAAATTTAAGGACCGCGCAAAGAGCGATGGAACGAAGAATGTTAGGCCTAACGTTAACAGACAGTAAGAGGGTGGTATGGATCAGAGACCAAACGGGAATAGCCGATATTCTAATTGACAATAAAGGAAAAAAACGGAGCTGGGCAGGCCATGTAATGCGTAGGATAGATAACCGCCGGACCATTAGAGTTACAGAATAGGTGCCAAGAGAAGGGAAGCGCAGTCGAAAGAGAGAGGGAGCAAGGACAAAAAAGGCAGGGAGGTCAACCATGCAGAAGAGCACCCGGTTTGCTACCCTACACTGGGGGTTGGGGAAAGGGAAATAGAAAGAGGAAAAAAGGAGAGAGTAAGCACTGAATGCGTGTGGGAGGGACACTATACAGAGGGGCACTATAAACGGTCTCTTAAGCAGGTGCACTAGTGCAAGCAAGTATTGCACTAGTGCACGAATCACTTTTCGTGCCAGTGACGGGTGCGGCCGCGGTCCGAGTATCTTTGGCTCAGTGAACGGTCTTGAGTCCAGTCGGTACCAAGTCGCCCGCAGAGAGAGGCGTTGTACATCGTAGCGAGGGCAGCTACACAATAGGTGCTCGATGGTTTGCCCGCACCCACAGGAGTTGCACATCGGGCTCTCGGCCATTCCCAAACGATAGCAGTATGCGTTCGTGAACGCCACTCCCAGCCACAAACGGCGCGGCAAGGTTGTTTCGCCGCGGGAAAGGATAGATGGCAGTTGTAGCCGTAGCGTGGGGTCCAGTTCACGTAATCGGCAATTGAAGACACTTGAAATCCAGAGACCTTATGACTTTTTGCGCGCAAGTAGGCGAAGTTCCCTGGCAGCGTCCGGCCTCGCCAAAGGTGTTGGACGCCTCTGGGTATCTTCGTGGGCAGATAGTGAAGCCTTGTCAGCTAGGTTGTTGCCGACGATGCCACAGTGAGCAGTAATCCACTGAAATATGATGTAGTGCCCCCTTTCCAGAGCATGATGGTGCACTTCCCGGATGTCAGCTATCATTTGCTCGTAAGTTTTGCGGTGTACTTCAGACTTGATACTGTGAAGAGCTGCCTTAGAGTGACAAAATACAACCCATTTCTCTGTTGGCTCTTCGGTGACATACGTCATAGTGGCATGGAGAGCGGCAAGTTCTGCCAACGGAGATGTAGTCAGGTGTGACAATTTGAATCTAACTGTAACCTGTTTAGCTGGAACGACGAAAGCGGAAGTTTTCCTGGTAGGTGAGGTCAAACCGTCGGTATATATATGTATGCGGTCATGATATGTCTCGTGCAGTAATAGGAGCGTAAGTTGCTTCAGAGCCGGCGATGGATGGTTGGACTTTTTTGTAATTCCAGGAATAGGAAAATTCACTTGAGGCTGTCGTAGGCTGACCACAGGGCACATGAAGAAGGTTTCGCCGGCCGTGTAAAAGATGACGGTACGCGCTCTTGATGAGCGCTAATCACTCTTGAAAAGGTCGCTTGAGGTCTCTCGGTTGGTAAAGAGGCAAAATGATGGTCGGGGATCCCTGACAGATGAAAAATGTGTGCTCTGAGAGAGTCGACAGCTACTTGTGTCTGGATCATACGGTCTCCCAAGATGGCAATTGTTGCTGCTGTTGAGGTGCACCGAGGGAGCGCAAAACACGTGCGTAGGGCTTGGCCTTGTATGCTCTCCAAAGCGCGAAAGTTCTTTTTGCATGTATTTGACAACACTGGTAGACTGTAACGTAGGAGTCCGAGAAACCGTACCCTGTAAGGACAGCAGAAAACTAGGCGGGGTGATGTAATTAGAAAATTTGCAGCCGCAAGTTGGAACCGGTTGGCGTAGATCTGGAGATCGCAGGGAGAGGCCTTCGTCCTGCAATGGGCATAAAATAAGCTGTTGATGATGAATATAATTTATTATTATCGTTTGTTTATCTACATGACATTGATTTGCCTACCACAGTTCTTTTTGTACATTGTATCATGTGTATTTCTCTGTAAGTGCACCAGCTCGAATACTACGCGAGTACGTGATTGATTGATTGATTGATTGATTGAGCGAGCGAGCGAGTGAGTGAGTGAGTGAGTGAGTGAGTGAGTGAGTGAATGAGTGAGTGAGTGAGTGAGTGAGTGAGTGAGTGAGTGAGTGAGTGAGTGAGTGAGTGAGTGAGTGAGTGAGTGAGTGAGTGAGTGAGCGAGTGAGTGAGTGAGACACAGAAGCCGGCTAGCAATGGTCTGCTGTATACGAAGGACGGCAAGGCCACTTGCTTCATAGGGAGAGACACAAAGGACAAGAGAAGAGACGCTGTGTTCCACATAAAGCATTGCTATCACTCAATCAATCAATTGATCGATCGATCAAACTTATTGATTCATTTCGAAGAATATGTGCGTAATATTTAGAACTACAGCCTACTTGCTAGTTGCCAGTCCAATTCAATCTGCATGAACAGGTCCGTCCTAACATTTCAACATAGCTGTTGTGCTTAAAAGAAATTGTTGTTTTCGATAGGGTAGCTACAGCCCACCATATGAACATTCTGGACCGCATTCCACGTACTGAAAAATAAGTGATGATGTCGCTTTAGGTCAACATATCCACAACATTTCTCCTTTTCAAATTCACTTTTAAGGTTGCTCCATGAAATTTAGGCGACAACGTGAATAAAACTATATTTTACGATATATATATATATATATATATATATATATATATATATATATATATATATATATATATATATATATATATATTAAGACATATCTACACGCCACAGCGAGATATAAGGATATACGCACATTATTTTTTGTTTCTTTCTGTAGCATTGCTTGCGTTTTCTTTCCTGAATAAAATATGCTACACAAGCGCCCAAGGCATTATCGGTATACATGCATAAGAAATAAAAGACAGCTTCGTCGAACAATGCTCCGGCACCCATTGCGGTGGCCCCTAGCCTCAAATAAAGGCATTACCGCCAGCCGCACGTCGCGCACTGTTGAATCAATCGAAACTGAACAATGACTCCCCCCAATAAAAAGCAATGTTTCAGAGAAAAGTTTCTTTGTTGATGAATGGGCGTAGAGCAACCGCCGAGCACGATTCTTCCACCGACGTTCGATTCACAGAGCGGTACAGTGGTTCTATGGGAATACAAATCATGCAGGAGAATTGCGACACGTCCTTCTCGGATATAGGCTCCAATGTGGCAGCGAGCAAGGGGTCTTATGGATTAGGTCCCGATAAACATCGCTAAATACAAAAGCCTGCACCGGCAGCAGCCCGCCTTATTGTTCCGGTTTCGCAGGCAACTTCCGCATTCAAAAGCACATGTCTGTGTACGTCAATCTCACGCAAAAGCCTGACATCTTCGCCGCCCGAAGCGCCCCTCGCTAAGCGAATGGGGAGATTCGCCTAAGGATATAATTCCAGAAACTTGCGTCACGTGATGCTGCTGGACGGCGTTTAAGCGAGGCGCAGTCTATGAATAAAAATTAAACTCTGGAGTATTACGTGCGAAAGCCGCGATATGATTATCAGACACGACGTACAGGTGGACTCCATATTAATTTTTGACCACCTTGTATTCTTCCCTTCCGTGTATACCGTGCCCGCTCAGCCGACGCACGGTATACACGGGCGTTTTTTGCATTTCGCCCCCGCCGGAATGCGGCCGCCACGGCGGATATTCAGTCCCGCGCCTTCAGTTTAGCAGCGCAGCGCTAAAGCCACTACGCCACCACGTTGCGTGCCATCTACGAATGTACTTGCATAACGAATTTCGGAGATGCATGAGGAAGACAACGAATCGGCTCGCATTAAAGACGTACGATTTTCTTTAAACATGGTATGCTTCTCTGTACCACAAATAGGGGGGGGGGGGGGAATAAACGCTAAAAAGAAACGAATTTATTTTTATTCAGTTTCTGAGTAGGAAGCCACAGTCCAGCGAAAGAAAATAAATCAAAAAGTCGTCGCGTTCACGACGCGGGAAAAAAAACTCTAAAGTCTTTCTTGCTGTGGCTACTAAAGATCGAGCCCGAATCCGCTTCGTCCATATGTGAATCACTTGTTCAAACCGCTAGAGTGTTAATTTTAAACTTCAGTTGCCCTTATCGCAGGGAATGTAATATGTGCGATACGCATGATAACCACACAGACACCAACCAATAAATCGCACATCGACACTTTTTGAAGAATCCCGTGCAGCAAAAAGTGAAAGCAGAGACGTAGAGAAAAAGTGCAAACGTATCTTTTAACAAATCTTTAATGTGCCGCCCATGCACGGGACAAGGGCATTTTCGCATTCCGCCCCCATCGAAATGCGGCCGCGGCGGTCGGGATTTAATCTCGCGACCTAACATATCTCAACTTAAAGGGAAGCAATAAAAAAAAAAAGCAGCAGTATCGCCCGAAAGGCGAAGTATCGATTGCGATAGCAAATTAGCCGACAGTTATACAAAGTAAGGATAGCTGTGTTATCGGTCGTATTAAGTTGTAAACAACCGCTTCCTAATTTACTTAACAAGCATGGTAGCACGCGCGCACAATCTTGAATACATCTCCTTCGATGACCGTGCGAACTCGAGTAGAATGGAAACAATAAAGACCGTGAAGATATACATGAAGGGAACGTCTGGACGCTAAGACAAAAGGAAGCTCCTTGCTATTTGAGGCTCGAGTTGGTTGCCTAAGGACAAAAACATACCGGAACAAATATTCACAACAAGATGACGAATGTTTATGCCGCAGCAATAATCCGGAGACCACTTAGCGCATCCTAATGAAATGTGAAGGGATTCGCCCAGTGAGACCCGTAGGTAACGTACACCTTCCAGAAGCGCTTGGATCTAAAGTCGACGGAAGCATCAACCAGTCAGCCGTCGAGATAAGCAAGAGACGTTCAGAGTATTGGTGGAAAAATAGCAGGGAAGAGATTAATACGACCGGATCTGTTATAGAGATGGTAGCGGTACAAGCTAGATAGAGAGGTTTTCAGGAAGAGAAAAATATTGAGGAGATGAAATACAAGAATGGCTGAATGAAAAGCAGAAATAGACCGTTTTATCGGTGGGAAGGAACGTAGCCTTGAACCAGTGCGCCGCGCCGCTCTCCTCCTCGCACAGGTATGTGTGGGTCGCCGTATCTCGCAGCGGCAGCTGAGAATGGCAGAGATGCAACTGCGAATTAGCACGATTCTAACGTATTCCGTCTGTAATTGCTGCGATGTCACATGGCACATGACCAACGGGCTATTGCTGTGCTGTATTCGGCTGGAAATACAACTTCAGGAAGCTAATGCGAAGGGCATCTTCAGCTGTGGCAACTCCGTCGACTCCGCCGCTGCGGCTGCATACAAGCGGCGACTTTGGATTGCCAGCATAAATAGAGAGCACCTGACGCCATCAGCTTCGTTGCATGTATGTTCAAATTTTGTTTCCAAGGAGCTCGCGGCGACAAACTCGCCACTTATGATCAAACTAGGAGATTAATGAAATGTGCGTATTCGAGTTGGTGAGTTTGTGCCAATAGACGAAGTGAGCTATTTCTTCGTGCAGGCACATTAACGTTCTGTTCAAACGTGTTCTAAGATTATCATGCTTGGCAAGAAACGTTCTGAGGGAAGTTAATCGCGCTGGTATCATTAAAACAGTAAGTGCCGACGAAGAAAACGAACGTGTGTCCCTTTTCGTTCTGTAACCACAGTCCCTCCTACCGTGTGCCATCCGCCCCTAGTTCACATGGGCTCTCCCGTGCTTGCAAATCTTGTCGACAATCTATCTGACCGACGCTGCGCATCGCGTGCGGTAATAATTCCGAAAACAACGTTGTTGTGGCAAAGTGTAGTTCGCTTGTCATCGCTCTAGAGTCGGCGAGATGCCCTTGCACAGGTGCCACTCGGGACCTGAGAGAGTGGGCACATTCTTTCCACGGGTCACGTGCGTCAGGTGGCATGCACGCAGCCATTGTCACCATGCGGGTCGTTTTATCGAGTGCATGCTGCATGTTAACGGCCACGCAGCTCCTGATTTTGCGAAGACTGATACCTGATTTATGTCCGGGTGTCAGGTAAACAATGCTTATAAAGTCCTCCCGGGAAAATTTTAGAAGCACGAAAGCTAGCAAAACGTGTTTCCTCGGAGCTTCGCTAGTCACCTATAGACTGGGATGTACGCTCGTGCGGCACACCGCGGGTCACATGGAGACACCTCTGATTGTCACCGGAGTGATACCTTAATGGAGTTCAATGCGAGACACACATTAATAACGCGTCGCGCGTATTTTGCGAATCGACAATGTTCATGCTTGCCTCGCCTCCTCTTTCGATCGCAGGCAGTACTGTGGCAGCGCCTCTAGGCCCGTCGCCTTTCAATATTGCGGCTTTATCGAAACTCAAAGCTTAATAACGACCACGCTGATAAGTTTCCCAATCCCTAAAACCTGAGACCCCTCAGGAACGCGCGAAAGCTTGGCACTACTCGTCGTCAAGAGCGCGTTCGTGGTGCACGCTCCAACGCGCTCCCATATAGCAGAATGGCGCCGATAACAGGCGGCGTTGCGATCGCAAAATGGCGGCACCCTGGATAAAGCAGTCTATGGCATAACTGACTGACTAGAGCAGGCTAGGTGGCTATTCGTCATCGCCCCGTCTAAAAGGGGATGCCAATAAATTGTCATCACCACAACACGCTCCCATGGTAGACAATATTTTGTCTCAGGCACGTACGTACAGTCAAGGCGCAGAGTCCGCCGGGTGTCGTGGAATGATTTCGGACGCTTGCGGTTTATACCCTAGCAGCTCCACGCGCGTAACCACAGTGCTGCGCCCCTACTTTAACGCTCACAAGTATGGGGAAGGTCACGTGCAACGACATGTTCTATATCTCGCAGCAGTATTTTCAATGAACATAATATATAAAAAAGAATTGTTGCTCGCGCTACTGTCACACATTTTCGGATTGTGTCGGACCAGCTTATTGTCGAATTGCCTTCCATCATTAACATACATTGTGCAACACCTGCAATCGCCTCAAGTTGTTCGCAGGGTTGGAAACGTAAGATAGAAAAATCGAAACTTCGATATTCACCGTGCTGTGCTGTTTTCATACGGGAAGTTGCAAGCTGGACAAAGACAAAAAAGAAAACAGTCGCTCTTGTCATCCTTTATTGATTCGTCCAGTACGTTTGCTCGCAGTGACGTAGTACCAAACCCGCGAAAAAGCTGGTAATGCTAGTCAGCACCATCTGCGCTAGCCACACATAACGGCACAGCCTTACTTACTTAATGCACAGAGATATAAGTTTTGTCAATTAAAAGAAATAGAAAAAAAACAGGGGGAAATATTTTTTCCCATTAGTTAACACAGGGCAGAATAAATGTGACAGGATTACTCACGCGCTAGTAACGCGTCGCGATTTTTTTTTTTTTTTTTTGCTAGTCAAATCTGTCTATCCGTTCAGAACAGTTGTCTTTCCTGCTCGGCATTTGTCCCGTACGTCGTACCAACTTGGTGTCATCGCGCATTACAAGGCAGCACAGGCGGAACACTTAGTTTCATTTTTCTTGTGCCCGTTAAACGACCGCTGGTAGGCGCCACCGAGTATCTTTCCGAATAGTGTTAAAGTTCTGTCGCACTTATCTTTGTTGCACCGTCCGTTACGCTAGTAAAAAAAATGTAAGGGTGCGCCTCTTGTCAAGCTCTTTGCCAAACTTCTCTGACAAGCACTCCATCTGGATGAGTGCATGATGTTCTAAACAGAAGCTCTGAAACTCGGACCAGGCATGAGCATGGCGTATCTGAAACCATGTAGCGACATCCAGACGATGGTCCCGAATACGACGAGAGTTACCAGCAGAATGGGCGCGCAGTAGCGCAGCGGCCGGCAGCAGATAGCGATGAGATCATGGTTCCGATCGTACCACCTGTCCCAAGCCGCAACCAGGTCGTTTATTCTTGGCTGTGTGTTTCCGTTTCCCAGCGGGACGCCAGCGTCGAGGAACACTTCGGCGCTCTGGTACCCTTGCTCGCCTCGTTGCGTCCTTTCAAAGCGTCGGCCGGGGACAACGGCTGGTGGAACGTCCGGCTCGCTGCGAAGTGTCGGAACTCTCGTGCGACTCGGCTCTTCTGAACGCAACGGTAGTTGAATAGGCGGCTGCGACAAATCGTTCGTCTCCAAATCTCCAGAGTGACTTGGAACCTCCAGGCATGCCAACCACTCGTTTCCGAAGTGGCCACGATGCCGGTGGACGCTGCCACGGGTAGAGCTCCCGTCACTCGCTTCCGTGAGCGCTGCAGAAATATCATCTCTGATGCGAATGGCCATGCGAGTGCTCGAACGGGCGACGCTGAAGGTTCACGGCTGTAGCTTCTGTAGCGTACTCTGTATGTGGAAGGAAGCAGGATGCAGCTGAACCGTGGCGGGAAGCGGAAGTAAATGGCGCATATCTCCCAAACATCGACAGCTATGCTCCGTGTAAACTTCACGTGAGTAACATTCGGCGCTGAGATCGGTGTGCACGTGGAACAAGATGTATAGCCCTTCTTGTTTCGTTTATATGTCTTATAGTTTAGAACCTAAAAGAAGACAAAACTATTTCCATCTAGTCATGCCTGTGCAAACGCGTCAAGCATGAACCTAATCCACTTATATTGCAATCATTGCAAAATAAGGCCGCTAGGTTTATCACAAGGAAGTACTCTCGCTACTCCAGCATTACTGGTATCAAATCGCGTCTAAGTTTATGTTCACTGGAAATGCGAAGACTTGATACCCTGTTATCTCACTTTCACCGACTTTATTACAATCCTGCGCCATTCACAGAGTCTCATATCGAACCGGCCCATCGCATCTTTCGCCGATAGACTACGGCTTTATAGTACAACCAAAAATCGCTCGTACCAAGCTTATGCGTCATTCGTCATTGTCCCTTGCCATTTACGATTGGAATAAGCTGCCTGAAGAAATTGTTTCTGTCAATAGCCACGGCGCATCTTTTGCAAACTGAAGTGCTTATTGAGCGTCGACTGTTAGAATTGTATTATTCTCTATTGTTGCCACTACCATTTTAGTTCTACTTTTTCCAATATGTTCTCAGTGCTTGCACTGTATACTTCAATATGTTTTATCAAGTTCTGTTCTCTGTAAATGGCACTCGTTTTCGTTATTTATTCACCGTATTATGTTATGTAATGTTAAGTAACCCCCTATGTAATGCCTGTAAAATGTCCTTTAGGGTACATGAATGAAAAAAAAAACCTTGGCGGCGCATTCCAGCGGGCGCCTGGCTTACTGCAGTTAGGACAGTCAACGGCCTTGCCAATAGCAAGGTGCTAATCGGGACTCAGTTGTTTCTAAATTAATTGTGGAGTTTAACGTCCCGGAAATGCACAGTGGATTATGAGGGGCGCGTAGTGGATGGCTCCGGGTCGATTTTTACCATGCACCCAGAGTTCTTAAACGTTCACCTAAGTCTGAGTACACGAGCGTTTGTTGCATTTCACCCACACCAAATTGCGGCTGCAAGGGCCAAGAGTCGATCCCGTGACCTCAGCAGCAGTACGCCGTGGCCACTGAACTATACCGCGGCGAATCTGCAATTGTTTCGGAACCAATAGAAAGTATACTAGCATAGGGAAAAAAATATGCGAAGAGTGCGCAAAGGCACAACTACGCATAGAACTACAAAAACTTTAGTTGGTAGAGATTCATCGTGAAAGAAGGTAAGGCGTGCCGACAGGGGCAGAAGACACGAGACGATCACACAAGTAAAGAAGCGACAAAGGCAGTATCCTGGGTAGCGGGGGATACTCGCGCTATAGTTAGTCGAGCTTTAGCTCGGGTGTTCCTATCTAAATACATGTAAAAGCAAAATTAATTTTTCTCGGCAGCAACTGCGCCAAATTTGACGAAGTTTGTTGCATTTAAAAGAAAAACTTAAAATCTAGTGACTGATGGTTTCGAATTTTTGAGTTAGATCGTCAATTTTTCATAAAAAATTGGCAAAAATCGAAAATTTTCAAAAAACAAAACTATCAAGTTTACAACTCTGTAACTCAAGAACGAAAAATGATAATACAATTCTGTGAATTGCATGTAATAGCACATCTAAAGCGGACAAAATTGCTATGTCAGACATGTTTATAAAAAAATTTATTAATAGGAACCCTTGTAACCAACGTAACAAATTCACGTAAGAGGTAAAATGACATATTGAATTTGTCCTCTTTGAATGATCTAATGGATGCCGCTTACAGAACTGCGATATCAATTCTTGGTGAAGAGCTATGAATTTGTAAACTTCGTTCTTCTATTTTTGTCGAACGGTGAAATATTTGAAAATCATTTTAAGAAAATTCGCTTCCAACAGTCACTAGAATTTAACTTTCCCTTTCAAATGCAAGAAATTTCATTAATATCGGTCATGGATCGGTTATCTCATAAAAACGTTTTTGCGTTTTACATGTATTTGAATAGGCTGCGTCGGAGTTGGGCCCGAGCTAAAGCTTCCTCTTAACAAAACAGCGCGAAAAGATAGACGAGAATGAAGAAATATATAAGTACAGCTTTGCAATTCTCTAATATTGTCAACATCGCGCGAGCATCGACCACGCGGAATGTCAGCGGGTCATGAAGGCGAGATCGGCGACGCTATACGCGCAAGCGGGCCAAGCGATTTACCGTTCAAGTGCCGGCTGCTTCGATTTTCGCTTCGGCAGTGCAGACCCCCTGCCTCTGTTGCCGGCGAGGCGCCACCACGCTCCGTCACAAATAGCCAGGCCACGCAGTTATAGGTATTTGCGACACTTGGAGCGCAAGAAAGACATTTGACGTTGAACGCACACCACACGCACTCACTCATAACTGATCCTTTCCTACGTCCGCGTCTTTTTTGCGCTCCGTGTTTTCTGGTAATGCATTACCAAGGAGCCCACCTGTCTATCCTATAGCAGCGTATTAGCAATCATCGTTTCCGGTAAAATTTTTAAAAACAGTGTACTTGGTTGGTCGCTCTGCCGTCTGCTATGGCGGTCCGCCGTGTGGATGTGCTCTTTGCCGGACCAGACCGCGGCGGGCCGTGAGGTCGCATCACGTGACCGATCGGCCCGCGGACTTGGTCCGTCGTGTGGATCGGCCTTAAAGGCAGCTGCAACACAAAAAAACCTTTCTTAACTTGAAAAGACGCTTATATATGCAAGCGTGGAAAGGTGCAGAAACGGAAGACTGGTGACGTAGCCACCTTGAAGTTCCAGCGCCAGCCAGCAGTGATGTCATGAATTTGGAAGGGCTACAGGGCTACATTGGGCTCTTAAAGTAAGGGCTACATTGGGCTCTTAAAGTCTTAGAGGCTGAACTTATCAACTTCCAAAATATTCTATTGAGCCACAATGTTCAATGAAAAAAAAAAGTACTTTAATATTTATAACGTCACAATGACGTTCCTGCGCTCAAGTTCTATCGTGAAATAAAAAAAACATCAAAGTTTGGCCTTCATTTTTCTTTCTGATTTACACTCTATTGCCGTGAAATTAACGAATACACAGTTATAAAAAAGAACTGATATATTTATGAAAGAATCACAGATTGAGTACTTCTCTTTAATGCCTTTATTAGCCGTGCAAATAAAACTCACAAATGTGTCAAAAAACAACGCGCGCAGCGCGTGTTCGATTAGGTTGAGCGTACTCAGCCAAAGCAGAGCATGTAGTTTGCATCTCATCTACTTGCTTGAAAATGCAACGCAAAGACTCGACAAGGATGAAAGAGTACAGAACGAGGCGGACCCGTCGCATGAAAGTTTTATTACGCAGGAGCGCCTACACATATGAACGAAAGACGAAGAGAAACCGAGGACCTCAATTTTTGTTAATCACGACCACGTAAAGCAAACAGGCGATGATTCCAAATAAAGCCAAGGGATAATTACCAGTGGTTGAAATGGAAATGTAGAAAATAATGAATTAAAGGGCAGATGAAAGTGGACGAAAAGATAACCTGTCGCCGGTGGCGACCGAACGCACAACCTTCGCATTACGGGGGCGATGCACTACCGATTGTGCTACAGTGACGGTCATCAATCCGTTTAATAGCTTGGATATTTATGCGTACCAGGTCTAGCCGTGGGAGTGTTAATTAGCCAGCGCACAGAGCCAGAGCCACATAGCGTGCAGGTTGTGGGTTCGGTCTCCACCGGCAACAAGTTGTCTTTTCGTCCACTTTCATTTTCTCTTTTCTTCATTGTTTTCTACGTTTAAATTTCAACCATAGCTAATTATTTACCCCTATGCTTTCCTTGGCTTCATTGCCTGTTGGTTTTATATGCTCTTATATATACAGGGTGTTTCAGCGAACACTTGCATTGTCTTTAATTGCCCATGGCAGATAGCACAATCCTAGTCGATGAGCAGGTCTACTCGAAGAGGTAAACATTATTTGCGCAAAATTTTTAAATGCGTAAACGAATAATTAATAAAAATTCACTAATAATGTTCTTGACTAATTATCTTACAGTACATATTGCAAGTTACAAATTCTAGCGGGTGAGACTGAAGGCATATCCACTTGAAATCCACTTGAAAATTGTGAGGACGACACCGTTTACGTGATACGCGCCGTCAAACTTACGGTAAAAATGCTCTATTGTTCCACTTACTTTTTTCACAGAACGTCGTTTTATGGAGTGAAGCACAAGCGTAACTAAGGCCAATGCATTTCTCCGCAAAGTTTCGGAACTAATATCCTGATACTGGTGTCGCCCTGGAGAATTCTTTCCAAGTCGATCCGCCTCGCTATCCACCTTTGTTCCAAGTGGATCCGTCCCGTCTAGACTTTGTAAATTGGAGTATGTGCCATAAGGTAAACAGTTTTCAACTTAATTAGTGACTTTATGTTAATTAGTGGATCACGCATTTCAATTTTTTGTGCAAGTAATGTCAGCCTCTTCGGGTAGAGCAGCTGATGGACTAGTATTGCGCTACCTGCCAAAGACAACTTAAAAAAAATGAAAAAGTTCTCTGCAACACCCGATATAATAAGCGCATCAACGGCCCGACACCCACCGTGGTGGAGTAGTGGCTTTGATGTCGCGCTGCTAAGCCCGAGGCCACGGTATTGGATCCCGGCCGCGGATGCAGCATTTTGATGGCGGTGAAATGCGAAAACACTCGTGTACCGCATGTTGGGTGACCGGTAAAGAACCCCAGGTGCCCAAATATAACCCAAATTAACTGATATCCTTGTTTATTATGACTGTCTACTAATTTGCTCTTGCAATGGATGCTTCGCCTTTCGGGCGAAACTGCGCCCTCTCTGGTCGAGACACTGGCATCTTTCGCCGCTGACGGTGGCCCGAAAAACCAACAACAGCTTGTTTCTGACAGGAAATAGCGAGTGACCTCGAAAGTGTGCATGTTATGAAACGTTCCGCGAAACAGTAAATAGTTGGCTCGATTTCGACTAGCAAGCGGTTCATTGCAGCCGCCGTAGCCATCACCTATGCGAAGCGGCTCGCCTGGCAAGCGCGTTTTCTAACCTCTAACAATGGCGTCGGAAAAAAATAATTGTATTTGCCTTAAGAGCGACATAAATGTGCAAATAATATTTGTGTTGACGAGTATAGACGCTTTCTTACGAGCTGCGAACAGATCGCAAGAGCCGTTGGCCACGGATCCGAGCGACCGCCAGTTGGCCTGGCATGCTCGTTCGCTACCGTTGGCATCCATAAATTCAAATGTATTGCAACTTAAGCGCGACATAATTGTGTACACCTTGTGCTCACCAACACTGCCGCTTTATTGCGAGCTGCTTGCGGGCGTGTCGCCGGCGGTCTCGGATTCCTTGTATTCGATGGCCCAGCGAGCTACAGGTCTGCGGGCCCCTCGCCACGGAGCCGATTCTGCGGACGCGGCCTTGCGGAAACACGTCTATGCTGCTCGCATATACGTTTTTTTTTTTATTTATTGGCATCATTTGTGTAAAATAAGAGAGCTGTGCAAAGACATTTGTTTTCCCTTTCCTTGGGAAGGTACGCAGTATTCTAGCGTCCACGCAGGTGTGCCGCTTCTGGGCGGAACTATGCGTCGCTCGCTGATTCGTACCACGTGTCCCGAATCGTCATATGCGGCAAGTGGGACTCCGACGCGTCGCACCACAGTACGCGCGCTAATTCGCACCGCGTGTCTCCCGCTACGCGGTTCGCAGCTTTGTCTGTCAGGCTTACATGACGATGATACAACCAGCGTCATTTTGTAAGGCGGCGCGTGTTTTCAAGTGTCACTTGGTCTTTTTTTTACCGTTTTCTTTGTTTTTCCGGCGCAGCTGATGCCTTTGTCACCACCGAGCCAGCCCTCAGACACAGGGAGGAAAGCGATAACTGCGCTGCATAATTGTAAAGCGAGATATCGTCGCACCATGCAACAACTGCCGCAGTAACCGACACCAGAAAACGCACAGACCAACGTTACGTACAGGAACACTTCGAGCCTCCGCCGCGTGCTTGAGAAGACGAAAGTGGTCCCGCGTTCAAGCATCCGCACACACGCATATACCCATCTTTCAAATCAAACTTTCCATTATTGGCAGACCGAAGATAGGCGAATCTTATGCATGGGTCGTGGTACGAGTCGGTAACGTAACACGAATGGAACTCGTATACATGCGCCTTACAAAAAATAGGCTGTTTCCACACCACATATATACACGGAAAAACAGAAACGTAAACCGCCCATTCACCATTCTACAGCTCCACGACAAGGGTTATGCGGATTAACAGCAACGTGAAACGGTGATCTTAATTAGGCAAGAGAAATTGCCGTGCGTCGGCTGGGTAAGGGACTGGGGATTGGCGCGTGCACCCTGGAGCGGTGCTCTTGATAGCTGCAGGTGGCAGTTTCGCGTCACTGCATTCAAAGGGCTTCGGGCACCTGCGCCGCGATGCTTTCGCGCATGGCCGCGCAAGGGAATGAAAGGCACTTGATCCCCAGCTTCAACACGTGTGCATAGCGTAAAAGATGAGCACTGAAGGAAGAACACAACACAGTCCTCGTCTTTCGTGCTGTGCACACATGTCGATATTGAATCACCAACCCGCCCAAGCTTCCGCCTTTTCAACACTTCATATGATAAATTGTGACGTTGCGCTGCTTGCGTGATGTTCTTCACGTGTCCGAGAATGAAGGGCATCCACCGCTTCCACCAGTGCAAGTTATTCAGGAGTGGCATGAAGACAGGCGGCACTCTATCTTGTACAGGGGAGCTCCTCCTGAACAGACTGATGACGGCAAGACGGCGCTGGAGCTCTACATACCACCCTTTGGAGTCCACCTAGCCTGTGGCAGTGCTGTCATGATGTTCAATTAAGTGTCCGAGGTGTTTTCTGGACATGTTTTGGAGCGGTTACGTTATGGCCCACTCCCATGGCGAGACAGTTCGCTGCAGCGCCTCCGCGACAGGCAGCGTACGAAGTGAAAAGACCGCACAGATGCGGAACCGCCGACGTAGGAAATAGAAGTGCAAGATCTATGGCTAAATGCGCACCGTCGATAGCTATAGCGCTTATCCACCACTCAGGAGGAGAAGCATTGGATCTGGGGAAAAAGTACCTTCGACTGGTGGGTAGGAACTTTGTGCCAGAACAGTAAAAATAGTTCTGTGTGGTGTGGCTCAACTTATGGCAGCGTTCATGGCAGTTTGGTGATGGGAATTCCTCGTGGGTCCCCACCCCCCTTTCTTTAACATAGGTAGGACATTAGGCAATGTAATGACTAGAGCTTAGTGGCGCAACCCACATCCCCGTTCTAAAGGGGACGCTCTTAGCATCCATCCATGCATTCATCACTCGGTTAAATAACTACTGCGTTTGTGGTCAAACGATCATGCCCCGAAAGACGCTGGCTGCACGCAGCACAGTCGGCGGGGCGCACATGCATAAGCGCAACGAGCAAGTGGAAGGAGTCATTGGTTCAGAAGGGGAAGCCTTTATTTGCTGGATCATTCAAAAAATGGCGAGGACGAACAGGCGACCATTCAGAAACAAGAAGCCATGTATTTGTTTAAAAATATTTAGTAAATTGACATTGTATTCAAGTATGCGACTAAAAGTTAAAATTCTGCCACTATAGCTGAGGCAGCGCAAAGACACGTGGCGCGTGACCGCAAGAACGCAGCTAGCGAGGCGACATCGTTGGGAATCCTACCGCCAGTAACTGCGACTGAGCGATATCAGCAAGAAGCCTATTCCGACGCCTACCGTAAAGTAAGTCGGGCTGAAGTGGGAACGTCTGGAAGGGCGCTTCCAACGGTTGCAGCGCACGCAGATGCGCCGAGCGACCTCGTCTCTTTCGGTGCGTAGCGCAAACATGTGCACAGGGCTGGAACTACTCTCTCCGTGCGAATCCGTGTCGACTGCCTCCACCATTATTGACCGGTGCTTATCGAAATCTTATACGGTGAATTCGCTGCACAGCTCTTTGGCAGAGCCGTTCACAGCACGGTCAGCGGCGTTCGCTGCGCCGGTCACGTAAGGTCTCACTCAAGTGTAGCCAGAGTTTGGGCACCGAACGTTGGCGCCCACTCGAAGCTTCGCGGGCTGTCGAGGATAACGACCGACGTCAGCGTTCGGTCGTCACAGGCCGGTACGCTCTGGGCTTCCTTGCTGCAGCAGCCGTACCGTGACAGTGCTCCTGCGCGTCGGGGGCAACTTCAACCTATGGACAACTGTCCGTGGTTGACAAGTCCGCGTGCGTTCTCTGGACGCCGGTGGTGGTGCTGGCGTCAGAAACCACTTGCGTCCACCTTGCTCACTCTCTTGCTACCCTACCAAGAAGCAAGAACTCGGATTAGAACAGGAAGAAACATTACTTTGTTATTTTTACATGCAAATGCAAGCAGCCCGCTTCGGCACCCATGGAGTGGCTGCTGACACACGCAGACGATTACCTCCATTTCAAACGAATATAAAGCAGTGTCTTGACTCATTTTGCAAATTTTAAGGAAAGACTAACTTTGCCGTCAACTTATTCGTGCATCTTACTCATATCTGCATGATTGCCGCATATGATTCGCGTATGCGCTTACCTGCTCGAGTTGCGGGCGTCTGAAGAGCCGTTTTGACAGGTACATACGTCAACAGAACACTGGTGCGCAACGCAAAGGTCAATCGGAATATATACCGGCGTGGTGCCAGCGCTTTCTACGCTTTTTGTTTGCGCTTACCAGTTGTTTGCGAATTATCCCTATCTTCCAAGTTAGTGCCGTGGCTACCGCAGAATATCCACTGATTACGGCAGCGCTAGATAAATATTATCCTTAGTGAAAATACGAGCGTTGTGGCGTGGTCACGCCGAGGTGTGCATTTAATCTCTTTGGCAAACTTATAATGCCTCTATCTTATGCAGCTTGTAGACACCCGTGTAACTTGCTCGGCAGTGCACCGCGTCGCAATGTCATGAGCCACATTTAAGAAATTCTCGACTTTACTCACTTGATCCCACACTAAGTCTTCGAGTGCCATCACAGCTTCGCCGTAGAGACGCCACGATTTTATATCGACTTTGGTTGGGCGTTGCCTGTACCAAAGCCTATGCATTCCACATAAGCATGACCGACCCCCCAACGTGTGACCACTGCGGCCATCAAGACTCAAATGGCCATATTTTGTGCGCCTGCCCGCAGTACAGTCCACAGAGGGCATGCCTTCGCCACGAACTTGAAAAACTGGACGACAAACCACTATCCGAAAAAATAATTCTACAACATCGAAAAGACCTACCGTCACAGAAGGCCGCGCAAGTGCTATTGCGCTTTTTGCGATCTTCTGGCCTGTGTGAACGACTTTAACTGGAACGCCTTGTGTGTGTGTGTCGCCATGTGTGCGTGTTTCTTTTTTTTTCTTTTTTGGCGCTTTCCTCTCTGTCATCTTTCTAACCCCTATCCCCCATCCCAGTGTAGGGTAGCAAACCGAAGACTCATATCTGATTAACCTCCCTGCCTTTCCTCTTCATTCTTTTAGCACGTTTGTTCATTTTGTATCGAACTGTTAGTGTAGCCTTAGGAAAAACTATGGTCTGCATGTGCAGCGAATCCCCTAATAGCCGTTTAGGAAGTGAATTTCGAGAGCAAATGAAAATACACTCGAATGAATCGCGTCTTCCAATGACCGAGCGGGAGCACTGAGCACCGCAATGAAGACGCTCCCACGAGGAAGTCTACCAGACTTGGTGGCGGCACCTATACTGGCGCAAGCTCGAGCGAGGTCCCACGAGTAGTAGAGTCCGAGCAATTGACATAATTCTGATCAATTCTGACGCTCGTACAAGCAGGTGCTGGGGTATTGTCGGTGCAGTTTTACGCTGCTTGGGTGTCCTTATACGCTGCTTGGGTGTCCTTATACCCACCGCGCGATTATTGCTATCCATTATCCAGACCAGAATGCAACCCGTAGCCGGCTACATCAGTACGAGGACCAGGATAACCCTACGACATGTAAGCTTGACTTCCGCACACTCAACATAGCTAAGAAATATATCGCACAGCAAGCTACGCAAGGCTGACTGACGCCCAACACGCGAGCAGTGGTATGCACGGACTCACTTGAAGTGCTTCACAAAGTAGGCCCGACTGCTCGACTTCATTCCCGACACGATAAAGAAATCGCTGTGCACTCCACTTCCAAAATTAGAGTTGGCGTTCCGATAGGTAGAGTGCCTGTACACGCGGGCGTAGTCGATGATGTCGTTCACGTTTTGTAAGCGCGTTAGGCCGATCCACACGACGGACCAAATTGCTCTTTTGGACCGCGGTCCGCGCATCGCATGATAGTACGTCACCAGTTCGTGCGGACCGCCGTTGGCCCGCGCAAGACCGCGGCCCTCGCGGTCCAACATATCGCCGCTGTTAGGGTTGGCGTCTGAAACCACGTGGCGACAGGTCATTCACCCTACCCCCCTTAGCCGGAGCCCACGGGCAACCTCATCCCCTTCACCTTCTCTTGGCCGGACCCCACGGCGCCGGAGAGGTCATTCACCCTACACCCTGAGCCGGAGCCCACGAGCGACCTCTTCCCCTCCTCTCATGGTCGTGGCATCGTGTGTGCTTACCTCATCCCCTTCACCTTCTCTTGGCCAGACCCCACGGCGCCGGAGAGGTCATTCACCCTACCCCTGAGCCGGAGCCCACGGGGGCCCTCTCTCCGTGCCTGTCACGTGTCCTCGTCGGAAGCAAGATCCCGCCCACACTTGTAGAGAGCCTATTTAAGGGGCTTCGAAATGTACTGGGAGACTTGAGACTTCATACTTCATGCTTTTCTTAATTTCTTTCAACTACCTTTGAATAAACCGTGCAAGTTTCGCACTAGCGAATCGTCTCGCCCCTGCTTGGTCGCCATGATCTGCCGGATGCCTGCAGCCCGCCGACAACGCCACGCTACCCAATGAGTAATGTCGGTCGAGCTTCGATAGGCAGGCGCCGCTACTTCTCGGCAGCAGTACGGTACGCTACCCTGGAGTACGCAACAAACTGGCTGGCAGCGATTGGGATACGGAATCCTGGAGACCCCAACTTGGACGACAACTACGAGATCGTAGCCTCTTCGTCCTGGCGACAACGTTCGGAAGGAAGGTGTCCGGATCATGACTGCATATGGTGAGTGCACGGCTTTTCTTCACTGAGATATCACTTGGCTTTTACGTATTTTTTGGAAAGTACATTGCAGTGATTTTTCTTTAAACCGTTGACGGAAGTTTGAGTACGTCAAGGTTGTATAGAGTGAAGGTTTAGCAGCACTAAGGGCAGCCATGAACTTGAAGGCACTAAAGAAGACAGAATTGTTGAGCTTGGCCAAAGAGTTGGGCCTCCAAATTGCCGAATCAAAGAGAAAGCCGGAGATCATTGAGGCGATCGAAGCGACCGGGGCAGACGACGAGGAACTGACGGAATGCCTCGAGAGCATTAAAGAAAAAGAAGAAGAGCGTAAGCGCCTCGAGAAAGAGTCAAAAGAAGAGCGTAAGCGCCTTGAGGAAAAAGAAGAGCGTAAGCGCCTAGAGGAAAAAGAGGAGCGCAAGCGGGCTGCACGTGAGGCAAAAGAAGAGCGCGAGCGGGCAGCACGTGAGGCCAAAGAAGAGCGCGACCTCGAAATGAAGCGCCTAGAGATTGAGCTTCTGAAAGCACAAACTAGCGAAAGACCTAGCACAGAGGCACGTGAAAGCGAGCGCAGACTTGATGGCACCCTACGCAGTAGGAGGGGACATAGGTCTTTTTCTGGTACAGTTAGAGCGCACGTGTGAGAAGGCAAAATTCGCGAGAAACCCGTGGCCGCAACGCTTGCTTACGTTACTGCCACGTGAGGTAGCTGATATTATCGCCCGCATGGGGAAAGAAGAAGCAGAGGACTTCGATGAAGTCAAAGCAAATCTGCTTAAAAAGTATAGATTATCAGCTGAAGCATTCAGGCGAAAGTTCAGGGAAATCGAGAAGAACAAAAGTGAGTCGTATTCAGATTTTGCATACACCTTGGAGGTAAACCTGAGGGAATGGCTCAGAGAAGAGGGTGCACTTGGCGATGCCGAAAAGACAATGCAGTGCGTTGCTTTAGAACAGTTCTACCGCCGGCTGCCAGTAAACATCAAGCATTGGGTTCAGGATAGGCCAGGCGTAGAGACTATCACGAGAGCGGCCAATCTCGCTGAGGAGTACGTAACCCGCCGTGCGTTCGAAGGCAACGAAGCTCCTAAGAAGGAGGTGACTAAATACAGAGCCGACAAGGCAGAGCGTTTGTCGAAGTCGAATCAGTATAAGTCAAAGGAAAGGTCAGATTCAGTGAAAAGTCGTGACGAGAACAGCAAGGGAAGGGAGGAGTCACCCGAACAGAGGGCAGAAAGGCAAAAGAAAAGGGCTTTCGAGGCCAAGAAACCAATAGTTTGCTACAACTGCCAGCAAACGGGGCATATCTCTGTGTTATGCGAAAATCCCAAACTAGTCTTGATGTCGCTAACTAGTAACGAGGAAAACCTGAAATTGCTAGAACCATACATTCGAGACTTCGTGGTAAATGGCAAACCGTGTAGGGTACTTCGCGACTCGGCGGCCACAATGGACGTAGTGCATCCGTCGTACGTAGAGGAAGCCCAGTTCACGGGAGAATGTGCTTGGATAAGGCAAGCCGTGGAAACCTCCAGTGTTTGTCTCCCGGTTGCCAAGATTCGTATCGAAGGACCTTTTGGAGTACTAGACACTGAAGCTGCCGTCTCGGCACATCTCCCGCCTCAGTATCCATATTTGTTTTCTAAAAAATCTGAGGATTTGCTACGACGCAGGGGAATCAGATTTAGTGAAGGGATAGTGCAAGTCTTAACTCGTTCCAAGGCACGGGAGCTCGCGGCCAAGGCTCCAGTAGTGGAGGAAACAGGTTTGAAGGAGGATTCGTCCACCAGTACCGAACAGGACAGCCCTATAGGGGATGATGCGGAAGGTACACCAGCGAATGAAGAAGTCAGGAAAGTAGCAGAGCCTGAAATGTCTCGCGAGGCAGAATGCAGGCAAAGGTTATTGAATGTAAGCCCTGCCACATTGATTACTGAGCAGGAAAAAAGATTCCACCCTGCGTAACCTAAGGCCTGACGCTAAAGAAGGTGTAGCCAAACAGAACGTGAAGTTCCTAAAGAGGGCAGGCATCCTTTATAGAAAGTACACCAGTCGAAAGGGAGTGAAATTTGACCAACTCGGGGTGCCGCGTCCCTATCGTGAGGAGCTCCTGCACCTGGTTCACGGGGGCTTTTGGACAGGGCATCTGGGCATTCGTAAAACAAAGGACCGCTTATTGCAGGAATTTTATTGGCCCGGCTGCTTTCGAGAAATAGAAGCATTTGTAAGAAGCTGCGACACATGTCAACGCATAGGCAAGCGCGGAGATAAGGCTAAAGCGCCAATGAAACTTGTTCCCATTATCACGGAGCCATTTCGCAGGCTCATAATAGACACAGTGGGACCACTTCCTGCGACGCAGTCTGGCTATCGACATATTCTTACTGCACTATGCCCCGCAGCGAAATTTCCCGACGCAGCGCCTCTCAAAGAACTAAGCTCGGCGGAGATCGTCAACGCGCTTTTATCTATCTTCGCGCGAGTAGGGTTTCCCGCAGAAATCCAGTCAGATCAAGGATCCGTCTTTACGAGCGCACTAACCTCGACGTTCCTGGAAAGGTGCGGTATTAAAATTATCCATAGCTCAGTGTACCACCCGCAGTCCAACGCGGTAGAGAAAGTCCACTCAGTCATGAAACGGCTTTTGCGAGCCCTTTGTTATGAGCACAAAGCCGATTGGGAGAGTTGCTTGCCTGCAGCAATGTTCGCGCTTCGAACTGCACCGCACGAATCAACAGGTTTTTCACCTTCAGAGCTCGTTTACGGACGCTGCCTTCGCTCCCCTCTCCGCATTGTTCGAGAAGCCTGGGAAGGCCGGGCAGACGATCCTTCGGTTGTGGCATACGTGCTAGAACTGTTGGACCGTCTGCACGCCTCTCAGGAATTAGTAGGGCAGAAAATGCGTAAGGCACAAAGCAAGGCTGAGCATTACTATGACAGGACGGCTCCCGCGCGACGCTTTGAAGTGGGGGAAAAGCTAATGATCCTGAAACCCTCGTTGACAAACAAACTAGAGGTTCAATGGGAAGGACCGGTTGACATAATTCAGAAATTATCTGAAACAAACTACGTAATCACGGTACCGGGAAAACGAAGGACACCACAAGTGTACCATAGCAATCTACTTAAACCCTACAGGTAGCGGGAAGCCATTGTGAACATGTCCCTTAACCAACCTGAGGAAATTCCTGTCGACTATCCAGAGTTACCAGCAGTGACGGAGACAAAAAACATTGACGAGACCATTGATAAGTTAGTAGAACAGGCGGAGTTGAATCCCATTCAGAGGGCCGAACTGAGGGAACTCGTGTTTGAATTTAAAGACGTATTTTCAGACACACCTGGCAGGACGACTGCGATCGTTCACGATATCGAGTTAAGCTCGTCGGACCCTGTTCGTTCGAAAGCTTATCGCGTTTCGCCTCGTCAACGTGAAGTCATGACCGCTGAAATAAAGAAGATGTTAGAGCTAGGTGTAATCGAGCCAGGAGAGAGTGATTATACCTCACCTCTTATCTTGGTTGAGGTCCCAGGAAAAGAGCCGCGGCCATGTATCGAGTACCGCAGGCTCAATTCAATCACGAAGGACCAGACTTATCCAATACCGCATATCGAGGAAAGGCTTGAAAAGGTGAGCAGTGCTAATTTCATCTCTACGCTCGATTTCATCATCATCATCATCAGCCTGGTTACGCCCACTGCAGGGCAAAGGCCTCTCCCATAGTTCTCCAACAACCCCGGTCATGTACTAATTGTGGCCATACCGTCCCTGCAAACTTCTTAATCTCATCCGCCCACCTAACTTTCTGCCGCCCCCTGCTACGCTTCCCTTCCCTTGGGATCCAGTCCGTAACCCTTAATGACCATCGGTTATCTTCCCTCCTCATTACATGTCCTGCCCATGCCCATTTCTTTTTCTTGATTACAACTAAGATGTCATTAACTCGCGTTTGTTCCCTCACCCAATCTGCTCTTTTCTTATCCCTTAACGTTACACCTATCATTCTTCTTTCCATAGCTCGTTGTGTCGTCCTCAATTTGAGTAGAACCCTTTTCGTAAGCCTCCAGGTTTCTGCCCCGTAGGTGAGTACTGGTAAGACACAGCTATTATATACTTTTCTCTTCAGGGATAACGGCAACCTGCTGTTCATGATTTGGGAATGCCTGCCAAACGCACTCCAGCCCATTCTTATTCTTCTGATTATTTCCGTCTCATGATCCGGATCCGCAGTCACTACCTGCCCTAAGTAGATGTATTCCCTTACGACTTCCAGTGCCTCGCTGCCTATTGTAAATTGCTGTTCTCTCCCGAGACTGTTAAGCATTACTTTAGTTTTCTGCATATTAATTTTTAGACCCACTCTTCTGCTTTGCCTCTCCAGGTCAGTGAGCATGCATTGCAATTGGTCCCCTGAGTTACTAAGCAAGGCAATATCATCAGCGAATCGCAAGTTACTAAGGTATTCACCATTAACTTTTATCCCCAATTCTTCCCAATCCAGGTCTCTGAATACCTCCTGTAAACACGCTGTGAATAGCATTGGAGATATCGTATCTCCCTGCCTGACGCCTTTCTTTATTGGGATTTTGTTGCTTGCTTTATGGAGGACTACGGTGGCTGTGGAGCCGCTATAGATATCTTCCAGTATTTTTACGTATGGCTCATCTACACCCTGATTCCGTAATGCCTCCATGACTGCTGAGGTTTCGACTGAATCAAACGCTTTCTCGTAATCAATGAAAGCTATATATAAGCGTTGGTTATATTCTGCACATTTCTCTATCACTTGATTGATAGTGTGAATATGGTCTATTGTTGAGTAGCCTTTACGGAATCCTGCCTGGTCCTTTGGTTGACAGAAGTCTAAGGTGTTCCTGATTCTATTTGCAATTACCTTAGTAAATACTTTGTAGGCAACGGACAGTAAGCTGATCGGTCTATAATTTTTCAAGTCTTTGGCGTCCCCTTTCTTATGGATTAGGATTATGTTAGCGTTCTTCCAAGATTCCGGTACGCTCGAGGTCACGAGGCATTGCGTATACAGGGTGGCCAGTTTCTCTAGAACAATCTGTCCGCCATCCTTCAACAAATCTGCTGTTACCTGATCCTCCCCAGCTGCCTTCCCCCTTTGCATATCTCCTAAGGCTTTCTTTACTTCTTCCGGCGTTACCTTCGGGATTTCGAATTCCTCTAGACTATTTTCTCTTCCATTATCGTCGTGGGTGCCACTAGTACTGTATAAATCTCTATAGAACTCCTCAGCCACTTGAACTATCTCATCCATATTAGTAATGATATTGCCGGCTTTGTCTCTTAACGCATACATCTGATTCTTGCCAATTCCTAGTTTCTTCTTCACTGTTTTTAGGCTTCCTCCGCTCCTGAGAGCATGTTCAATTCTATCCATATTATACTTCCTTATGTCAGCTGTCTTACGCTTGTTGATTAACTTCGAAAGTTCTGCCAGTTCTGTTCTAGCTGTAGGGTTAGATGCTTTCATACATTGGCGTTTCTTGATCAGATCTTTCGTCTCCTGCGATAGTTTGCTGGTATCCTGCCTAACGGAGTTACCACCGACTTCCATTGCACACTCCTTAATGATGCCCACATGATTGTCGTTCATTGCTTCAACACTAAGGTCCTCTTCCTGAGTTAAAGCTGAATACCTGTTCTGTAGCTTGATCTGGAATTCCTCTATTTTCCCTCTTACCGCTAACTCATTGATCGGCTTCTTATGTACCAGTTTCTTCCGTTCCATCCTCAGGTCTAGGCTAATTCGAGTTCTTACCATCCTGTGGTCACTGCAGCGCACCTTGCTGAGCACGTCCACATCTTGTATGATGCCAGGGTTAGCGCAGAGTATGAAGTCTATTTCATTTCTAGTCTCGCCGTTCGGGCTCCTCCACGTCCACTTTCGGCTATCCCGCTTGCGGAAGAAGGTATTCATTATCCTCACATTATTCTTTTCCGCAAACTCTACTAATAACTCTCCCCTGCTATTCCTAGTGCCTATGCCATATTCCCCCACTGCCTTGTCTCCAGCCTGCTTCTTGCCTACCTTGGCATTAAAGTCGCCCATTAGTATAGTGTATTTAGTTTTCACTCTCCCCACCGCCGATTCCACGTCTTCATAGAAGCTTTCCACTTCCTGGTCATCATGACTGGATGTAGGGGCGTAGACCTGTACAATCTTCATTTTGTACCTCTTATTAAGTTTCACAACAAGACCTGCCACCCTCTCGTTAATGCTATAGAATTCTTGTATGTTACCAGCTATATTCTTATTAATCAGGAATCCGCCTCCTAGTTCTCTTCTATCCGCTAAGCCCCGGTAGCACAGGACGTGCCCGCTATTTAGCAGTGTATATGCTTCTTCCGGCCTCCTAACTTCACTGAGCCCTATTATATCCCATTTACTTCCCTCTAATTCCTCCAATAGCACTGCTAGACTCGCCTCACTAGATAACGTTCTAGCGTTAAACGTTGCCAGGTTCATATTCCAATGGCGGCCTGTCCGGAGCCAGTGATTCTTAGCACCCTCTGCTGCGTCGCAGGTCTGACCGCCGCCGTGGTCAGTTGCGTCGCAGCTGCTGGGGACTGAGGGCCGGGGTTTGATTGTTGTGTTCATAGGAGGTTGTGGCCAAGTACTGCACCAGGGTGGCCAATCCTGCTCTGGTGAGGGAGTGCGTTACCGGTTCTGGTCACCGGGATCAGGCCACACTCCAGGCCTGTTTGTGCAATTTTATCAACACGCGGATTTTTTTTTAATCCGGTGGAAAATTGGCGGCACCGGGATTCGAACCACGGACCTCTTGCACGCGAGGCGGGTGTTCTACCTCTACGCCACCGCTGCAGTACGCTTGATTTAGTCAGAGGGTATTAGCAGGTTCCGTTGACTGAGATGGCAAGCAGGCTTGCAGCGTTTATTTCCCCGATGGGAACCTTTCGTCCGAAAGTCCTGAGTTTTGGATTAAAGAATGCGCCATATTGCTTCTCTAGCCTTATGGACCAGGTGCTACGAGGAATGGAGGACTTTGCACTTCCCTATCTCGATGACATAGCTATCTTTTCTTCATCATGGGCGGACCATATGCAAAACCTGCGAACCGTGTTGTGTCGGCTACGAGAGGCCAACTTAACTGTTAAGTCTCCCAAATGCCAATTAGGGCGCGCGGAGGTAGCTTATCTAGGTCATGTAATAGGGCAAGGCCATCGTCGACCTTCCGAGGTTAAACTGACCGCGATAGACAACTTCCCGCAACCACGCACCAAGCAGGACATCAGATCATTCCTTGGCTTGGCGGGTTATTACCAAAGATATATTCCGCGGCATTCCGAGATTGCGAGTCCTTTAACGGATGCTCTCAGAAAAACAGAACTACAAACGGTAAAGTGGGATGACGCAAAAGAAAAGGCTTTTAGTATGCTTAAGAACGCACTAACGAGTCAGCCAGTGTTGAACGCGCCCGACTACTCTAAGCCATTCATTCTTCAGTGTGATGCCAGTGACAGGGGCATGGGGGTGGTGCTCTGTCAAAAGAAAGATGACGAGAACGAACATCCTGTACTGTACGCCAGTAGAAAGCTTTGAGTTCGTGGGGAAGCATACAGTGCATCAGAAAAGGAATCCGCCTGCGTAGTTTGGGCGGTACAGAAACTAGCTTGCTATATCGCTGGCTCAAGATTCACCATAGAGACTGACCACTGTTCCCTCACATGGCTGCAGTCCATGTCTACTAAAAACGGTCGTCTTTTGCGCTGGAGCTTGGCTCTTCAACAGT
Source organism: Dermacentor variabilis (assembly GCF_050947875.1). Lineage (NCBI taxonomy): Eukaryota > Metazoa > Arthropoda > Arachnida > Ixodida > Ixodidae > Dermacentor > Dermacentor variabilis. The sequence continues at coordinate 52,762,038 of NC_134568.1, read as the reverse complement.
ACACCTTCGATATTCGCTACAAGTAGGGTAAGCTTAACGCAATGCCGACGGTTTAAGTCGTTGCCCCAAGAGTATCGAAAGCCTCATGCTCATCCGGGTTTCCGTGGCATATTTTTCGTGCATTCATATGTTTTTCCGAAGTGAAGCCGATTGTTAGCTGATTTTATTAACCACGTGTTAGCGCTTTCAAGAAATGGCTGTTTTTAGTGTTAAGGGGGGGAGGACGCGCGTAGGAAATGGGAAAGGTGTAGCGGTTTCTTTTTTTAAAAGCCGGGTGTGTCTTGGGGGAGAGTGGCCTTCTGCTCGCTGTTTTGTGGTTGTCGGTCTGGCACTGTTCTGGGGTGATTGCTTGCCCACGCAGGAGACGAAAAGTTGCGAGACCTGCTTGCAAAGGCCAATTTCACCGGACCGGACCAAGGAGAAAAGTCACAAGAGCGCCAGGAGGACGGATGACCATTCCCCGGAATCTACCTGCTACGAACGAACGGTTCGTGACCTCTGCGGGGAATCCTGATACCGAAACGCCGATCCCTCGTACAGCGGCTGCTGGCCCCTACACGTCGGGATCTTCCTCCCCCGCCGGAGATGCTGTTAGGGTTGGCGTCTGACACCACGTGGCGAATGTCATTCACCCTACCCCCTGAGCCGGAGCCCACGGGCGACCTCATCCCCTTCACCTTTTCTTGGCCGGACCCCACGGCGCCGGAGAGGTCATTCACCCTACCCCCTGAGCCGGAGCCCACGGGGTCCCTCTCTCCGTGCCTTTCACGTGTCCTCGGCGCAAGCAAGATCCCGCCCACACTTGTAGAGAGCCTACTTAAGGGGCTCCGAAATGTACTGGGAGACTTCAGACTTGAGACTTCATACTTCATGCTTTTCTTATTTTCTTTCAACTACCTTTGAATAAACCGTGCAAGTTTCGCACTAGCAAATCGTCTCGCCCCTGCTTGGTCGCCATGATCTACCGAATGCCTGCAGCCCGCCGACAACGCCACGCTACCCAATAAGTAATGTCGGTCGAGCTTCGATAGGCAGGCGCCGCTACTTCTCGGCAGCAGTACGGTACGCTACCCTGGAGTACGCAACACCGCGGCTTTTCCCACTTCAGTTTTGGCGGCGGACCGCATGCAAACCACAGTGATTTTGGCGTACCCAATGAATGTTGCCCCGCAACAGAGTCTCTTCAGCCAAATCCAATATAGTTTTCGGCTCAGCAAAAGCCAGTCGTCTCATGTCCGCCGTTTCGCCTGCACGTGCGTGCACCAGATGTATTTTTTTAAACACCATGTCTTCTTGGGGTGACGAGGATGTTTTTTTATTTTGTATCCCTCGTTGAGCAGTTCCCGGCTTTGCGGGACTCGAGCCGGAATGATTACAATGATAACACTGTGGCCGAGAGTGTAGCTGGTTGGTCAGCTCTGCCATCTGCTATGACGGTCCGCCGTGTGGATGTGCTCTGCGCCGCGCCGGAACTCAGCGGGCCGTGACGTCGCATCACGTGACCGATCGGCCCGCAGACTGGGTCCGTCTTGTGGATCGGCTTTTACGGAACCCCAGATCCCTGCTCAGACACGCTTTAACACCAGTCAACTTTCTAAAGGACGCGGAGGAAAAGGCGTTTGGTGTGTTGCGACACCACGTTCCCGAGCACACGATGGTTGGACTCTCCCGCGTTTAACCATGCGTGGCTTAGCCGTCTCCAGGGAAAAGGGGATATTGGGTGTTGAGGTGATGCTGAGTGTCAGGACCTTTAAGGCCACTCGGCGGAAGCAACACACTCTCTTGGCCTCGGCTTCACGTGGACCGCACCCCCGGACTGACCCACCCGGCGGAAATCGGTAGTCGCTTTTTCCTCTCTCTCTCTCTCTCTCTCTCTCTCCAGCCTTCGTCTTTCTCTCACTTTTCATCTTTCCTGTCTTCTCCTATAGCTTCCGCTTATTTCCAATTTTTCCAGGCAGCAAGGGTTAAACTTGTGTGAATAGCCAACCTAGGTTATTACATATTTGGTTATAGTGGTAATGTACAGCTGGCATTTGCAGGCCGTGTTTCACATGTCCTGCAGCGTCTCCTTGGAGGACTCCACGGTGGGTGGGTGGCGTTACTGCCGAAATTAGTTTTTTATGGCTACTTCCTTCCCCCACTACCTGGTCGCTCCCGGAAGAGGGGGCGCACCGATGATGTCTTCGAGTTTTTTGCCCGTCAAAAACAAATCTTCCCTCTGTTATATAAGACGTTGCTGCCTACCGCAGCGCCATGAGAAGGCGCGCTTGGAGTCGCCCAAGGGGGATTAAAAAAAGGATGGAATAAACGCAGAGGTTGCGTAATGTCTCCATTCTTGTCGTACTGAGTGATATGCACGATATAACATAATTGGCGACGAGGATTTAACAACCCATGTGCTACGGGCTTGCCCTTCATCTGTGCCGTCGATTGCCGCATATCATCCTCTACAATGAGTATTTCGGGGCTTCAACCGCCACCCCCGTTCCTGTCATCACCTGGAGACCCAGTCATCCCATGGGAGCAATGGATTCAAGCGTTCAAGAACTACATGGTGGCGTCGGGCGCCTCCGACCTTCCTGCCATGCGTCGGAAGGCGATTCTGCTCAACTGCTTGGGCTTGGAAGCACAACGCATCTTCCAGACTCTCACGTCGGAGGACGACCCGCGCTTTTTGGCTTCTAGTGCTACCGGAGGGACGTTGACGACTCCTGCCCCAGATGAGTTCGACTGCACTGTTGCGACACTTGAAAGTCAGTACAAGAGCTCTGTCAATGTCACCGCAGCGCGTCATCGTTTCCGTCGACGTGCACAAGCCCCAGGTGAGACTGCGCTCGATTACGTCACCGCGCTACGAGGTCTCGTAGGAGCTTGCAACTTCGGTGACTTGGCGGACGACATGATGCGCGACCAGCTTATAGAAAAAACTACTAGCGAATACTTGCGCGAACGTCTTTTACTGGACGAGTCTCTTACGCTTTCTCGGGCCCTTACCATTGCGAGACAGCATGATCAGGCGACTAGAGAAGCGAGAGAACTTGCACGACATGAAGCAAAAGTGCATCACGTTAAAAACACAAACACGTCAGATATGAGAGAAAAGCACTGTGGCACCTGCACGTGCTATAAGACGCCAACTGAAAGTCGGCGAGCTCTGAAAGAGCAAGAATGTTATCGTTGTGGCTCTTTGGACCGTCTGGCGAATAGCCCTCACTGCAAAGCTAAGACACATAAGTGTCGCAGATGTGCAACGACTGGCCATCTCGAAAAGGTGTGCAAGTCTTCCCGAAAGTCTGAAAAGAAAATTGAGCATTTCACGGAAGGCGACGCAGATACAGCTGACACGGACGATCACATAAGTGTTTGTCACATCTGGAGTCGTAAGAAGGGAATTTATGCAGTGTTGGAAATTGAAGGAATTTCCGTGTCATTCCTGATTGAGACTGGATCATCGGTTTCAATCCTAGCCGAAGAACTTTACCGACGCCATTTCGATACTGTATTTCCTCTGACATCAACATCCGTCCAGCTCCTTGATTATTCTAAGTCAGCAATTCCTATAAAAGGATGTTTCATTGCTCCAGTTTCATTTCATGGCCGATGCACTTCTGTCCTTCTGTACGTTGTGTCGGGAGGAACAACAATTCTTGGTTTAGATGGTATCGTGGCTCTGGATATGAAGATTCGAGGGTCACCTCTCAGGTGTCTGCTAATGACGCAAGAAACTCCTGTGCTCCCTCCTGAATTACGTTCCGAGTTCGAGCGCTTGTTTGAAAAGCAGCTAGGAACTGTCAAAGGTTTCACTCACAAGGTCAGAGTTCGCGCATCTGTTCAACCAGTGGCTAGCAAACTGAGACGACTACCACTCGTCATTCGTGAGCAAGTCTCGGCAGAAGTACAAAAATTAGAAGCTCAGGACATCATTGAGCGCGTCGATTCTTCAGAGTGGGTCTCGCCAATTGTCGTAGCCAGAAAAAAGGATGGCTCGATTCGCATGTGCGTAGACCTACGTGAGCCAAACAAAGCTATAGTAGTGGACAGTTTTCCCCTGCCACAAAATGAGGAACTTTTGAACAGCTTGGCTGGTGCACAGCGATTCTCCAAGCTAGATTTAGCTTCTGCATACCATCAATTACCATTAAGTCCAGAGAGTCGTGATCTTACGACGTTTATAACCCACGACGGACTATTTCGCTTTAAGAGGGTGTGCTTCGGAGTGGCATCGGCACCGTCAGCGTTTCAGAAGATGATGCATATGATCCTCCAAGGATTCAAATGCGTCTTGTTTTACATTGACGACATAATCGTGTACGGACGCTCCAGAGAGGATCACTTGGTCAATTTGCGCACTCTTTTGAAACGGCTCTCTGACGCTGGCCTCAGGCTCAACTATAAATGTGTTTTTGACGTCACTGAGTTGACTTTCCTAGGCCATGTTATCAGCGCCAAAGGGTTATTCCCACTGATGTCATCTATCGAGGCGATAACCAAAGCACCATCACCTAAAGATATTAATGAACTTCGCTCGCTGCTGGGACTCGCAGGCTTCTACTCCAAGTTCATCCCGCATTTTTCTGATGTCGTGGAGCCAATGCATGTTTTGTTTCGAGGAAACGCGCCTTTCGCTTGGACTGCGGCAGCCCAAAACGGCTTGGAGCAGCTGAAAACGTTGATAACATCTTGCGAAGTTCTTCACCTTTTTGATCCTCAGTTAACGTGTACGTTACAACTGATGCCTCGGGATATGCATTAGGTGCTGTACTGCAGCAGTATAACGGAACATCACTGCAAACTGTCGCGTTCGCCTCACGCACTTTCAACCGCATGAACGGAAGTACTCCGTCGGTGAACGTGAGGCCCTTGCCTGTGTCTGGGCCTGCGAGCACTGGCACGTTTACCTGTGGGGCCGAACTTTCACCTTGCGGACAGACCACGCTGCTTTGGTTGCGCTCCTGTCAACGAAAGGCACAGGTCACCGTCCGTTAAGGATTGCGCGCTGGTCATCACGGTTGCTGTGCTACAACTACACCATAGAATACAGGAAGGGTAGCGAAAACGTCGTGGCTGACGCACTCTCCGGGCTGCCCGTGCAAAGTTTCACCTATGATGCACCCGAAGAAGAATTTATATGTCTCTTGTCCCCAGTAGTTACCATGCAAGAGCTTCAAGAAGCAAGGGCCGCCGATCAGGCTATCTCTCAAGTTAAGCAGTTTAACACTACTTCTTGGCCTGACAAGAAATCCTTGTCAAAAGAGCTGCTACCTTACTTTCACCTGCGATCGGAACTCTCCGTTGTTAGCGACATTCTTTGCCGGGGTGACGGGATTGTCATGCCTTCCGCTTTGACCTGCCGTCTTATGGATCTGGCTCATGAGTCACACCCAGGAATTAGTCGTACCAAGGCTCGTCTTAGGGAGTCATATTGGTGGCCGTGCATGAATAATCACATTGAAGAACTTGTACGCACATGTGTGGCCTGCCAGTCATGTGACAAATCAGCGCGTACATCTGCAGCCCCAATGCAACCCGTCACTCTTCCCGAGAAAGCCTGGGACAAAGTTGCTATCGACATTGTGGGACCTTTCAAGCAAGCTCCAGCTGACTGTCGATTTGACATTACGCTTATTGATTATTACAGCAAGTGGCCAGAGGTGACTTTCGTACGCGATGCGACCACGTCTACAGTGACCAAATTCCTACTTGAACTTTTCGCAAGAGAAGGATATCCACGTGGTATCGTATCCGATCATGGACCACAATTTTCTTCAGCGAATATTGAAGATTTTCTCGCAGAGCGCGGAATCACCCATTACAACTCTTCTGTGTATTACCCGCAAGCTAACGGTTTAGTGGAAAGATTTAACAGGGTATGAAAGTCCTATATTCAATTAGCCCTGTTAGAACGTCGTGAGCTAAGAACAGCGATGTTTGATTACCTACAAACATATCGCTGTACGCCTCATGCGACTACTGGTGTTGCAATCGCTATTTCTCCTTCATGGACGCCAACCTCGCACCAGACTTGACATTGCGGGATTTTCTGACAAATGTTTCACCAATGACTCTTCAAGGGCACTACAGCAGTTGAGAGAGCGCATCAAGAACAAGCAAATGACGTCGAAGCGCTACACCGATCAAAAACGCGGTGCCAAGGAACCCAACTTCGCCGTGGGTGACTACGTGCGGATTAAATTACCTGCAGTTCATGGGCAGTTATCTTCACAGTTTTCTGCGCCCAAGAAAATTATTGGAAAGCACGGACCCGCCTCTTACCTCTTGGAAGATGGGCGGGTGTAGAATGCTTCCAAATTAGCGGCCGTTCACCCTGAAGCTATCAGCAGAATGAAATTAGGTACCACTGCTGTCATGAACTGGTCACCGGCATACGATCACTCAACTAGTGCGGCTGTAAGCCATTCGTCACAACCTGGCACATCAAGCGTAGATAATGCACCCCTGAATCCTGAACCATCTGCTGCGGGGCGCAAGCAACAAGCTTCAGGTAATTTGCCAAGATGCGAAGAGCGCGTGAGGAGAAGCGCCCGCAACAAGGAGACACCAAAGAAGCTGCATGACTACATCAGGAAGTAACGGACAATTTTTTTTTCACGAGGGGATATGTTATATAAGGCGTCGCTGCCTACTGCAGCGCCATAAGAAGGCGCGCGCTTGGAGCCGCCCAAGGGGGAAGAAAAAGAGGATGGAATAAACGCAGAGGATGAGTAATGTCTCCATTCCTGTCGTACTGAGTGATATGCACGATATAACAGCCTCGTTTTCATGTAACCCGCTCTGAACAACCAGAAAAACGCGTGCGCACAATCTCACCATTCCTCGTATCTAAGCCTCTCACCCAAGTTTTTGGTGCAGGTTACAAAGCGTCCAGGATGGCAAGCGGTGTTCTCCTCGTGGATATCCGCAACCAGAAACAGTATGAAAAGCTACCCAACCTAGCATCATCTGCGGACGCCAAAGTAACAGTAACTCCGCATCGTACTATGAATACCACCTGTGGTGTAGTCTCTGATGATGATCTCTTGGTGCTGACTGAGGCTGAACTCCTGGAGGGCTTCAGTGAGCAGAACGACATCAACGTTAAACGAATTAAGATAAAGGCGTGACAATAAGGAAATACAGACCAAACACCTGATACTTACTTTTGGCACAAGTGTTCTGCCCGAGTCCATCGAGGCCGGGTATATCAAGCTTCGTGTTCGACCATACGTTCCTAATCCGCTGCGATGTTTCAAATGCCAGCGTTTGGGTCACAGTTCACACAGCTGCCGAGGCCGCCAAACCTACGCGAAATGCAGTGCTCATGAGCACACCTCTGAATCTTGTGAAAACTCTCTGCACTGTGTAAACTGTGATGGGGAGCACGCTGTATACTCGCGGTCATGCACATCCTGAAAGAAGGAAAAGGAAATTATTACAATTAAAGTAAAAGAAAAATAAGTTTCAAGGAGGCACGCAGGCGGCTATCCTTCCTGCCAAAGAACACCTCTGCCGATGTGACGCATCAGGGGGCAGCGACACAACGGCTTCCGGCGGCTGTCCGACCCACAAGCAGTGAGTCGGCAGTTACGCCGCGCCTTCTGCTGAACCCTTCTGCTGGTGTTGCAGCTAGCGCTGCTCCGCCACCCCGGCAGAAGGGGCCATCCACCTCCGGGCAGGCGGCCTCAAAGGTCTCGTCGAACGTTCCGAGACCTTCACGTCCAACAAAGCGCTAGGAAGAGCGCGTGTCCAGCGCCTCGCAAGAGGCGATGGACACAACAACCAGCAAGACGTCGCCGCCAGCGCCTAAGGAGTGGCGAGGCTCTCTCAATCGCGCCAAAAAAGACAACACTCGCGTCATGGCGCCCCCAAGGGCCTGTGAACTCATTTCAATCTCTTAAACACACAGCACCCAACACATTTACCATAATGGAAACACAAATACTACAGTGGAATGTACGAGGACTTCTACATAACCGCGACGACATTAGAGAACTACTATACAAACATAATCCAAGGTTGCTGTGTGTTCAAGAGACATATCTGAAACCCACACAGACAAACTTTCTACGTCAGTACATAATCTATCGTAAAGACCGCAACGAGGCTAATGCCTCCAGCGGTGTTGCAATAGTTGCGCACAAGTCTGTAGCTTGTCAACAGGTCGCCCTCCAGACGCCCTTGAGACAGTGTTAGTTCGGGCAATCCTTTTTAACAAACTGGTGAATGTGTGTTCTATATACATACCGCGTAACTATCGTCTGAGAAAAACCGATTTCTATAACCTAATTAATCCGCTTCCTGACCCCTACATACTCGTGGGAGAATTTAATGCCCACAACACGATGTGGGGAGGTTTGCGATGCGACGCGAGAAGTCGACTGATTGAAAATTTTCTTCTGGCCTCTAGTGCCTGCCTGTCTAATAAGAAGGAGCCGACGTATTACAGTGTCCAACACAACACATATTCAGCGATATATCTAGCAATCGGTTCTTCTCTTCTGCTTCACCTAGAATGGTCCGTGATCAATAAATTGTATAGAAGTGACCACTTTGCTGAAACTTTAAACCTGATAACTCTGCATGAGAACTCTCCGCATATTCTTCGATGGAAATTAGCATCGGCGGATTGGGAGCATTTTAAAGAATCATCTTATTTACCACTAGATTTTATAAATGATATTACTATAGATGATGCTGTTGCATATTTTACCGCTTTTATTATTATGCAGCCGAAAAGTTTATCCCGCAGACGAATGGTGGTTCACTTACAAGACGTGTTGCCTGGTCGAACGAAGACTGTAGAGAGGCGCGAAAGAGACAGAACAAGGCATAGGGCGTATTGCGCAGATCGCCTAATGCAGAAAATCTAATTTAGTTTAAACAAATTAAATCACAGCGGAGGCGGACACGACGTCAGGCAATGAGAGAAAGTTGGGTGACGTTCCTCTCCGGCATTAATTCATACACGCAGGAGGTAAAAGTGTGGAATGGCTTAAGAAAGCTAAAAGGGCAACGAATCCATCCGTTGCCTCTGGTGAACGACCAAGGGAGAGGAGGAGACAAAGGAGAGGAAAGACAGGGAGGTTAGCCAGTGTAAGTACCGGCTGGCTACCCTGTGCTGGGGAAAGGGGTAAAGGGAATAAAAGGAGAAAGAAGAAGAGGAAAAAAAAGGACAAAAGAAAATTCACACAGTAACGCGAAACTACGCGCTACAACGTTCAAAGGCGGTCGCACAATTCGCATGTCCTTAAAAACTTCAACAAAGCCCTTAAGGCCTTGAGTGCCGAAACCCGTCTGGACCAATGTCCTAGAGCTTTTTTCCTCCGTATAGGGGCGATTGTCCAGTTTTGCGAGAGCGGTCACGAGCACAGAGTGGTCACGACCAAGGGAATACCTTGCAAGACCAGGCAGACTCTCTTGGGGAACAATTTGAGCGTGTGTCGAGCTCAATCAACTATTCTGAATCTTTCCTTAAATACAAAGAAGTAGAAGGACTTAAGCCATTCGTACGTGAATGCAGACACGACGAAGCGTATAACCGGCCATTCAGTTTTGCTGAGTTGGGAGCTGCCTTGATCTCATGCAAGAGCACTGCACCGGGACTTGACCGAGTCATGCATGACATGATCAAAAACTTACACACTGACACACAAATTACACTACTTGCATTCTTCAAAACTATTTGGGCTGCCGGATACCTTCCACACACATTGAAAGAAGCGATTGTGGTCCCTGTTTTGAAGCAGGGCAAAGACCCATCCATGGCGGCAAGTTATCGCCCTTAGCTCTTACAGGCTTTTTTAAAAATGATTAATCGCAGACTCACACATTTCCTTGAACTCAACAATATACTTGATCCCTATCAGTGTGGCTTCAGAGAAGGGCGGTGGACAACAGATCATCTTGTGCGCATTGAAGGATATATCCGCGATGCATTTGTACATAAACAGTTTTTCTTATCGATATTCCTCAATATGGAGAAGGCGTATGAGACAACATGGCGTTACGGGATCTTGAGAGACTTGTCGGGAATGGGCATCTGTGGGAATATGCTGAAAATAATTGAAAGCTATTTGTTAAATCGTATCTTCCTCGTGAAAATCGGCAACGTATTACCGCGACCTTTTACACAAGAAACTGGTGTACCACAGGGAGGCGTGCCTAGTTGCACGCTCTTTATCATGAAGATGAACACACTTCGTTGTTCCCTACCACCTGCCATTTTTTATTCCGTCTACGTGGATGACATTCAAATCGGCTTAAAATCCTGTAACCTCGCTGTATGTGAGGGACAGGTACAGCAGGGCTTGAACAAGGTGTCCAAGTGGGCAGACGAAAACGGATTTAAAATCACCCCCCACAAAAGTTCTTGTGTTCATTTTACAAGAAAGAGAGGCCTGGTTCCAGGTCCTTGTGTTCAGTTGTGTGGACATGAAATACCTATCAACAAAGAACATATATTTTTAGGTATTATACTTGACTATAGGCTCACTTTCATTCTACAGATCAAATATCTTAAAGAAGAATGTCTAAGAACAATAAACTTACTTAAAATTTTATCCCACACAACATGGGGTAGTGCCAGGAAGTGTCTGATGAATGTTTATAAGAGCCTAATTCGGTCACGATTGGATTATGGTGCCATTGTATATAACTCTGCCGCTCCGAGCGCAATAAAGGTTCTAGATCCTGTCCACCATCTAGGTATTCGCGTAGCTACTGGCGCATTCAGGACAAGCACTATTGAAAGCTTATATGCAGAGTCAAATGAGTGGTCACTGCATGTTCAGGGAACTTACATCAGCCTCACATATTTCCTGAAAATACACTCCAATCATCAACATCCATGTTTTAACAGCGTTAGCGATATGACGTGTGCTACACTTTTCCATAATCGTGCCTCTATAAGACAGCCTTTCTCGCTGCGTGAAGGAGCTTAGTGATGAAAGGCATGTCCTACTCCTCGAGCTCGCTTAATGCATCCAACCAAGCTGATGCCACCTTGGGAGTAGCAGGCACCAGAGATTGAAATCCGAATGCATCTCCTAGAACTCCAGCACAAGCACTCCTGCATAGAGTTCTATACAGCCACTTCGAAGTCAAATGCCGGGGTGTCCTATCCAGCCGTCTGCCCATCCTTCACGGAATCATCTGGAAACAAGTATCTTTACGGCCTAGGCCTACGCACAATTGCCCGCTGTGAAGCATATAAGAAAATCAAAACTTCTCAAAGCAGCTATATATACAGACTCCCTAAGCATCGTGAAGGCCGTGATGTCCCTCTATAAACACAAAAATCCAGTATTTAATGAACTCTATTCCATCTTGTGTAAAGCGTAAATATCTAACCAGCATATCATTATATGCTGAGTGCCTGGCCATAGGGGCATCGAGGGTAACGTTCTGGCGGACGAGATGGCCACGTCCATCGCACCTCAAGCTGTTAATCCTACCGCTGCAGTCCCTGTCACAGATCTAAAACCCTTCTTACGAAGGAAACTGCGAAACCACTGGCAACGCATGTGGGACGCAGGAATAAATAATAAACGGCGCTATATAAAGCCACAGTTAGGTTCTTGGCCCTCCGCAATAAAATCACAGCGAACAGATGTTCTATTCTGTCGTCTCAATATAGGACACACCTTCGGCACTAATAATTTTCTACTTACTGGAAAGAAACCTCCAATCTGTGGTAGATACGGGGAGAGGCTGACCGTCCTTCACGTCCTCCTGGAGTGTCGGGAGGCCGAAGCTGAGAGAAAGAAATATTTTCCTCTGGCATACCGTTATTACATCCCTCTTCACCCGGCTATGTTTCTTGGCCAATAACCGCTATTTAGCACCAAGGCAGTCCTCGGTTTCTTAAATGATTTTATCTTACATGTTATAAGTCCATTAAATTCGTACAGCATCCGCGTTCCAGAGGATGCCGCTGCGATAATTGTTTTGCACAGCACATGCCTCCAGGCCTTTGCGTCTCAAGGACTCTATGGAGGCAGTAGTGCTCTAGTCAATTTTAGATTATATATTTCATACATATCGTATCATTCTTTTGAAATGCATCTTAATGTTCATAGTACACGTCATATGTCATCGCCATAATCTTATTATGCAGATTTCACGCATTTTAGAGCGACTATTTTGAAGGCCACTTTACAGCCACTTCACACCGACTTCATAGAACTGGTAACTGCGAACTCATTACCACGGGCATGGCGCTCTTTGGCCATACTTGGCCCTTGCGCCATTACACATCATCCATCCATTCATTCATTCATTCATTCATTCGTTCATTCATTCAGGACGCAGAGGAAAAACGCAATTCGATCAAGCAACAACGCATCATTCTGTATTCAACTGTTCCAGCTATTCCCATTCGACTGCCCAAAGAACTATCACATGGAGCGCAAGTATTCATTCGTAAGACAAAAGCTGGCGCACCCTTAATACAGAAGATGTACTCGCCATGTGGCGAACACGTGCGTGTCGGCGCGGTAAGCAACACGACTCGGGTGCCGTCAGCATCACATGCAGATTGTGCAACACGGGCGCCGGCCTTACAATGAAGCAACTCGTGTGGAATCGCCCCAGTGTAGAGGCTATTCGGGCACACTACCGTGCTAATGCGTCGCGGTACGAGCGCTGACTTTCTTTCCCGCCGCAAGCCAACGGTACACCGATCCTGCAGTCCTAGGGGGATTCCGCGCGAGAAACAAAAATTCTGGCAGGAGCATAACTTCACCACTTTTTCATATCCCCCTTTGTCCTAAAACAGATCAGCAAGCCATTAACATGCACAATAACGTTTTTTTCAATTACCATTTCTTCGCCGTCCGCGACTATAAGTACGCAGATATTGTTCTTTGAACAATATCGTCTACTCTGCATAATAAGTAACTTAATGTCTCATTTACGCGAAGGAATCTGCTGTCTCTGAACGCGAAACAGTTAATGAGTGCGGAGACCTATTATTTAAAATGGTACGCTTACGCAATGGTAACCGCATTGAAGTTCGATCGGGATACAGACAATTGTTGCCATGAGATTCGATCTTGAACGGCACTGAACATGTTTGTTCATGCCGCTGCTTTAGCACCTTTGCGATGACGTAACTTTTACGAGGAATTTCGCAATAATTATCTGGTGGCATGCAGCGACATGTGTGCATGGGGCGATTGTGCGCCATTCTTAGATGACACACAAAACCAAGTTCTGTACCTGAGAGTGTCAATTCAGCCTTCGTGATATTTGCGACATAGTGGTATTTCCAAATCGCATTTCGAGGAAGACCACCTCCAAATATCGAATAGAATGTCGAATTTCATCTCATTTCTCAGCAAGGTGAAGTATGACGTTTACGCGGAGTCCTTATGATGAAAGAATCAGGCTTAGTTGTGCATTATTCGACACATGTGCGCAATTGCATTGGCCCTAGGCGTCCAGACAACTGAAATGTTTCCAACTGAAACAACGGCTTTTAGTTATTTGGGCTGCCGTGACAACGACAGCAATGAAACATCAGAGCACGTCACACGATGCACGTACATTGTGTTCATTGAAGGAAAGATGTGTGACACTATACAGCGCGGCAATGTCTTCAAGGTACGCAAACGTAGTGAGACTTCCAAAATAATAAATGGATACATCAAATTCAAACATAGGATGCTCAACAGTGAGCCATTCTTATGGAATAACTGGGAATTATTGAGGGAAAACACGAGCAAGGCGGGAGATGGAAATTCAAGACGATGAGCAAAAAGAGAACAAGGTAAAAGCGGAAAGCGGAAACCAACGTTTCGACAAGTGGACTTGTCTTTTTCATGGACTTGTCTTGAAAAGTCTTGTCTTGGACAAGCGGAATTGTCTTAAAAAAGACAAGTGCGCTTGTCGAAACGTTGGCTACCCCTTTTACCTTGTTCTCGTTTTGCTCATCGTGGGAATTATTGAGAAATTTGAAATTATTGCATCGGCTCCATGCGTACTCTTCGGCTACTACATGGCTTGCAGCAGCTCTCTTGCAGCGGAATCATTCGGAACACTTCTCTTTTTCATCGTTGTCTCTCCCTAGAGTCGAAATTCAGTAAGCGTTGGTATTCATGATATTCGAGAGCAACTAACATTCGGCAATTCTCGAATCGAACAGCACGGACTTTTGTATTTGTATTAGAAAATTTGGAGTATTCGCTCCCTCCCCCACACGCCTCACACCGAAAGACCAACGTCGTCCGCACCACGGTTTTCATCATGTGACAAAATTGGTCCGCCACCCGTTGTCCGCACACATGCCACTCGACAGCGCACGTATGCTGGCGTCATCTAGCCACGCTTTGTTAAAGCCAGGCGTTCGTCGTGGTGCCACCAGGCAGCGCAAACGTATTAGCGCGCCTCTTTTGAAATCACTTGAAGGCTGGTCGGTAGAGTTTCGTTCTAAAAAGAATAAAACGTGCTTGTCCGTGTGTTCTGTGCGTCTAGGTGTGTCTTAAGTGTGATTTGAAATGTATTTAACGCACACAATATATAAAAAGTGTGTCATAAAGTCCAAAAAAGAGAACTAAGGTTGGGAAACATCGGCTGATGCTCAATTTTCTGTTATGTAGGCCCATATGAATTATTAATCATTTGCCAAGAATGTTGCTGGAATCAAGACATATTTCAAAGATCATGAACTAAGGGCGCTTGCATGTGCTCGTTGTGGATGGACTTAAATTTATTTAAGCGTAGGAACATGCGTTCAAATACCATGTGTCACTGTTTATGCAGTTGATTTTATCATCTTATTGCGGACAATTCATCAAATTAAATAGTACTCTCATTCAGGAAACCTCGAGTGCATTTGAGAATATCAGTATGACGAATGTACAATAAAGTACTTCGTGCAGATAATATCCAGCCGGAAACGCTAAACTATGGTTTAGAAACACCTATACATAAACCAAAGTCGGATAAATTTCGAAAGAAAAATATGAGATTTAGGGGGAGCTTCCAACTGTCATTATAAAAAAAAGATATACAATTTTCATCAAGCTATGTCTGCACGCAACAATGGCCTTAACTACTCATCAAAATAATAGTGCAATTCTCCCCGCTATACATAGCAATTATAACTATGTTATCGTTTTGTTATATGTACTTATTAAAGTCAAACGATCTGTTTGCTGGCCCACGAGACATAAAAGAATTCAAAATGCGAATCACAGAAAACGGCCAATTTGCCTTGCCCTTAGGCAGAAGCTGTTTAACTTAAGATTTGGTAAAATGCCCAGACACTCGGTTGCACAACGTTCTATTTCATTGAGGGATTATAAATACAGACGTAAAATAATTTGTCTTCCATGAACGGTTTGTCAATATTATTTAACGCAGCCATTGACATTACCATATCAAGTATGTGTGGCGTACTGTCCATTATCGCGTTACAGAAACATAACTGTTTTAGATAGTTGTTATTTCAACTGAGAGCTAAATGTCCGTTACAAAAGCCTACTTACTCGTTCCTAATTGGAATGTCCGACACACCGATTTGTGACTCTTGGAACTGTGAAGAGATGGTCGAGCACGTGTTGTATTTTTCTAATCTCAATGACATCGAACGCGATGTTCTTCAGAGCGTGTTTAACCGACTAGACAGCAGACTTTATTCCAAGACTAAGATTTTCGGTTTATGGCCCTACGCGTCCCAGGCTTAGAAAGCGACGCGGGCATTGCTACGATTCATGAAATCGACTGGCCCGAGTGACCGATTATAGGCGGGATGTGATGGAAAACCTTCTTCCATCCCTGTTCTTTCTTTTCATCCGTTAAATCCCTTCCTCCGTGTAGGGCAGCAAACCGGACGCGCGTCTGGTTCACCTCCCTACCTTTCTTTCCTGATTTTTTCCTCCACCTATATGTCCGCTGCGCTGCAAGTCGACATGGAGGATAAGTAATGTCTTTACTCCGAGATCTGTGTTTTAGTAATAAAACTTAGTGCGTCCGAATTCTCATGCATGCGTGTGCGCGCGCACGAGCGCGTTTATGTGGGTCTGCCCGATCGTTTGTGGGTGTGTGTGCGTGCGAGTGTGCGCATGTGTGTGCGTGTATATGTAGGTGTGGGTGTGTTTGTGCGTGTGTGTGTGAGTGCGTGCGTGCGAGTGTGTGCGTCAATGTATGTAGTACGCGCGCGTGCTCGTGCTTGCGTGTTGAGAGACACCACTCGGCAAATTGTCTTGACTAGGATATACGTTAAGACGTATCTCAATATGCTGCATTAATGGCATTGGTTATCATCAGCTGTTAAGGACTCTCACGTTCTCAGCACTCTGCTCGCACATGCAACTAAATAGACGACTTGTTTTTTTTTTATTTCTAAGCATACTTCAGACTCGGGGGTCGCTGGATGACAGTGTGCCGATGTGTGCGTATTCAGCCGTAGGACGTACATGTTGGTTTAATCTCTTGATAACGAACGCCGGTGCTCCACGGGTTGCTTTTGCCTAACTGTACGAAACTTCAGCGCGCGTGTGTATGGTTTACCGCCTGAGACAGTATGAAGCATGAAAGCCGCACGACGCCAAGCAACGTGACTACGGTAATTCGAGAAACGCGTTCGCGAAATCCGTTTTCTTCTTCTGTATCTGGCTCTTCAAGAAACACATGTTCCTAGTGGCGGTGTCAGTATTGCGCAGCAGAATGGCCCCTATAGTTATAGACACAACGATACTTAGTGATCGACAATGACGCCTGATAAAGGATGGGAGAAGTTTAATTGTTCTGATTATTTCAAATGTAGAACTATTAAAGTAAACGGTAATGAAAGTGGACGAAAAGACAACCTGCCGCTGCTGCGGGCTGAAGCCACATCTCACGCATATTACACATCCGGTGCTCTACCGATATTGGCTACCGCGGCGGTCACCCTGCCGCGCACTTTCTTGGTCCAATCTGTGCATGTGTACAAGATTAGCCCTGGGAGTGTTAGCCAGCGCTGCTCAGAGTCAATGAGGCGGACGTGGAATGATCCTTTCAACGGAAGGAGTCACGTAGCACGTGAACTTGAGAGCAGGCAACTGGCCAATAAACCCTCGTATACTAATGCATCATGGCATCAAAGCTACTAAGCTTGAGGCCATCACCACACAACTAGCGATAAGGATAAGGGGGTTTGAGGGACTCGATATTTGTGAACCCCTTAGATCTTTTTCTTCTAGCTCAATGTGTAGTCCCAGTTATACACGACGGAAATCTCATGGAGCAGGAAGTGCACTTCCCGCTGACGTTTCCTTTATTACTGAGTACCAGCGAAATATAGGCAGCAAAGCAAAGAAGTTGAAGAATGAAGTTTGCAGTAACTTCAGCCTCTGCTCAGCACAACACTTTACTCGAAGCATGTTATGTGAATGACCCGCCCCGACGACTCAGTGTCTGTGGCCTTCTGCAGCTATGCACGAGGTCGCGGGTACGATTCCCAAGAAGGGCAACTGCATTTCAGTAGAGGCGCAATGCGAAAGAAAGGAAAGAAAAATACTCGTTTATAGTGTTGTTCGTGCGCGTTAAAAAGCCCCTGTAGCCGAAATTAATCAGGAGCTTGCCACTACGGCGTATTTTATAGGGCGTGAGCTACTTTAGTAAGGGAAACCACATTATCTAACTTTAATAAATCTAAAACGCGAGTGAGAAGGTGGTCATACGTTGATACCACCTTCAAGCACAGTTAGCAAGTGTTAAGCAAGCCAAATAAAATCGTCAGTTCAAGGATTGCTCTTCTCGACCGAATACTCGAGGCGACGGTAGTCACGTATCAGTGGTTGAGACTGGGTGCTGCTGATACTCCTATCCTCTATCTTATTTAAGATAGCCAGCTCATGCTGCAAATATAGGATAATTGTTATCATAAGCGTGTAGTTGTACTGCACGCCACAACGCGGTTCAGACTGCAAGGCGCGAGTCTGTAACACGAAAAGAGATTAGAACGTCATTTGTGGTTCCTTTGCTGCATCTTAACAGTCAGACCAGCCATTTCAAAAATTGTTAAGTGTGCCCCAGTAGAAGCAGGAATCAAGATGACATACTTCTGGTAGTTCGCTCCTCAAGTTAGACACAAATTCTCGAATGCGTCCTTTTTTCATCTTCAGCTTATCGTGCGGGTCCGGGACGGTTGGAGGCAATGACACCCTGCGTTGATAGTGATGTAGCAGCATTACTTATCTTCAAGCAAAATGTGCATCCAGCGTTCTAGTTATGACGTTCGGCTCATCTTGTATCGTGGTTTGTAACTAATCAAACTGAACCCACCCCGCTGGAAAGACAACTTCGCCAACGCCCATTAACACCCTGTATAAGCGGCGGGTTGCGGAAAGCATGTTGCTGGCTACTGCGTCTTCGTCGAATTCCGGTATGGCGTGCGTAAGTGGTTCGCTATAGTTTTACTGAAGGCTCCCGAAGACGCCTCCTGGCCACCAATCCCACGGTAACGCTGCCGTCTGGCTTTGTACTATGGAAACGAAGGTCGCGACTGCGGGATTCTTTGGAAGGCTATGGCAAAAACTGTTTCGCCGGGCGGAGGACGCGTACAGTTTCCGTCAGCCGCCAGCGACTCGCAGCGCGACGGCTTCGCCGACTCGGAACAACGGACTCGTCGAAGCGGTTGACATTACCGACCCTGCGAGCCTAGCGGCCTTGCACGAACCTCGAGGATCCAAGAGCAAGCGGCAGGAAGCCTCGGCGCCTGACGCTGCTCCAACGACCTGCCCGACACCGTCTACTGTCGCCGCCGTCGCTGCTGCTGCTGCCCGGGCTACTCCTCTGCGACTGCTGTCGGAAAACAAGGGCGGCACGCTGAGCGACAACGGCTGCTCGGTGTTGCCGTACTACTCGGTCAACACCGATCCGTTGGACGTGCAGCTCATAATAGCGAACGGCGCTGCAAGCAACACCAGCGGCTTTACGGCATTCCTCGGTGGTATCAACACTGTCGGGGATAATACTGCGGAGGAGGAGCCTCACCTTGTAGGCGTATTCTGGCAGCGGCCATGTTCTGCGGATTACTGCGCGCAAGAACGACCGCGGTGCGTCATGGGCGTGCCCGTGCGATTGGACCCGGCGGTTGTGTGCGACTTGGACAGCGGGCCCTTTGACCGCTCGTGTAACCAAAGTGTGTTCTTCACGGCGCCTTCTAAGTAGCCCGAAGACGTCACAGATAGTTCAGTGTGTATATAGTTTTCCTTTGTTGCCTCCGCATGCTCTTGGCAAGCAGGGGCTGATATGCATATTATATACGGCTGTCGTGGGCCACGTTGCATAAACACAGCCGACAAGGCAAAGCGTGAGCCGCTGTCGCGTGTGGTGGAAGGATTCCTTATTTATGACCTGCCTTACCTTCATTGTTCATCGCTCTTATTCCCTGTGCTTGCCGGAAGACCCATAATCACACATGCGGCCTGACACTGTCGCACGATTTTATTTGCTTCAGTAATCTCCACCTTAATTGAGTGATTGTATATGGATGCTATAGGAGTAAAAATGGAAATTGCGCCAACTGCGATTGCTTTATTTCATGCCTTGCAGGCTTAAAAAGCGTCTGGCGTTACATCCAGACGTAACCATAACGCGCTCTAAAGTTACGTCCAGACGTGACTATAGCCATCGCTAGAGTTAAGTGCTGGCGGAGCGTACAGGTTACGCCTGTAAGCTGGCACCGTTTGCCGCTGACGGCTACGCAGGCTTAAGCCACGTCCTCTCGGCGGCATATATATGGTGCCAGCTTACTGGTGTGATGTGCGCGCCCTGTCTGGATAATATCATGTAGGAGAGACATGCTGAATCACCGCTAAGCGCTCGCGTGTTTTTTTTTTCTCGGGAATCTGCTGCTGACGTTCGCAGTGTGTGCGCGGTACAAGAAACATCGCTGGAGTGCACGTCTTTATCGGACGCGTGCGCTTGCTTGCCCTACTTTTGAATGTTTTTAGACGCCGTAAATTTCTGTAATGCTTTGTATTTCGGAAAATATTCCTCCCATTTAATAAAGCAATATAAAAACCACTGAGTGTGCCGTAGTGGTTACGCCGTTACGCTCCCAGTACCGAATTGCGGGAATCGGAAGTTCTATTCTGCGTCAATTTTTTTTTGTTTGTAGAACTTTCGCTACCATCCGCGAGTTGGTTCGCAATTCGCAAGGTCATTTGCGAATGCAAGTTGAATGCATGTCGCTTCGCAAAAAATGTGGGGTTAGGCTCACTCGACAAATGGTTACGAGTTAACTGGTTACGTAACTCAACCGAGGGTCATATATATAGTTCATAGACCGATGGACGTAACTCTAGCGAAGGTAATCGTCACGTGTGGGTGTAACGCCTCTTCACTTCATTAAAAGTACATAGGCCGGGGCTACTGCATCATTTACCTGTGTCATTTGCTAGAAACAACAACGTGTGGACCATTGCACTATTTTGCATGTTACCTTACGAATTATCAGGGCAGGCATCAAACCAACCTTGCCAGTGCCACCATACCATTCATATGAGTCGGGGGAATGGAAATAATAAATTTGTAATATGAATCGAATTGTCCATATTTTCTTCATTAGTCATCGAATTCGTAAAAAATACTTGAATGCAAAATATTTACGATAGCTGTGGCATTTGCAAGCTGTATACAGGAAGGTAACTATATGCAAGTGACGACCGCATACTGACTGTTTACGACGTCTGCTGGTAAGCCTACTTGCCCATTTTTGTCACTTTCGTTCCGAATAATTATGCTGCAGGTGTCATTATTGCTTCGCAAAACCACCGGTTAGTGAGCGAGCATTTTACACAGCTATATTTTTGCGTGATAGCATGCAGCAACGAAATTAGCGAAGCCTCTTTACTTTTATAGGCTGTCTCCAGATTTCCGATAGTGCTTTTTGTCAACGGTCGTTGCTTCTGCGCATTTTACCACGTTGTTATCACTACATTGATATTAGACGTCCGAGTATTGTTTTAGTCATACTGTGCGAACGACAGTTCTATGCTAATCTAGGATGAACCGAACTGTGATTGTGTCTAGTGATATATAGTTGGTTTATTTACTGTCGCTGCCATGCGATCGCACAAAATTTAATAATCTTTCAACATCATTGTTAATATTATTATTAGATATGAAAACATACACACAAAGGAAACGGGGAGGGAGCGAGCCATCGAGAGGGGCACAACGCCTGCCTACTCTGTCCGGAGGAGGGAATGAAAAGAGAAGAAAATAGGAAACAAAGAAATAGGAAAGAATATATGAAATAAGAAAATAACAGAGACACGGACAAAAGAAAGTAGGAACACAGAAAAAATGTCTGTAAACAGGAGGCCAAACCAGTTTTCTGCATGAAAGTCAACAAGGCTCTGTGGGCCTGGTCGCGTTGAGCATCACTCCCTCTCCAAAACACGCAATCGTCAAGGGTCGTACACTTGAGTCCAGTCAGTCCATATTATATAATTAGCAGTGCACGTTGTGAAGTGTGTCGCAAAGCAGCCGGCCACATTTCTGGTTTTGAACGATGTTACAAGTATTTGACGGATATGTCTGGTGTGTTTCTGCACCAAGGTGCGTTTGCACTCTAGGCTCCCTCTAATATTTCCTATATCGACTTTTTTTATGGGAAATGAAGTATTCGGTGTTGGGGAGTCAAGCCAACTTTTTATGTTCCTTTCGAATATAAAATATTCAATATTCCAATATTCGTATATCACTGCTACACTGCGCGCTGCTCAGAGTTGCACACAATATATACGGACGCAGAGCCAATATTCTCGCACCGCGAAAGCTTCATCAGTTTCAAAAGATGTTGAGAGTAACACAAACAGCTAGGTGTACTCTTCGTACAATGCGAGGAAGTGATTACTAATGAAAACAAACAAAGTTCCCGACGCACTTCAAAAAAATTGTTGTTCTCCATATGCTTTAGGTATGACTTGCGTTTTGCACGCTGCAGTCTCGCAAAATGGCAACATTCGCAGAGTGTAGAACGATGCGTCACACACTCTTATGGCCTGTCGGAAAGTTCCCGGTGGCATTACAAAAAGAACGCATGTCAACCACTGTATCTGTAAAAGTTTTGTTACAAGCTGGCTACACGAACGAGCTGCCTCGAATTAGAGACAAGGTGCTACGTCGTCGCAGGCGCAATCACAATTTGCAAATCTCGATTCTATAGCCTTGCATGCGCATTCAACTTTGTATGCCACGAAATTATAGTGAGCCGGTGCTCAAACCTTTTCTTACGTGAGAGCTTTCTGCGAAGTCATCGGCTCGGCGTTCGTCTCGTTAGCAAACCGATTTGTATGAGTGGTGAGCACCCGAATTCCAGAAAATAGAGAAATGCGGTTATGTAAGAGAAGTTAAATACATTTCAGGTCCATCTCTTTTGGGATTCTACTGCGTTGTTCGTAAACGCTCTTCCCGGCTAAAATGGCAGAGCGCGAGTGTTGTGGCATAGAATATGTTGACGTTTCAAATTGCACAGTGACGTATCACCTCACCTGAATTCCTAAACAGCATGTAACTTTCACTTCGTTCCATGCGTTAATACAGCAAAGGCGTTCGTTCTCAGCACAGCATGTCGGCGTGAACAATTTTTCAGCCGCATCAGACAGGAGGGAATAAAAATGGCGACCATGAACATATATCATGGACTCTGGCCTGATATAGGAGATAGATGCCTTGATATATGAGCTTCAAGGCGCACCTGGGTCCTGAGGCCAGTCTTTGGATATTTAAGTAAAGACGTTTATACCTTGGCTAAGCCACGTTGGCTGCAGTTGTATATATCTAACACCACAAAGTGATTTAATGATAGAACTAAGCCTACAGAGAATTTGCTTGAATTCTCCACATCAACATTATAATGGCGAACACAGCGGGCAAAAACAGCACATAGGTTGAACCTTTGCCGCACTTTACCTTGGTGCTTCTTTGTTGCTAACGGATATAAGTACAATAGCACCGAGCTGGTAGATTTATATTGCAAGCAGATTCATATTGCAAGATACTAGATGGTCGCACATTATCGGCTGAAATTTTAATGCAAAGGGCAAGTCATGTTGAAGCGGTCGTGTTCGCAAGCTTGCAAAAGGTTGTTCAGATCCAACCTGGAACATCAAAAGATCACAATTGTCCTTTGTGTAACAAAGCACGTGGTGCTCCACTACCTCTGGTGTACATATTTCATCGTATAAGTTCCTTAATTGCCTCGTTGACTTATATTTTGTATAGAACGCCAACGCGGACGGGAGGACGAAACGCTTAGTGGCTGGATGAACATCGTTATTTGTCGTGACATTTGAATGGCTGAGATTCTCGGATCGCGTCTCTTATTCTTGCACCTGCAGCGCTGGCACTCTACGTGTTGATACGCGCGGCTAGTACTTTTCTCAACAGGGGCTTGTTAAGACATTGGAGTACCTGGGGAAGAGGAGAGGGAGGTACTAATCTAATAGTGAAACGCGAAACATGCGAGTGCACAACATTTCATGACGAACATCCTGTGGCAAGAGAGAGAGCAAAAGGAGATGAAACACAGAGGTTAGCCAGTGTAAGTACCGGCTGTGCTGGAGAAAGGGGTAAAGAGAATAAAAGGACAAAAAAGGAAAAAAATTGAGAAAAATTCACACAATATCATGGTGCTACGCGCTACAACATTCAAAGACGGTCGCACAATTCATCAGCCCCCAAATACTTGAGCACAGCCCCTCAGTACTTGAATGTCGAAACCCGTCTGGATCAGTCTCCTAGAACTTTTTCCTCTGTGAAGGGGTTATTGTCCAGATTTTCGAGCGCGGTCGCGAGCACTTTTCTTGACACAGTGTAATGGGGACAGTCACAGAGGAGGTATTCGATCATCTCCTCGCAGCCGCAGGTGTCGCAAGTAGGGCTGTCAGCCATTCCAATGCGGAATGAATAGGCATTCGTGAATGGCACGCCGAGCCACAGGCTTCACAGAAGTGTTCCTTCTGCTCGTGGTAACCCTGTTGGAAGACGGAGTTGCAGACGTGGATCCAATCTGTGGAGACGTGCGTTCATGAATTCACTAATGTTTCACTGAGTCTGCGTAAGCTCGCGTACGATGGAGCGAAGACTTATGGCTGCGTCTGTTCTTGACAGCGGTGTCGGTATAATATGGGCACCGCCGTGGGCCAATCGGGCAGCGCCATCCGCGCTGTGATTTCCCGAAATTGCGTAGTCTCCCTGTTTCCACTGGTCGATACATAATGTTGTGCCCCTTGTCGATTGCCTGATGGAGGAGTAGTCGGATGTCTGCGACTAATTGCACGTTAGGCGCGTGTTTGCAAGGGGACAGCAGACGCTGCAGAAATGGCTTCGAGTCACAAAAGATGGACCATGACTGGAATGATTTGTGACCAATAAACTCCAGACCAGCGCGGATTGCTGCGAGTTCTGCAGCTGTCGATAATATAATGTGAGACGTCTTTAATTTGATGGTGACAGATTTTGTGGGAATTACCACTGCTCCAGCTGAACTTTTGGAGGAGACAGAACCGTCCATGTAATCCTGGATGCCTTCTCTGTCCTTCTCATGTAGGAATGAAAAAACGCTTTGTTTGAGGGCGAACGATGATATCTCCGTTTTCTTTTTCATGTCGAGAATGACAAGTAGGGCCTGTAGTGGGTGCAGACACCACAGCGGTAGAATTGGTCGTGCTTCAGGCGTGAAGTTTGATGATCGATCAAGTTCCATGGTTGGCGGCAATATAACCCTGCTAAACGCTGAACGAGGTCGAGCAGCAGAAAGGGAGGCAAGATAATGCCATGGAAGTCGGGCGAAGTGCCTGATGTGCATCCTTGAAACGTCGGCTTGAATATAGGTAATGATGGGGTGGTCAGGCGTGGTGGCTATTGTTGCTGCCGTGAATGCACACCTGGGAAGGCTAAGACATGTTCGCAGAGCTTGAGCTTGCACTGACTGGAGGGCACGGAGGTTGGTCTTACTGGTCCCACCCAGTACAGGCAAGCGATAGCGTAGGAGACTCAGGCACAGTGCGTTATAGAGTTGGAGCATCGCACTCACAGACGCACCCCATGACTATCCTGCAAGAAATCTGAGCACATGGGTTATCATGACTATTTTCCTTTTTAGGTAGGAGACATGCAGACTCGAGGAGAGGTATGGATGTACTATCACTCCTACAAAGCCGTGCGTCTTCTTCTAATTAATAAGCTGTCCTTTAATTCTGACAATGTACGGTCTCTTTGCTTTGCGCGTGAAAGTGGCCATAGAGCACTTCTCGCAGGACCCGTCGAGACCTCATGCTCGAAGATGACCTGATGTTATTATGGCTGGTTTTTGGAGTCTTGCGCGCAGCTGGGGACGCGGCACTTCTGATGAAAAAATGCATATATCGTCTGCATATATTGACACACAGACGGATTGCGGAAGGGTAGGAACCAGTTCAATCAGCCCCAGGTTAAATAGAGTGGGGCTCAAGACTCCGCCTTGTGGTACGGCACGGTAGGTGTTGTGTTGTTATGACGCACCATCTTCTGTTTCCACAAAGAATGACCTGTCCTTCAAGTAGTGGAATATCCATCGTAAACCAAGGCCACCTGGCCGACATCGCCCAAGGCTCGAAGGGTCACGTTGTCATAAACGCCTTTGACGTCCAGTAACATCGCCGCCGACAGCCTCCTTAGGCTTTTTTCAAGCTGAACAGAGGAGACAAAATCTATGACGTCTATATACGAGCTTCCGCGTCGGCAGCCTGTCATAGTGTCAGGGTATATCGTGTAGTGTTCTAGATAGCATTCTAGACGTGTTAGCAACCGCCTCTCCGTCATTTTTCCTGGACAACTGGCCAGAACAATGGAAGATAAGACGCCACGTCTAGGGGTGATTTGCCTCGTTGGAGCAGATGCACAAGGCAGCTGGACTCCCATGCAGCAGGAACAACTCCTTCACGCCATGAATTGTTGTGCACGTCTAGAAGAGCATAGTGGGCTGTTTGACCTAGGTTGCCAAGAGCTGCGTATATTAATCCGTCAGGCCCAGGCGATGAGGAATGTCTGCACGCTGCCAACGCCGCTTGCAACTCCTCGATGGAAAACGGATTGTACATACGAGAATCACGCGAGATTGGAACGTCATAGGGATCATGTGCGCGGAACGAGGACGGTTGACCAGAAACCTTCAAACAGAAGTCCTCTGCTACGTCGATCTCTCGGTGACCTTCGTAGACAGCTAGGCATTTGAAGGGGTGGCATTGTTGCGGTGACGTTTGAAGACCGCGCGCCATTCTCTATATATGCGATAGGGGTTTATGTGGATCAAGGAAATCACAGAAAGTCTTCCATCTTAGAGACTGCAGGGAGTTTATCAGATGCTCCATCTTTTGTATGCGTCTCGCCTTCCTTAGGTCGTAGATGGACTTGGTACCCCTATACCTCCGTTCCGCGCGACGGCGAATTGCTCGAAGCCGCTCCAATTCTGCTTTGTATTCAGAAAATTTAGGACTAGGCCTAAAAACTGATGTGGCTTTTTGAGCAGCGTCGGTAATTAGCTCCTCATTGTTGCCAGGTAGATAGTGCTGTATCTTTTGGCAATTCTTCTTCATGAGCAGCGTATATTTAGGCCAGTCGATGCGTTGAAGAGTTGTGGCAGAATGTGCCATCTATTTTAACACATGTTGGAACGTGGTCACTACCATACGTTTCGTTGTCCGGAAAGTATTTCACGCTGGCACTGAGGAATCTTGAAAAAAGTTGTCCAGGCAGCTGCTGTGTATCAATCTTCGCAGAAAAGTGAGACTTCCATCATTTAGGCAGCAGAGTTCATGGTCCGACGCGAAGGATAGTACATGTCTTCCTCGACAATCCGTCTTTAAGCTTCCCCATAGCGGACGATACGCATTGAAATCACCGGTAATAATCCATGGTCATGGTGTCGCTGTTAAAATTGCACTTAGTATTGAGTTGTCACATCGACTCGAAGGTGAAATGTAGGCATCTGCGAGCGTGAGTGCGACGCTCATCCATATTATAGTCAAACATGCGTACTGACTGTCGTCATCAGGTTCCACTGAGTGTAAAACATAAGTGAAATCGCATATGACACAAATGATTACTTTGCTGCGGTCGCTACAGGTGACAGAGATGAAAGCTTCGTATCCTGATAGGCGGATGTCACTCTCAGTGTCTGGCTCACAAATGACGATGATTGGAAATTTGTTCTTAAAAACAAAGGGACGAAAGTCTGAAATGAGGGATTAAAGGCCTATGGCATTCCATTGAAAGATAGGCGCTTCCTCGACTTCTTTAGGGAACGAGTTCAGAGGAGCAGCCATGGTGCTTCTCAAAACTGAACAGTATTGGTTTCAGGGCATCCAGTATTTGAAGCGCATCTCGAGCCCCCGGAGTGTGTATGGCTGTCAGTAGTACTCGTAGCGTGCTCAAAAGTGCCTTTTCATAGTGACAACTTGTTCGTTATCGTCTTGGCTGCTGTCAGAAGGTGAAGGTTGAGTTGCCGAGCGTGCTACGTCTTGCTGCATGGGTTGGTCTAGCCGTGGCCACGGCGGCCACTCCTCTCATGAGGCAATGCTATTGGAGACTTTCTGCTTAGGATCCTCGCTGCTAATATTGCTAGTTGTCTGTGGAAGTGTGTGGACTGTCAGTGGATGCAGTGCACCCTTAGCAATAGCAGTGGATTTCCTAGATCTCCAGCTATGTTAACGCCGACGTCACACCTTAGCTGCAGCCTGCCTGTGCGACGAACTATCCCTGACCATTTGCCTCAAAACGTCAATCTGTTTTTTCACATGTGGAAAATTCTTTGAAGATGCATCGTGAAAGCCTTGACATTTGGCGTACTTTAGGTTTTCTGCACTACAGGCGTCGGAGCTGTGCGACCCAAAGCATCTTGAGCACACGGCAGCATTTGTGCAAACCGCACTAACATGCCCTATCTTTGACACTTCCGGCACTGTAGCCGCTTTGGCACAAAAGGAACAAACGGAAGAAGGGCCGAAGTCCTGTCGTTGACAGCCCTGTCTCCTTTCTTAACTGACTGACCCCCCCCCCCGCCTCCCTTCTTTGTCGGCACTCTTGTGCTATCAAAATTTCCGTCTACCTCCCGCGAAACCTACCATCCCGCAAAAGCCTACCATCGCGCGAAAATGTCTGAACCTGAATTGTGGAGTGGCAACTCCGGAGTTCAGATGATACCGGAACTATTCCACATTTTTAAGAACTCGGAATAACATTTTAATGTAAGGGGAATATAACTATGGCACCAAATTGAGCAGATGGAATGGGTCTGCGATGAGAGCCCGAGATATCGGAATGGAGTTGAAATGGAAGGAACACACAGTCCCGGACGTGCAAAATGCAGATTTTAAGAGGGACGGTGGAACCGATAGATTTGCGAATTAGGCTGAACTAGACTTGGTCAATTTGTTACATTTCTCATTTTTACTCTATACGACTTTTCCCTATCTACCTATAGGCGACTACATCTGCCGCGGTAACTACAAAACCTGATATTGTACACATTCTGCACTTCAAATCCCGCAGAAATATTTCCTCGTTACACTCGTTAGATGCATTTAAAGGTAACAACTGACCCTTTATAGTTGCAAGTTAACTCTTAACGAAGTTAAATAGTTATGTTAGTTAATTTCTTAGTTTTAGTGGCCTCCTTAACATTTAGTTAAAGAGTTAAGTTACGAAGAATTATTAGGTTTATTGTTTAATTATTGCCTTAGGCTGGGGCGTGTAACAATCCGTTGTTTTTTTCGCTGAAGCGTGCGACAAAGAAAGCATTCCAGCATATGCAACGCTAATGTTCAGAAAATACTACAGCAAGCCAGCAGCCCTTACGAATCCATATTCGAAAGGGACAGTAGTTTACTCTTAAGCCCTATTGAACCGTGCGTTCAGTGTACGATAAATATACCACGCCGTTTCACAGTACATTCTACATTTGAATCTAAAGATAACATGCCACTAACAAAATAATTCTGTGTGACGGCATATTTTTTTCCTTTTTCATAATATGCTTGTATTATACCCGATCACACCTCCGGCTTCTTAACATGATTTTTATTTAGGAATTTTCCTTCTGGCTGGCTTTTATGGTGAATGTGTATCCATAACTCCAGAACGTCATTTCTTTTTGGCAAGTCTGAACATTCGCAGGAACACCATGGGCAACTTTGAAAAGAGCATTCCTTCGTCTCTGATGGAATTGACACTGATTGTATGTTTTGTTCTGTGTGAATAGCCGGTGAGAAGTGCGCGAAATGCAAAAAAAAAACCGGCACAGCCCACGATGAGTGCTCAAGAAAAAAAGAGTATGATTGCCTGTACGTTACCAGTACGACTGTGCGCACGAGCGGAAGAATTCGTGTTACGGAAACAGTCTGGTTTACAGAAAATATCCTCCGGCTTCAAGCAAACATTCCTCTTCTCTTCCACGCCAAAGAACAAATACCGCCAGTCATGTTTGCACTCTGTGCGCGCTTGGGGCGCTTCTGTGCACACACAGAGAGGGACCCGACTGAGTTCCTTCGGCGGGGATATGGTCGCTCACGTACCTTCATCTTCTTGCGCAGCACGCGACAACGGGAAACAATAAAGCGTGCCGCAGTACCATGGGCTGCGATGTCCAACGTAATGTTCAAGTTTAGTTTGTTTTTCTTCTCGTCTCAAACCGTTCCTGACACCTAAACGGCCGCGTGACATTAGGCTGAGATTTAGCGCTGAAAGAGTGAAAGCTCAGTGGTGGAGGCGGAGAAAAGTAAACTGCTCAAGCCCGGCGAGAGACCAAGCGTCGTCGTCGTCGTCGTGCCGTCAACGCGTATCGACGCCCCAGATGGGCCGCTATGCGCGTGTGTTGACCGTCACGCCGTCTTGCTCCATTATCCGTTCTTCTCGTACCTTGCCGAGGAAGTTATGGCTGCCAAAAGGGGCGCCGAGAAAGACAAACGAACCGAGACAGAAAGAACCATTCGTCACCGTTTGGCCCTGTGTCATGTGGTATGCGTGAGCCGAAAGCAGTCTGCAGGTTTATGTAGTATTGTAGTCCTAGGCTCATTTCCCTATTCGGCTTCTTGGTGCGGCGCTACGGTGGCGATGAAGGCAGTGTGCTCCTATGCGCCTCATCTTACCCGTGAGCCCGGGAAGCAGCCTGGGCAGCCTTTCTTTGGGAGCTATGTTTAATACGACAGCGTCGGTTCGAACCTATTCTCTTTGGATCTGGATGTCGTGTAGAGCCGTAGCGGCCCTGCTCGTCGCTTGCGGTGCAGCCAAGTTAATATTATGGTGCTGGTACCAGTATCGGCTGCTCAGGGCCCTCGAAGACATTCCTGGGCCAGGAGGCCGTTGGCCTCTGCTCTTCACGCCGCGTTACTTCTTGCACTCCCTGTCTACAAATCCTAGGCGAGCCGGGAGCACAGTGGGTGAGTGTCTTTTTCTTTTCGTTTTGCTTTACTGCATACTTTGAATGTCATGCGTATTTTTTGTAGTAGTAGTAGTCAAAACCCGTTTTTCTTTATCTTAGCTTTCGGCTTAATTATTTACCTGGCTTAAAGCGTGTTTCAGGCCTTTGGAATTTGTCGTAGGGGACCAGAATATTAGTGTTCTTTTATTGATTGGCATGGAAACTTGCCATAAGACTGCATGTGCTATTTGTCTGCTGCAGGGTCTGCATTGTTCTCTGATTTCTTCTATTTGATTTTTTTATTACCCATTCCGTATTGCGAGCAATGTTTGTCATATGGCTGATAAGTGCAGTGCGTCATGATTCACTTTATCAGATGTGCTAAATGAAAAACAAAGTAGAGGGAGGGTTGGCGTAATATGTAATTCATCTTGTCGATCCGGGCACCTCGATTGTTTGTTAAATCACCAAGTCACGCAAGCGCAGCCTCGAGATCTGTGTTCACAGCGCTGTGCTTGTAAAAACATAGCCGGCTGCACTTTGAGGGCGTTTCCTTAACGTGCTTGTGGCTGATAAGCCAAGTGCAGCATGACTGGCTTCATCGAATTTGCGAAAATGAAACCAACTAGCGTTAGAGATGCGCAATATTTTCAAGTCTAAAAAAAAGTTTGAAGGTGGACGAGAGGGTGACGTCCCAGAAGAACCACAAGCTCTGGAATCAGTAGAAGCTTGCCTACGAGGTCAAATAAGTGCAAAAAAAGTAAATGTCCGCACGTCCAACCGCCCAAGTAGACCATTTAGCCAGATTTCTACAAGTAAGCTATTACAGGCGCTTATATTGCCTCATAATCAAATCGTGGTTTTCGCACGTGAAACCCGAGAAACAATAATAATAATACACGCGTTCATCATGGGTGATCTATAGACTCAGGTCAGGATATTTTTATCATCTTGCAGAATTTTTCCAATGGATTCGGGGTTTGAGTGAAGTTCACCGGCCGAAAGGATTTTTCAAGATATATGCAGGGCTCAACCCAATAGTGTTCCTTTGCACGGCGGAGACAGCAGAGGTAAGTCGTTCGATGTTGTCCAAATAGAATAATAGTATAGTCTAAATCGAATAACTAAAGAATGACAAGTTGTTGT
The DNA here is from genome assembly GCF_050947875.1 of Dermacentor variabilis. Classification (NCBI taxonomy): domain Eukaryota; kingdom Metazoa; phylum Arthropoda; class Arachnida; order Ixodida; family Ixodidae; genus Dermacentor; species Dermacentor variabilis. Next base: position 52,730,498 of record NC_134568.1, on the reverse strand, counting down.
ACAGCCTTGTAAAAAATGTGTTCAAATAATTCCGACTCGTTCTATTACTAAAAGTTGATTCCGTATAACCCAAGTTCAATTCTACATTAGCTGAGTTTATTAGGTAACGATGGATCTGTTTCTAATAAGCGCCATGCAGGTCAGACTTGATATATAGTGATTGCGAATAAATATTCATTATCAGCATTTTAACGCCCATCGTGACATTGATGATAAGCATTAGCACACTAAAAATCCACAGAGCAACACTCACGTAGTCTGTTTAGGGTCCTTGAATTTGGGACGTCAAGAACTGGAGCACATATAGGCCACTACCCGAAAATAGTGGTGGTTTCGGTGGTACAGCAGCGTTTCACCCGAATGAACATAAACATAACGAACGGAAAATATATTGCGGGAATAAATTCAACGCGGAAACTCTATTCTGGACCTTTTGTTTGTTAGCGAGATCTTCAGTAAAGGAACGGTCACAATCGAGCCTGGTATTTCTGACCACAGGCTAGTATCCTTCTCGTGGAGAATGACTGCTCGTAAACCTGTTAAGACCGTGAAGGAAAATTTGATCAGGGATTTCAACCATGCCGACGACGTCGCTATAATTTATTATTTAGACACTCATCTTATTACAGACTCTAACGAGGTTGAAGGATTGTGGGAACAGTTTAGAAAAACTGTTAACTATTGTATTGAGAACTTTATCCCTCCAAGAAAGAAGTTTAGACGTAAAAAAAGAACCATGGATACACCGTCGCATCACCCAGCTTAAAAGAAGAGTTAAAGAGGCTGAAGAAAAAACAGGACAAAGACGAATTACAAATTGAAAGAGTAAAGCAAGGATTATTAATTACACTCAAGTGCGCTAGTGACAAGTATTTTTGCCAAAATCTCATTGAATTCATTAAAACCGACCCCCAAAAGTCTTGGTGTCATCTCAGGAACACTAAACAAGATAAAGAAAATAAACGCAGGATATTTAGCTTTCATAGATGCAGAAGAAATCGCAAATGAATTCAATCACCATTTTCAAAGCGTCTTTGCAGAATATGAGGAGTTCAGGCCTCAAAGCTCGCACATTGACACATCAGATCGGTTAGTAGTAACTTGCGAATGTGTTAAAGCCATGCTGCTTAACCTTAATCCAAAAAAAAAAGTCTACCGGGCCGGACGGCATTCCTAACGCGTTTTTGAGGGGGTGTGCTGAACAGATATCCGGATTTCTGACCAGTATATGCAAACTGTGCCTAAGTACAGGTAGGATACTAGATGACTGGCGGAACGCACGGCATATACCTATTTATAAATAGGGCGATCCATCATCAGCAACTAATTACAGGCCTGTTTCTATTACCCGTGCATCTTGCAAATTGTTAGAACATGTCATTGTCAGCTACATACAGAGATTCTTATCGGAACACGACGTCTTATCATTTCATCAGCATGGTTTTAGACGGGGTATGTCTACCGTTACGCAGCATGTGTCAACAGTGCACGTTTTGTCTCATGAGGTGGACTTGTCAGGCCAGATTGACGTTCTGATGTTTTTTTTTTATGTATTTCTGCAAAGCCTTTGACAAGGTTCCGCATGGAAAACTTCTGCTTAAATTGGAATCAATAGGGCTTCTAGCGTTTATCATTCAATAGACTGGTGCCTACCTCAAACACAGGCGACAGTTTGTTCAAGTCAGCCACTGTTCTTCAAGTGTTCTTAGTGTCACTTCAGGAGTTCCCCAAGGAAGTGTCATGGGACCCCTGTTATTTTTAATTGATATAAATGATTTGGTTGATGTGGTTGCGGATGGCATGTCTCTTAGATTGTTTACGGATGACTGTGCTGTGTTTAAGACAATTTCTTGCAATAAGGATCATCATTTTTGCAGCAAACTATTGATGCAATTTACGAATGGTGCACGCAGTGGGGCATGACGCTTAATAAGCAAAAGACTGTGCTTATGCGTCTTACAAAGAAAAAAAATTCAAGTACTGTTCTCTATATGCTGCAAAAAACCCTCATTTCAAAAGTTAAAAAGTACAAATATCTCTGCGTAACTCTTAACAGTAGCCTGTCCTGGTCTAACCACATTTCTGACGTTGGCACATCAGCCCTAAACAGTTATGGTTTTTCAAGAGAAGACTCGCGTCAGCGCCTATAAATGTCAAACTTCTTGCTTAAAATGGTTGCGTTAGGTCCAAGTTGGAATACGCTTAAATATGGGAACCTTTCACTACAAAAGATGTCAGCCAACTCGAACGGGTTCAGGGTAAGGCAGTCAGATTCATTTATGGAAAATATCGACGGCAAGATTCTCCCTCTACTATAATGAAACAAAATAATATCCAAACGTTGCAAGCACGCAGAAAATTGAATCGCATCATGTTTCTTCACAATTGTTTTTCTGGGAAAACCAAATTTACGTTACCATCTTGCATCCAGTGTATGTCTACGAGGAGAACACGCCACACGCCTGATTTTTCTCTAGCGCCGTTGTTTGCTAGAGCAAATTTATATCAGCAGTCTTTTCCCCCAAACAGTATCAGAATGGAATTGTCTTCCCCAAAGTATTTTTCTGTCCGCGGATTTCGCGAAAGAACTACACCATTTTCCTTTCCATTCGTAGTCCTTGTATTCAAGTGATGATATTGTTGTAGTTGTACCTTTTTTTTTGTGTGTGTAATCACTGTCCTGCTTGGATTACATTATTTTGTACTGTAGCCCCTCCTGCATGGGCCTGCTTGGCCTGCAGTATTCTCTAAAAAAATACGCGTAGGATGGGGGGGGGGGGAGGGCAAGCACAGCTCGGTTGAGCTGTACCTCTTCTTGAGGCCGAAGGCCTCTTGTGAAGTTTTTGTGAAGTAACAATACACGAGTCTACGGAGATCGTCCAAGTCTGAAAGAATTCTTGGAGAAATTACTGCATCAATTGTAATGCTTCAGCAGTCTTATCTAGCTCTTCAGCTCAGATTTCAGTCCGTGCCATAAGAGCGCGTTTTGAGACGATGAGGAAGACGTTGTTTGTCGGAAGCATAAATATTGCCCGAGGTTAGTTCGTATTGATCACTCTTGGTTTCTCTCAGTTTTGCTCACTTCCCAAGTATTTTCAATGCAGCCCTCCTACGCGAATGCTGCAGCGTTACTAGTATACGGCGTCCTGTTTAAAAAAAAATATTGTCACGTTGTAGTGACGGCAAATAATCAAACACTGCGAAGAACGTGAGTTAAGAATTTCACTCTTCATTTAGGCGAACTTGTGCCCAGAAAAGCAAGCAACACTCAAATCACCATAATAGCAGTGAACTCATTCGTCGGCCATCGAAAATCTAGTCACAGCTCAAGTAAATCCGCTATCTTACCTGCATCACATGCATGACCGGCAATATTCACTCATGCTCACTTACATTCGAGAATGTACAACAGCATTCGCGTCACGTGGACAATCTGCTTACGCAAGACATTGTTTGGGCTACAGAATCCGCGACCACATTAAAAATGGTCGGTTACAGCACGCGTGTCCTCTTCCGAGCGACGAATCAATAACACCGACAATCTAGCGAAAAACAATCATCGCCATCAAAACACGCCAATTTACGCGTAATAATAAGCAGTAGAGCGTTGTATTTTTTTTAATTCCACATGCGCACATTAATTTAGAATTTTCATCCCTTAGAATTTCATGCGTATGCAAATGTGATTGCAGCCACTGCTTTCAAGTACATCCAACCTGAAGAAGTCCGTTATCTACGACAATATGCACCCGTGGCTGGGCTCGGGAGGCCTGCTGACCAGGTAAGTCTCTGGCGAGATCCAGAAACGGAAGCCTCGTAGCATGTTTTGAGGGAGTTCACCTTCACTGATTTTAGTCAAAGCAATAACGCTTTGAACGTAAAAATGCTCTTTTGGCCGGTCGTTTCTTGCGCTCAGTGCCCGTCACGCATAACAGTGTCTTTGGTCACTTTCTGATGGGAATCATCTTTAAAACTTGCAATCATATCTTCCTGCAAAAGGATTGCGATCACTGAACCGGTTGCGGTCAGACTTGCGTGTACCGTAGGAGGACACCACTGAGGCCTTCGGCCAAGTACTAAAGGAGGTGCCTTGCGAGTCGTGCAGATACACGTGCGCGACGTGCACCAGTAAAATAAAGAGCAAATTTTTCAGGCAGAGTTATGTTTCAGAGAATGCTTTGGCATAAGCGCCATACACTAGAATGCGTGGCCCCGAACCGCACGTGCGCGCGCACTGAGGTTGGCGCGCACACACAGATGGAGCTTTGATCGAGATGATGGCATTGAAAATTACGTTATGTGGCTTTGCGGGCTAAAACCACTTTCTGATTATGAGGCACGCCGTAGCGGAGGACTTCGGAAATTTCGACCGCGGGTGGTTCTTTGACGTGCGCCTAAATCTAAGTACACAGGTGTTTTCGCCCCCATCGAAATGCGGCCGCCGTTGCCGGTATTCGATCCAGCGACCTTGCGATCAGCAGCCGAACACCATAGCCGCTGAGCAACCACGGCTGGTGGTAATGGCATAAAATTGGTAACTGCACTTAGTGTGCAGTAGACTGCATTTAAGACGTCACATGCAGTGCTATTTTACTTTTATTTTATGCTGTGCGCCGACGGGCGGCGCGTCACCTGTGTATACAAACCGCAAACGTTATATCGGCGACGAGAGAAAACAGGTGCTATACTTGATCCTGCGATGCAAAAATTAAAAATTTAATTGCGAAACAGAACCAAACGCACTTTTTTAGAGCAACAAGTAATCACTTTGTGGCTTCATTACTCACGTGTAATGGGCGTTCTACTTTCTGCTTCGTTGGTGTGTTCGATGTATCGTTTTACTTTTTCTCTAACCTTGCTATACTCTGCAAGTTTTTGTTTCCTTTTGCCGTAGTGCTGGTTCTTCCTCGTACTTCATCTTATTCATGTTCTTATTCTTCATCTCATTCAGAATCAATGTAATTAGTTACTTCGTACTTGATATTTTCGTTGCTTTCTGTTGCCGTATTTGATTGAGTGTGAACTTGGTTCTATATTTATCGTATAATTTGTGTAGCTTGTAACTGTTACCCCTCCTGCTAGGACCCGAAGTAGGGCGCATAAAGATGTAATTGAAAATGAAGCTACCAGGTACATGAAGTGGAGAGCAAGCCATTTTTTACATCTGAAACTAACCTTCGCTCGCATTCTTCGTTGATGTCAGTAAAATGCTGTTATGCCATATGACTGCTTCGAAGACAGATTGTTTTTTTTTTGTTTGTTATGTTTTTCGGTGAAACTGCCTATGACTATCTCTGAATCATGTTACAATGTTAAGTTTGCTTGTTTGTTTTTTCATGAAAGCTTTAGGACACGGCAACGACCCTTCATGAAACCGCGGCGTACAATACGGCAAATGCTGAAGACCAAAAGAGTTCCAAGCTAGCAAACAGCGTGTCGTGTCATTAAAAAGTTTTATGTTCGGAAGAGACAAGCGGAGTGACCACCCAAGGACCCAAAGCCTTCTTGGATTTATCTGTGACCCAATTGGGGGCTTTGGTATGCAGGCGCAACGCGAGCCTCTTTCCTTTTGTGTCCCCTGATCTAGAACTGTATTGTACGCAGAAGTAATTGCGTCTTGCGACGCCTCCACGCAGCTATGGAGCCCGCTGGCGGCAGCACCGGAAGCTCCTCACGCCGGCGTTTCACTTTCGGGTGCTGGACAACTTCCTGCCCATTATTAACGACCAAGGCGAGCGGCTCGTTCAGGAACTAAGCCAGCTGGCGAACGAGACGTACGTCAACCTGTTCCCTACGCTCTCAAGGTGCGCCCTGGCCACAATCTGCGGTGAGGCTCTTTAAGTGAGTAGACTAAGTGCATACGCGTTGCGAACGCTGCCAGACATATCAGCGCCCTGACGGCGCCACATCCACTCGGACTACGCACTTAAAGACTGCAAGGATTCTCTCAAAGAAGATCGCCAAAACCGCACCGAACGATGGAAGACACTGCATGGCTAATCGTGCACTGGTACACCATTCGCACGAGGAATAGCATTTTTTTTTTTTCAAAGAAGGCTAGGCAAGAGTCGCTGCAACAGGGTTTGATATTGCTTTTGAAGCATTCCTATCGTGTATAGGAATGAAGGAGGACGCGGCGTGTATTCTGTAGCCCCGCTTTAGTGAGTGAGGTAACGCGTGCATATATGTGCTCATACACGCCTAGTGAATATACTATATGCGTTCAATTAGTGCATTCACCCATAGAAACGAGTGTAAGAGTTGTATTTTTATCACACGTGTCTAAAGGTTGTTTTCATGCACTGAGCAAATGAATAAGTAATCCAGACATGAAAAGAGTAAAATGTCATCTCCCCTAATGTACCACAAAGCTACAAAAGGAAGCCCATGCGTGCTTCTCAAAGGAAGCTTAGTTCACAGTTGAGTAAAAGCAAATTCTGCTCCGGCGTTCCTCAACTGCGAAGATGTTCTGAGAAACACGTGTCGGCTTCCTTTGTAGCTTCGTGCTACATTCTTGTGGATGACAGTTTTCTCTTTCATGAATCTTTATCCACCTCGTGGAATTCCACAGAACTGATTTGCCACAATCGAGATATATGTACACTCTGCTGGCTGTGTTACTGAAGGACGAATCTTGTCAAGCTTATGTTGCTACTTGTCTGCGTCCAACTCTGTGTCGCGATATTGAAATGAACCTAAAACCTAAGCACACGTATTTTGAGAAAGATGTATACCAGGCGAGAATACCGAGTTCATATATTGAATACCGGATGCTATAAATTCTACGGACATCTCCGCTTGAAGACGAGGCACGCTTCTAATGAGGGCGTTTTGTGAGCTTATCACCGATTGCATTCTTACTTTATTCGCGCGCGCAATTTCGCCATCTTTCTCGTATGAATAAGAGAAGGAATTCTATTCCGGAGAGCGTATCTTGTCGGTCTGCAAACACGCGAAGCATCGCCACGTGTGGCATTTCAAGGGTCCCTCACCAGAGCCCGTGTGTACGCTTTCTTATAGTAGTATCTGTGAAACTGTAAAGTGATGTCCAACTCGAGAATCCTAAAGCGAAGCTTCCTTTGGGTGCCTACTAACCCGCGATTTGGCATGTCGTCGTCGGCTTCCAAATAAAAGCTGTCGGTCACTAAAAAACAAAGCAAATTTCTTTACCGATGGTTGGTTTCGAGGGCGATTACCCCAGTGCCAGCCCGATGCGCTGCCCACCAGCAACAAGCAAACGCATAACTTGTTGATACGCATAGTAACAAGTTATTTATAAAGAGAGAGGGCGCTCTTCTGGCTGACAAAAACGGTGGAAGGTTTACGCCTGAAAAAAAAGTCCATGCAGACGCTCCGTCATACAGTCTGAGCCATAAATACTGAATCCGCATTCTACAGTTTGCTTCGGTTCTAGTAACCGTGCTTTCTGAACTTTCTCGTCGTAGTGGCGCTGGTGGCACCTGTCAGCAGGTCGCCTCAACACCTTTTAAAGCTGAAGAAAGCTTCCCCTAATTGCTCTGCAAGCTCCGTCATGGCGGTTCCGGCTACGCGATCATCGCCAAAATCCACTATGCATTCTGACACGCCGTTCTGCCTTGCCATCTCCTCAATGCTTTGCCTACACCGAATAATTCCCCAAAATGCATGAGATAAGCGCCGAACATGAAGAAACTTTCTTCCATGAAAATTTGTGCCTCTACGTCTAAAGGGCGCTGCGAGTTTTCGCACCATATTGTTTTACAGCGAAGCTGTATATGACTATCTTCTCGAAAAAAAAAATGCGTGCGTTTATCGAGCCGTGTAGATCAATTTCTCCCCATACGTGGGTCAATCCCGAAAATAGTGCAATACTGGGCAGACCTGCGGCGGAGGTGACGCAGGCTTTAAGCACTCCGCCAGCTTCCAAAAATAGGCTTAATATCGTATGTTCAAATACAACCCGTATCAGATATTAAGCTGATAAGAACGGATACTACACCTTGACGCGCGTCGGCCGTGTCTAAGTTCGCACCGCCCTCCCTTTGTCAGCGTTCCAATCGGTTGCGTATCTACTTCCACTCTCCCATGGTGGCGGTCCTCCAAGCGTGCTGCCCGCCAGGCCCACGAGGCGGAAAGAAATGCGAACCGTCTATGTATCCCCGATCCAGCAAACTTGGAACGTTTCGCCGAAGCCACGCCAGGTTTCAGAGGAAGTTTGCAGGGAACCAATTTTGTGTGTCGTCTGTCCTGTATGACCGCTTGAGGTATTCGAGTGACCTCACAACCGTGCACTGCGAGGCGTCGACCAACGCACGATCGCCTTGGCTACGTTTGAGCAGTGTGTGCCCTTGCAGTGCGGTGAGATGCATGTCTGTTCTACGTGCCGGGATTCGTTAGTAAAAGGCGAAGTGGCGCGTTTTGCAACAATATATGGGTATGTATACTATCCGATGCCACATTATCTTCCGTGGCTCAACATCGTGGAGGAGCGACTAGTCAAGCCTCGCCTTCCATTTATGTGCATACGGCGTTTGACGCACGGCAATGGACAGTTCGCCATTAAGTGGCCCACATACACAGCTTCGCTGATCATCCACCTTCACAGAGTGGAATGGCACTGAATTTTTTATGTTGATGTTTCTGCCCAGCAGTGCTTTAAGCATGAGGTTCCCAGATTCCTCATTATGAAGGAAAAGAGAAGTGTATGCTGCCGGCTATGGGATAATGGGACATGTCGATAGCACTAAACCATCTCCTCTCGGAATGCGTCTACTGTCATGGGCTTCACGACTATATGTCTGCTCCGATTAATGACAAAAACGAGCACTAGGATTCACTAAAGCAAACACAGCACGTCTGTCTTCTTTTATGTGCACTCGACTTTCGCACTGTGCTCACTGTTGCCATGAATTACCAACTTTTCCATGGTTCCACACTTGGCTGCTTCCATTAATATTAACACGGCCCTTGTCATCGCCCTGAGAAGCTATAACCCATTTCACACAGCTAATTAACAACGGTAACATGCTGAATTACAGTACTAACTAATAATGTGTGAAGCGTCATCGCTTTTATAAACCAGCCTCCCTGGAGCCCAAAGAAACTATATATTGTCATAACTCGATATACGTTAATTGTGGCCGTGTCGAACTCTCTAGCAGAATACCTACGGTATGCCCGGTATTCTCACGGTCATTTGATCTTTTGTGCTACTGATCCTTTTGCAAAGCGAACTTAATGAACAAGTTCTTGTAATGAGAATTTCATTCAGAGCAATGTATGGCCCTACGAAGTGGTGTACCTAGAGGTGTCCACGAGGGTTGCAATGTGGGCTTGTTGGTAATGCATCTTCAAAGGGATGGACGATAGCGCGATTAAAAGACGGGAAAAAAGAAGCGCTGTGTGTGTCCCTGTGTTTCCTCTTTTGTCCCGTCTTTTAATCGCGCTACCGTACACCCCCTAGAGGTTTCGCCGCTAAAAGGCGAGTCGATTTATATTGCATTCATGTACACACAGTGGTGAAAAAAAAAGCATTTTTCACTTCACACATGTGGTGCAGAGGCACAAAATTTAACGATGAGAAAGTTATACGTGAATATTTTTTGTCAGTATGGTTGCTTTTCCTTGCCACAGAAACAGCCATGGGGCTCAAGGTTCACTCCCCGGAAAGTACTAGTGCAGTGTCCGAGTACGAAAGAGATCTGGAAACGTGAGTAGTGCACAAAGGCGCTTTCATTTTTTTCTTCTGGAAGAAAGGGGGGGGGGGCACCCGCCGTGGTTGTTTAGTGGCTATGGTGTTGGGCTGCTAAGCACGAGGTCGCGGGATCGAATCCCGGCCACGGCGGCCGCATTTCGATGGGGGCGAAATGCGAAAACACCAGTGTACTTAGATTTAGGTGCACGTTAAAGGACCCCAAGTGGTCCAAATTTCCGGAGTCCTCAACTACGCTGTGTCTCATAATCAGAAATTTGGCGTGTAAAACCCCATAATTTAATATTTTATGGAGGGGGGGTGCAAATGAGGCCATGTTGCAGTTAATACAATCATGGTGTCTGTGCTGAACTGAATCAGCAAACTAGCCGTAATTCATGCAAACCAAATCATGTCTTCGTTTCGAGACCCGCCAAGGTAGCTTAGCGGCCAAGACGAAATGCTGAGCTTGCGGACATGGGTTCGACCCTAGCCATGGCCGTCGCATTTCGATGGGGGCAATATGTAAAAGCACTCGTGTACTTAAATTTACATGCACTTTGAAGAACCCCAGGTGGTCCGACTTAGTCTGGAGCAGAGTCCTTCCATGTTTTTAAATAGCGTTACTCTAAGCAGGGTTAGGGAATGTAAATAATTGGGAGCTTGGTTTACCTCGGATTTAAGGTGGAACAGGCATGTACAGGAGGTAAGAAGGAAGGCAGCACGAAAGTTGGCCTTCCTCCGTCGAAATTTTGGCCAATTACCTAGTAAATTGAAAGAACGGCTGCATTTTGCTCACGTACATTTGGTACTTGAGTACGCTTGTATCTGCTGTGATCCTTATACGTGTCAGTTAGTCGATTTACTTGAAAAAATTCAGAATAGGGCGGTTCGATTCGTTCTTGGGAATAACGACAAAAACCTCAATATTACCGAAGGCAAGCGCAGACTTCATTGGCAATATCTAAAGGACAGAAGAAAGTGCCTCAGACTCAAATTTTTTCACAGTGTCTAGTATTCTAAAATAGGCATTCACAGGAACAAATATATTACAATACCATCGTATATTTCACGTAGAATAGACCATGCCTTGAAACTCCATGAACTTCCTTTCAAAGGTGACACCTTGCGTTATGCATTTTTTATAGAACCACGAGGGAGTGGAATGCTCTCCCGTCAAATATTGTTGGTATACAAAGTAATGAAAAGTTTTACCGCGCTTTGTGTGTTGAAATGAGTGTCAATTGATGTAGATATGTATGTACCCCCTTCCTGCAGTACCTTCTAAGGCGATGCAGGTTCTCAATAAATAAATAAATAAATAGAATGAACACTGGAGCTGTGCAAGTTTACCAGTAGATAAACCATAGGAAAGTGGCAAGATGATTTCATTTTTTCGTGTTTCCAGTTTCCCCGACAGCAACAGATTTGAGGACAGTACCTACATCCCAACCTTACTTTTTAGATGATCTAAGTTACTTTACATTCTTCTAATCATTCGCCATCTCAGCGATAACGGTGGTGCACCGGCGTCCGAGCCAATGAGGACGACGAGCAGAATAGAAAACGAAACTGATCGTTAACAAGAATATGATACTTGGTAAACGCAGTGGTCCGGTAAAGAACCTACAAGTGTGCCTATAAGTTTCAGTACTCGCGCGTACATGTCGCGCTCAGTTACACATTGCATAAAAGTAACCGAGTAGGTCGAGCCATAACCGTAGTGTACGAAGGAGTTCCCTCGTTTTTACCGTAAATAGGGCACCGTACTGCAACAATGGGATGCAACACTGTAACGATTAGGAAAGCAAACTGTTCAAGTGCTTGTTCAGAATAGTTTCATTTCCTTTTCACGTGAGAATCACGCTTTCGCTAATTAAAGTGCAATTCTGACCAATCACGCGAAGACAGGTGAAAAGACTAAAGCGCGATTCTTACCAATCACGCGAGAGCAAGCGAATGGTTCGCGTTCTTCAGCCAGCCTGCTAGCTCAGGCAGGCAGCGCCACTTGATGAATGTCTTACGAATCTGTAAACGCAGTTTACTTCTTTCACTGTCTGATGGTACTACGAGTGCTGGCGGCGGCTCAAACTCTGGATATCGTTGTTTCTGCTATGAGAAAAGGAGTAGCCGTGACCATTATAAGGTGACTACGTCTCTTTCTAAGGTGACTTATAAGGTGACTACGTTCACCTAACAAGGCGACTTGAGGGTTCTGCGGAAGTAAAGGAAGAAGCGTCGATGACGACATACGTTCACCGCTGAGCGGGACGCGGACATTTACGAAAGAACATGTCGCAGTTTCGCCCGAAAGGCGATGCATCGATTGTGATAGCAAATTAGTAGACATCTGTATGAAGTGAGGGTAGTAGTTTTATCTGCCATTTAAACTTGTAAACGTTTGCTTACTGACTAAATTAACCATCATGGTGTCACGCGTGCAGAAGCAAACATCAACGCATGTCGCTCGATGAGCTTGGGCACTCGCTGTCAAAACGCTGGTGTGAGCAAGCGTGGCAGCAGCAGCGAGTGAAGTGACCTACGTGCAGTCTATCGCTTCAACGCAACAGCGGCTAGAATACAGTACGCACAAAGGTATGAGCCGTCTGCAGATGCCTTTCAAGATAGGCGCGCGCGACCGCGCGCGACTGCTGGCGGAGTCGAAGCCGCCCCATCCCCCTTCCCCCGTTTTCCTTCTTATATGGCGCGCGAGATTGAGCTGCGATCATCAGTTCCCCTTGCGCCCGGTCGCGAAATGCGCAGATTCTGCAGGAGCACAACGCCCCCCCCCCCTTCCTCCCATCCCCCACAGCCTTTCGCGCGATGGAAGACGGAGCGTTTGCACTCCGCTTCCTACCTGCGCGCGCGCCTGATTGAGCCGCGATCGTCAGCTTCCCTCGCGTGCTTTCACTCGCACATACAGCATACGACTCGCGGCGACGGTGACGCCCTTGGACTTTATACAGAACATCACGGCGACGGAGATACCAAAAATGTGCCCGTAGTGTCCATATAATTGCTATCGCAATAAAACAGGTCATCGCTGTTCGTAGACGCGGGACGTACGTGCGAATGCATTGACACGCTTAATTGGTGGCTCCAACAAAACGTGCGAATGGAGATAACACGGAGCTCTTCATAAAAGGCAGCAAACGAGTGAATTTCATACGATTTTGATTGAAATAATCTTAGCCGTGATTTCGCACGCAACCGGTCTTCTTTAATATGTATTCTGTCCATTTGAGTCATTTTAGTGCTCGTAGCATAACCCCCTGTCCCAGCATTGTGAAATTAAGCCATATTGAGCTTTATTCGTTTCTTTAGGTAGCATGCGATGTAGAAGGGCAATAATTTAATAAATTCTGGGAAAATGCGAAAACACCCGTGTACTTAGATTTAGGCGCACGTTAAAGATCCCCAGCTGGTCGACATTTCCGGAGTCCTCCATTACGGCGTGCCTCATAATCAGAAAAGGTTTTGGCACGTAAAACCCAATACCTTAATAAATTCTGGGATTTTACTTGCCAAAACCACAATCTGATTATGAAGCACGCCATGGTGGGGGACTCCGGAATAATTTTGACTGCCTAAGGTTCAGGTGCACCTAATGCACGAGCACTTTTGAATTCCACCCGAGACACAATGCGGCCGGCACAATGTAAAAAAATTATGTCCGCAGCATTATCGAATTGTATAAAAGCACACCAACGGCACTCAAATCGCGTAGGTCCGCGCCTGCAAAGCAGCGACCCTTTATAAACAGTGCGCGCTAGCTGGAAAGCTCTGTGACAGCCGAATGCTAACTCTCACACAGAAAAAAAAAAGCTATGGCGCCGTAACCAATTAACTTACGAGCAATTATAATTGCCTTGTAGGCTCATAAAGTGGCACCAGTCCGAGTAGCTCATTAGCTATGGCTTCGCACCGCTGAGCTCGAGGTCGTGGGTTCGATGCCGGCCGCGGTGGCCGCATTCCAGTGGCGGTGGAATGTAAAAACTCTCGTCTATTTTGCGTTCTGTGCACATGCAACCAGGCAAGCACCCCGCGGTCAAACCTGATTTGGAGTCACCCACTACGGCGTGCCTCATGATGAGATCATAGTTTTAGCATGTAAAACCTCAGAATTTTATTTTTTATAGAGTTGCGATAATATATATTCAGATCCAAAAGCTTAGAAGTGCAGTCAAATATTAAGTTATGATAGCATAGCTTCCTGCCAGAAAGCTTAATTTTTCAGGCGCAATCCTGGCCCGTCCATTACAGTATTTTATACGAACTTAGGTCATAGAGAAAGGATTCAACAAGCGCAAACACTCCCATAGAGCCCAGCGGCCGAATTGACTACCGACATTAATACTTGAACCACACTTCCGATTTCTGTTCTGAGCGCGCGCGTTTTCAACGCTAGCTGGAACGCGTCACGCCGGCTGCGCTGATCGGCGCGGCATGTTTTTTTTTTTTTTTGCTTCTACTGCTCAACAGTGTGCAGTCTAGTTGCGGAATCGTTTTATTGTTAAGTAAAAATCATTGCGAACGATCTTTACAAGCCTCCATCGAATATACATGTGCCACGCAAAACTTCATAAAGAAGACGTAAGACGCCTTGTGAAATGAGGAAATGTCAATTTTACTCTATATAAATGCTCGTTCCGGGCTTTTCGTGCTTTCGTCCAACGTTGTGGCGCTAGGTAAGCAGCAGTAGTTCCCGTACGAAGCACCACTGGGCGACGTCAGCTGAAAAAAGTAAATTACAAGCATGTGTCATTTTGTTTTTAACACCTTATAGAAATAATGCTTGTAGAGGCAAAACGTACGAAAGTGGTGAATGGGCTGCATTACAAACAAATGCAATTCGCTTTTACAGACATGACGTAGAATATACGCCACTCGTCCCAAGCAATACTGTAGGTAGATATCACGAAAACATCCGATTTCCATGTATTCCCCCATCCCCGGGCCTTATTTCCTGCACCTTAAGAGCGCAAATACACGGGTGACTGCGCGTTTCTAAAAAAACTTTGCTTTAGCCAACGTGATAGTACGCTACATATACATATTGGTTGCTACAACACAGGCCCTCAACCAGACCATGCTAGACGCTCGCAGAATTCTTTCCACTCACGCTCAAGACAAATGCTTGGGTGTAAAGCCTGTTTTCAGTCGTTCAGGAGACAGAATTTTCGAGTTACAAGTTCCTGGTGTTTGAGCTCCTTAGCGTTATCTTTTGCGAGTTCTCCCGGCGAAAGCAACGCACTCCCGTGTTATCACCCTTCGCAATCGCTCGTTGCGTTTTCGACAAGCGTGAGTACCGAAAGAAGGTATATGTTGTTGCGGGGCCACAAAAACCGTCACAAGCTTGCCCCACTAAGATTCAGTACACGCCAAACTAACTTTGTCCCTACGGCCCAGCTGCTTTTCGCTGAGTGACGACAGGCGCAGCGAGTGTGCCTCAAAATTATCCCAAAATGTAACGAATTACAATAATGCTCAGGGTCGGAGAAAGCGTCACGAACTTGTCCCAGTAAGGTTCTGTACACGCGAAACTAACTGCGTCACACGGCCGAACGGTTTATCGCTAACTGCGTGACAACACCAGGCGCTGGGAGCGCGCCCAAAAACTACAGAAAATAGTTACAATAATGTGGGACCCACAGAAAGCGCCGCATACATCTCCCAATACGAGTCATTAACTCTGTTTAACTGTTCCAGGGCAGATGAGCCGTTTTTCGCTAACTGCGTCGCAAGTCTAGGTTCAGTGTCCTAAGCGTAATTGCTTGAAATGCGTTTCTCACCTTGCCGTAGTCCAATAGTTCAGTGGTGACGTGCGAAGTGCAGAACAAACTCAACAACACGGCGGGAGCTCAACAAACAAGGCTAAATCAAAAAAAAAAGGGGGGGGGGGGGAAACAGGCAGACGGCTTGCCGAACAGGCCAACGCTCACATGTGCAGCCGGCTTCGCTCGCTTCGGCGGCGTGTCTGACGCATGCGTCGTGCGCGTCATTGGCCTGTCGCTAGGTAACGCAAGTGGCCAAGTATAACTTAATTTATAAGCAGAGATCTTTAGTTTGGCCGGAAAAGAATAAAAAATCAAACAATCTCTGTTAACTTCATTTCACATTCTTGATTTTTTTTTAATGCACGCGGCAGCAAACGGTTGACATTAATACTAGCGTGACGTATTTCATGTTGCCACTTTTCACTGAGTGTCCCCTCTTGTCAAATTTCTTTCTCTATGCTTAGTTCACCCAATCGTATCGTACAGGCATTGCGATCTTTTCCGGAAAATTCGAGCCGCAACGGCCCCCTCAAGCGAATCCTTCAAACATCTAATTGCCAATCTTAAACAGTCCATCAAAAACGCGACCAACGAAATCAGCACACAACTTGAAGTCCCCAAAGTGCACTCGCGGTAAGCGCATCTCCTGCAGGCTAAACACGCTCTTGGGGAGAGGTGGAAAATGCAGAAATTAAATCACCGACTACCAGCAAAACTAACGTCGCTAAACAAGGAAATTCAGTGGCATTCCAGACAACTGGCCCTGCAACAGTGGGACGAGACGTGCAACGAAACGGATGGTCGCATGAGAAGAGGTATTAATTGGAATCTGCTTAAAAGCCTCCTCAACGACAAACAGTCCAGGAATGCGTTAAATCTCGTTGTCGATAGGCTCATCATAAGCAGGTCACCTCGGGCCTCACAAACGATGTAATTGTCAACGACCTGGCGCGAACTTACCTACCCGTCAAGAAAGGAGACTCGCAAGGCGTAAACGTGAGAGTGGGTTACACGGGGCTAGACAGGCCAGAATTAGACGCACATTTTACAATTTCACAAATCAGACACGTACTTTTTAACTTAAATGGAAGATCCGCCCTGGCGCCAGACGGGATCACCAACAAGCTCCTCCGGAACCTGGACGACAAGTCTATCGAAATCCTAACGGCCGAGATAAACGAGGTGTGGAGCTCGGGGCAGGTCCCGTCGGAATGGCGTCACACCACCAAAGTGGTGCTCATGCCCAAACCGGGGAAACCTCCGCACATAAATAACCTGCGTCCCATCTCTCTAACATCGTGCAGTTGCAAAGTCGCCAAACATGCAGTACACAATCGAATCGCTGAACACGTAGAAAACCACGAACTATTTAGGCATAATCTAATAGACTTTAGAAAGGGACTCTCCACACAGAACGCAATGCTCCTCCTGAAAAGATCCATATTCGACAACGAGACGCGGGACGTACGAGGTTTCATTGCACTCGACCTCGCTAAGGCCTTTGATAAGGTGGCTCACGAACACATCTTGAACGAGATTTCCCATCTCAACCTAGGGCGGAAATTTTTTAATTTCACTCTCTCGTTCCTATCCGAAAGGAAAGCTTTACTTCGACTGGGCACGATCTCGGGCGGTCCTTACGAACTGGGCAACTGCGGAACCCCTCAGGGCTCGGTCCTATCCCCGCTACTATTTAATATCGCCATGCATAAACTCTCCGAAAGGCTGGCCGCGCTCCCAAAAATAGGCCACGCAATCTATGCAGATGATATCACAATCTGGTCCCTGGGGGGATCTCTGGCCGATCTATAGCAATCTCTCTAGGCGGTGAAAGAAGTAACGGAAGAATTGCTTACATGCACGGGTCTCAAGCTGTCACCGACCAAATCCGAACTCCTCCTCTACAGACAGTCGAGGCAGCGCGTTAGGAACCTCGAACCTCTGGAAACGCTGCGAGTCGAAATTACAACAGGAGAAGGGCACCCCATTCCGAGGGTGAACTGCATCAAAATTTTAGGACTTTTAATAAACGCCAAATTGTGGAATGCAGAAACTCTGAACAAGCTAGGCGCGCAGGCGAAAATTATACTAAGACTTATCACTAGAATCGCAAGGAAAAATGGAGGACTCATGGAGGACAACCTACTAAGGGTCTTCCAAGCTTTCTTCATCAATCATATTACTTACACGGCACCGTACCTCAAATGGAGCAAAATTGAAAAGAACAAACTCGACACGCTCATCAGGCCCGGCGTCAAAAGAATACTCGGTACTCCACAATCCGCAAGCACGGTAAAAGTATTGAACTCGAAATTCGCAATACCACATACGAATTAATTGAAGCACAGTTTATTACACAGATCTCCAGGCTTTCGTCAACTAAGCCGGGAATTAAGATTCTTGATGAAGCTGGTATACTCCCTATACAAGCACCTCTCGACAGGCGCCCCCTGTCTAAACTAGCCCGGGAAGGTATAAAGGTTGAGCCCGTACAGAGGAACATCCACGCAATATATAACGAAGATCGCAGAAGAGCTCGGGCTAGAACCATCCTTCGACGAATCGATCCTTACGGGGCAGACGCATTCTTCGTCGATCGGCGCCGCCAAATATGGCAGCGAAGACATGTTTGCCATCTCGGTCGTTGACGCGCGCGGAACACTTATCAGCGCCGCGTCCATTTACACTAAACATGCGAACGAAGTGGAGGAAACCGCGATAGCCTTGGCTCTTCAAGCCGCAAAAGGCCCGGCTACCATTTTCTCCGAATCGCGCACGGCGTTCAGGGCTTTCTCGTCCACTCTAGTTTATAAACACGCAGCCGGCATCGTCAACAGATCGTTTCGTATTAATACGGGAGAAGAAACTGGAGGTCATGCCATAGCGTGGTTCCTGGCCCAAGTGAACGATGTAGCTAACCAAGCTGGTTGCAACCCTAACGAGCGGGCCAACTGCCTGGCGCGTGAATTCACGAACCGCGCCCGAGCTAACGGTCCGGCTTTCCCGCAGGATTGCTCTTTCAAAGATCATCTTACCACCTTTCACGAAATTACGTCGCATTACAGACACAGCAGGAGGACATTCCCTCCCCCAAGCCCGAAACTGAACAGGGATCAGGCCGTTACTTTCAGACATTTACAAACGAGATCCTACCTCCCCCCGAGAGCGCTTAGTTGGATAGACCCCAACTTCCCGCAGTCGTGCTCCAAATGCGGTCCCGCATGCTGCTCCTTCGACCACATGCTCTGGCTGTGCCCTTACAACGCGGGCTCCGACCTTCAATACAAGCCCAAGTGGGGCGCCTTGCTGAAGAGCTCGGATTTCACGAGCAAACTACAGGCCGTCCAGAAGGCCCGCGACGTCGCGGAGAGTCACCACCTCCCTGTCACGTCGTGGGCGGAGCCACCAACTTGATTGGGTAGACTTCGGCTCCCCCAATCAAGTTCCTCAGGACACTCTAATAAAGTTCTTGTCACTCTCACTGTGACCAAGGACAAGCATGCTTGCTCGCCGCGGGCGGTGGGAAAATTTAATTCCGCGAGTGTGATTTTAGCATTGTCAGTGTCAGAAAAGTTCCAGTATTGATTTGTCATTTCTTTTTCTATGATATTCGAATTGAAGAAACGGGCGTTATTCAGACGCTTTCTATCTGCTCAGAGAAGACAGCCTAAGGTATTCTGTGTAAATTAACTCAGCGGCAGAGCAATGTTTAGCAAACCGCCACGGTTCGGCTTGTTGGCATTGGACGTTACGCGTGTGAAAAGTGGACCCAAATTCCGAGCAGTGAGTTAACAATACCTTTAAGGGTAGGCTAGCGAAAACCTAGGTGAGGCATGAAACATTACTCAGGAAGTATTCAGTGGCTACAGTGGCACCCAATGGATATCCTGTTGCGATGAGCTCCCATAACGTGGGCATACTTCCCAAGTGCACACATGGCACAAGTGACGCAATAAACTAACTGAAATTTTAGAAGGAAAGTAAATCGCGTCAGAAAACACGCAAAATACTATGTACACATGAGCTGAAGGCCGGATAGCCTTAGCTTCTAATTTGGACATTATGAGAAAACAGAATTCTGTCATAAGCAAACTGTAAGACAAAGCCTCTCGGACGACAGCAATTCACTTTTGCGCCAAGAAATGTCCAGGTATAGTATTCTTGACACGTCCTTGATGAAAAATTCGAAGTTGGATGTCCTGTTTGTTTCCAAAACGCTGCACGGATATGGGGACATGATTTGTATGTCCCACAGACGAAGTGTTTAACTGGATACATGTCAGGTGACAAACAGTTATCAAGAATCTGCCTTTTTGGATCGCACCAAAGGCTTCGGGAGGGTGGATATTCTGCACAAGGACGACCGTAGAGTTGGCTGCCCGTCAATGTCACATATAGCTGCAAATATGGAACGTGTGATGTAATTGATGCATGAAAATTGCCGTGTTACTGTGCGCATATATCCGAAGGTCTGAAATCGAACAGGAGTGCATGTCGCCACATCTTTCCCAAATATTTATGTAAACGGTAACTGAATATGAGAGCAATACCTCGCACACTAACAGACCAATAGAAAGAAATCAGGCTAAGGCTTAACGTTTGGAAAGCACCAGAAATGGATCCGACGTTTGTGTTAAGCATCACTGCCGGAGATAAAAGTTGGTGCTGCTAGTATGACAAGTATGACCCTCAAACGAAGCGATAAAGCGCTCAACTGCGAGGTCATGGTTCATCTTACCCTAAAAAAGCGAAGCGACAACCATTAAAAACGAAGACATTGTTGATCGAATTTTGTGATGCTATGAAGTTTGTGCACCATGCGTATCTGCTGTACGTGAAACAATAGACGAAAAACGTCTAGGTTGACGTGCCAGAACGCTTGCGCCATGCGATTCGGTGACGTTATTCTGGTTTTTCGTCATCTGGACGGTGGAAAACCACACACTGCTTGGCCAGCCTAGAAATACTTGGCCAAATACTATATGCCTGATCTACCACATCCTCATTTCACCGGACCTGCCTCCGTGTGATTTGTTTTTTGTTTTTCCCCCACTGGTGAACTGGCTGCTGGAAAGGGAGCGCCATTAATATATGGCAACACTCCAAACTGCTGTGAAAAATGTTCTAAACAGCACCGGGGATGAACCGTACTCTGCTTCCTTTCATTCCCTCGAGACACGTTTGTAATGGTACTTAGACAGCAGAGAGGACTACTTCGTAAGAGGACTATATTGTAAGTTGAATAAACCATTTTTTTACGATCTCAGTCTTGGAAAATTTCTGACAGAGGTCGTATTAAAGAAATGTTGCAAGAGATTTTTAAAGTGCTGCTTAGAACTTCGGCAACACTTGTTAGGAACACATAAGTCAGCCGTCTGTAAGTGTGGCAAAATCATAATTCATTCATAAATTTCGATCCTCACAAAGCAGCGCTGGTACTATGAGAGAGACCACAAAGAGGAGGGCTCCGGAAAAATTCGGACTATCTGGAATTCCTTAACATGCGCCTCGGTCTAAGTACGCGAGCGTCCTTGCATTTCAGTCCTATCGAAGTGCGCCCGCCGCGGCCGGGAAGTATGGTGAAATCAGAAACGCGCTTAGTTCCTAACTGTCCTAAGGCGTCATACACATGGGAAAGCAGCAAGAACGTACTCGAGCGCTTTCTTTCTTTAACAGAATCGCACTGAAAACCAAGCCAAAAAAAGATCGAACAGAGGCAAGAAAAGCAGCGTTTTATTGTGTGCCTCTTTCATGTTAAATATGGGTGACAATTTTCAAACATAGAGACCAGCAAGGGCAGCAAGTCGCGTATACCGGGGCAAAAGAAAAAAAAAAGCACAGGAGCGAAGAGCATGAGTCAGCACAACACTCGGCCCTTGCAAACAATGACCAAATGCACTTTGCTCTAAATAATCTATAAACACTCATAACTCATTTTTACGTCAGACATAGCCACAGTTTTAATTAAAACTTCCTGTACAGACATTTAATGTAACTAGACTTCTAATCAAAATCCTCAATCATACGGTGGAAATTTTTAAGGTGTTCTGGATGAATTAATGAATGAACCGTGAAATGAGAGTCAACACATGTTTAGGCAACATGTGATGCGGACGGATTTCGAGCAACGAACATTGTTAAAAAAGTGACAACGTGTGGTAGCAACATTTGCGAGAATTGGCATTTATTAAGTCAGAAATCCCCCTCTAAGTTTCAGAGGCGAAAGATTAACTCTATTTACGAAACTTGTCCGGACCAAATGCAAGAGACGCCAGACTACTCTCACTTGCTCGAGATTCCGGTAGCATACGCGTATTCTGTTCTGACTATACCCTGCATTCTCTGAATGCGGCCAGTGCAGACATGCCCCGTATGTAATTTGAGCAATTTGCGACGCGACGTGCCGGCAGCAGTAATACCAAAAACGACGCGCGTTATGATGAAAAATAGGCTTGCGAAATGGAGCTCCGTGATGAATTTGACCAAAGTTGCTACCTGTACAAGTTGGAGAGGAAAGTGGAGATTGAATTAGTCATTCAGTTTTGAAAAGTGCAAGATATTCCAATCAACAAAGAGCATATAATGTAACAATGAACTAATACACACTGTTTAAGACGACCGTCATCCGTGAATACATCTGTGCTCTCTTGTAAAGTAAATGAGTGACTCTGTGTTCTAGTGGTAATTGCTGTCTTTTTTACTTTTGGTTATCGAAACGTACCACCTCTCCATACACTGTGACTTTCACAGAAAATTAGGAAAAACTGGTATCTGCACTGCACGTCACTTAGTGTTGGCTAAGGGTATATGGACAGCTTGAAAGTAACTACTGACTACGTAACAACCTTGCGACCTTCTTACTGATTTAAGCACATGGCCGGACGCAGCTGACCTTTAGTCTTCTCCAAGCCTTATCTACTCCAGATCGTCACATTACGCTCACTGGCACCGCTAATTTTAATTGTTATAGTTGCAGCTAACAACTCTAGGCTGTCGCCAGCTTCGGTGTGAAAAGAAATGCGCTCGCAATGTTCTTATTTCTGGGTGCGTTGGTCACTATGAATTCGTCCTGTGTAAGCTTTTATACGAAAGTAGGCGCTTTAATGGAGCTCACCATTTCAACACCTTCGTAGTGTATAAAATGCCGTACGGGAAGTCTAGCGAGTTAAAAGATAAGGTTGCTGGAAGCAAATTTTCTGCTGTTTATTTTCCCCGAGTATCCTCTGTGAGCATTATAATCAACGCATCCCCAGTGCGCACGTCGCACATCAGTGTTCATGAGCAGTCGTGCAGTAAGTCTCGACGTCCCCCCTCCATCCTCGCCCCCCCCCCCTTTCATACAATTCTCCCTGTTTTTCGCGCCCGCAGTGTTGACGTAGAAATGGGAAGTAGAAGGGGACGTTAACATGGCGTTAGCGTGCATCGCAACAAATGTAGCGCAGCTTCTGTGGCTGACCTTAACGTTCGCCAACGATGAACGTAAAGTTGCGATTCACGGCGCATTGCTGACGCACTACGCGCCTTAAATATGAGGACGCGAATCTCCAGCTTCAGTCATGAGGTTTTGACGGGCGCTTTTGAGTGCGCGTCCGATGTGTCTTTCCGCGTAATTCAAAGCGGCTTCGGTATACAGAGGTTGCGCAACGGGATTCGCCCAACGGGGGTAAAGCTCGCAAACGGAGAGAATGGCAACGCTCCAAATTAACGAAAAAAAAATGAGCACAGCCGGCACGAAACGAGTGAAAAAAGAAAGGAAGACAAAATGGCCGCTCGGTGCATTAAACCTCTTTCTCTTTCTCTCTCTCTATGTCAAGCAGTAACGCTTACTCAGCCCGTTTCCAGCAGTTCGTTCTCTGTGCCAACATTCCTAAGGTCGCTCGTTAAACCGGGGTAAGCCACTACGCACGCTCTAATGACGCTGGTTCAGCTGTCCACACTCGTCCATTGTTCACGACGCCGTCCACGCAGACAACAATGGCGAACGGAACCAACGCGTGCCGCGGGTCACGTACCGGCAGAGCCTGCCTGCTGTGGTCACAGCCGACCCTTGCGTTCCGACTCGCTTTGCGTGTGCGTTCAACGCCGCTTCGAACATTGTCGCGTCGCTTGAAGCGACAGTCAGAAGTATTCTAGCGATAATATTACTTTAGATCTAAGGTGTACGAATAGCGAAACTCTTGATTCGAATCGGTTAGGAATGTTTTATTCTGAAAAGTGAATGGCCCAGGGGTGCTGCTAAATGAAAGGGAGAAGCTCGTTTTCATTTTCCAGCAATATTCTTCATTTTTTCAAAGCTCATTGAATGTGCTTGCATAGAGATGAAGGTGGAGGGCAAAATATGATAAAAGTCAGCAGCGCGTCAGTGCACTTGCAGGATCGACTTGGAGCAACGCGACATGTAACCACGTTATGCCATGTCGACGACTACAATGTGAAACTCGGAACAAAATACTAAATGAGACGTAAGCAAGCGCTGAACCTACAAATAAATATCATTGAACTGCAACACATTTTTTGCATGCTTTATCCGCTGACGTAGTACAACGAGACAGTGAATCGAAAAAAGCAAAGCCTGAAGAATAAGCAACCGAAACAAAAAATTATAATGAACCGCCTGACCCAATGAATTAACTACCGCACCCTAAAAGATAATCAATTTCATGGTGGACCACGATAAAGGTCGTGTGCTCACACAACGATCATCGTGGCTCAAGATTTCCGTAGCCTTAAATATTTCGCATGTTGCCTACTTGCTATTTCTTCCAATGATGCTTACCGCTTTTAATTGCGGTTCGCAACACCGCAGTGGAAGGAAGGCTAGAAACCCCGACGAATGTTTACATGCGTATAATTGGTCATGGGATGGAATCCAAGAAACCAAAAGGCGCGTCTTATTCTAAATTATCATTTTTTTTGCAGGCCGAATAATTGTATAAGGATGTGCACAGTTGCATGCATCCTTAGAAAAAAGAAGCGTGCGGAGGAGATTAAAATAAGAGTAATTAGTCTCAACAGAAGTAAGGCCTAATTCTGGGCCTCTTTGGTAGACCCAGGCTTCCTGACACAGCACATTCTCGCTTTTCCAACAGTTGTGGGAAAGCTCCCAGCTGTCAAAGTATTATGTATTTAGAAGTGGGCGTGGCGAGTCACTCATGCAAAAGTGTGTTTATTCCAGAGATAGGTTCCACAGGTTGGTTGTCCAGGCTGTACAGAATGTGCAGGTTGGTTAGTCAACATTGAAAATGGCACGCTGGGAGACGACGGGACAGCTGAGGGTTGCAGGTTTTCTTCTAAGAATGGGGACATACAAAGCGCCAAGAAAGCACTGCTGATGTTTCTGGAACTTTTCTCCGGCGTATCAAAATACTGTGCTCTGCAAGAACCTCGTCACTAGCCCGTCTAGCAAGTATCGCGTCCACTGAGCACTGTCGAAAACGTGCGCCTCATTGCCGGTGACAAACATAAGAAATGATTCAATCAATGAAATCGGTAAACACTAGTATAGAGCCCTATAGTGCGTTCGAAGTCTGAAACCAGCTATTCAAAAATTCCTTGTTAAATTGGACTTCATTTACCAGACTTAGTCACTACATGGAAGAGGCACGATACAAATATTACTATAAATTACTGTCTGATGGTGAATGACATTGATCACCCAATAAAGAAATCTGCGCCACGTATAATGTATGCGCTTGTTCCGGGTATTTTTTTATAACTATTACTCTACATGAACATCGAAAATCACTGCTCATTACTATTTTCTATGGATATAAAATCTTATACTGCTCTATAAATGTAGACAGAACAAGGTATTCTATGTCGACAACAGTTGGTAAAATTCTAGTTTTTTTATGAATTAACTTGACAGTGGTACATCCCAAGTAGCAATTTTCCTTTTAGCGCGTATGACTCAAATTGTAGTTAAGTTGTAGTGTAATTTTGCGGCACGCGCTGCGGCATCCGCCTCTCTAGTAATATTTACGGGAATCACTGAGGAAAACACCCGCACTTACCCTCGAAGTTAAAAAGGAAAACCACTGAACGTCACCAACTGGCCTGCGCCTCCTCGCGTGTTTGTGCCTTTCTGCCCTGTGACTACTGTGAATTAGTAGCTACGCCCCAAGTCAACGACGAAGAATACCAACTCTTGTAGGGTATACGTACCTGCGCTAAGAATTTATGTGCGTGCTACATCGAAGGAGCACACAGTCTGTCTAAAATAGAATGAGTGAATGAATGAAAGTTTTATTTTGAAGAAGGGGAGGGCTCTCGGCCTCTGTTGGGAAAGAAAACTAGTTATTGCCCGCCCGCATACATATATCATGGTGCTGGAGCAACCTGGCAGAAGCTGAATTAAGGGGGCTCTTTAAGTTCTTTTCTGCGCGAAGACTTGAGTCCAAGTGGGCAGTACAGCATTAAAACTTCTAATTGTAACAGCGCAAACACATGCAACCACAAAGTACCAAGGACGAGACACAAGCGCTGACTGTCAACTAAATTTTATTGACGGAATGCGGATACCTTATATAAGGTATATAATACCATATATATATACCCTTATATAAGATATCCGTATTCCGTCAATAAAATTTAGTTGACAGTCAGCGCTTGTGTCTCGTCCTTGGTACTTTGTGGTTGCATGTGTTTGCACTGTTACAATTTTTATGTCGGGCAGTACAGATCCTCGAGCGACAAGCTTGGCCTCAAAATTTCCTCGCAGATCTCGGGTACTGAGGAACACGGCAATGTGGAGAAGCTTCATGACTCATTTCATTCCAGAACATGGCTTTTTCGTATATAGGGAGCCATATAAGTCGAATACATTCATGCTTGCGGGGTGCAATTAGCTCTTCAAGACGACAGTTCAGGCGTATGAAAGAAGTTCGCTTACGACATTTGATGCGTGGTGGAGGCGTTGTGCGGAAGTCCATCGAAATCACTAAGATAGATAGCCTACCACGCAAAATGCAGGAATGATGGAAAAAGAGATTGGACACATCGTAGTGTCGTAGCATATGACCTATTTTTCTTCCCAGACAGATCGCGGTATGTTACTTCGTCAGTATGAACCCACCAGTGCACAACAAGGTACGCCCGCGAAATTTCTAAGGACTTCGAGTTGCCAAAGCGGAGGCACTCGTCATCCGCGTCTTTTGTACTAACGTTCCGCAAAGAACGCGTTAAAAAAAATAGTGCCACGAAACTATTTACTTTGTAAGACTAATCTCTCGCTCTCTCTTGCTTGTATCAACGAGGAGCGTCAGCTTCAAACCTTGATAAAAACACTGCAGCCAGTAGCCCTAATGTTGCCACACGTCACCACGGCGTGTGGCAATATGAAATTTTATTTAAATTTAATGTTCCCAGGATGCTGAAATAAAGCTGGCCGCAATTATGCGCGAGTAGGACATTACGCAACTAAACATGTTACGCCACCTTATGTTATTTCAGTATGACATTACAAACAGCCTAAAGGAATTAGAATACGGTTTTAGATATTTTGAATAATGTTCCAGGCAGTTAGCTTTCGGGAGAGAGAGAGGGTAATGTATTTAATGATGGCTTTAGGCCTATTTAGGGAAGTGGGTAAATGGGAAGGGAGCTAAAGATGGCACATTTTGGAAACATTGCACTCGAGTCTCCACAGTACGTGAGCTGAGTGTCTCATTGACGTTAGCTCGTAGTCGGACCCTGTCCCCAAACGATGTCACATCCTTAGGCCGGTACATATACCGGAATCCCTTGAGTCCTTCCCATGAAATGTCGTCGCTGGCGACGGTGGTGCTACAAGCGCTTGTTGTCATATTACTGAAACGTCTTAAGTCTTTGCGGATTTGCCGTGTAGCAGCGACGCAACTCCTTCGTGTTCTGCAACGTTTGAGGATTTAGAAGCCCTTAGACGCGATAGCTGTTGAAAAGTGTCCCTGTGAGCGGGATTATGCATTTACTATAAGCTATTATACGGTTTACACGGCACCAAGCCGATTTACGATGTCTATGTGGCTGACACGCAGAAAACACCGAGTCCTCGACTTTAAGCGCACCATAGTTTTTCGTAAGGCTTCTTTTATCTCTCTCTCTCTCTCTCTCTCTCTCTCTATATATATATATATATATATATATATATATATATATATATATATATATATATATATATATATATATATATATATATATATATATATATCCCCTCTCTCTCTCTTTCCCTCTTCTGTGCGCTCGTACTGAGCATGCGTGTCTTATCCCCTGCCTTCTTTCATTCTTCGGACACTGGGCTGCTCTGCTTCTGCTTTGTCTCTTTTCGCAATCTTGTTGCACGCTCTTGTACCATCACAATCGATGCGCATTCCCTGACTTTTACGAAATAGATAATAACACACTCATGAGGCATATAGCGTACTACGCCTACCTGTGGATGTGGCATACAATTGCGTGCCGTTTGCTCAACGTAGCAATGCCGGTGTTGTGACAGAGCGAAAGAGGCGCCGCATAGCAAACCCAGAGAAAAACAACCTATTAATGATAAAAATATTTATCTTTTCGGAGAATTGCGCTTGCCACAATTAGCCAGAGTAGCACTTTTTTTTTCGCAGTAAAATATTTTATCATTTGTTCCCCTCGGATAAACTAAGCGCAGTTGGGTAGCCAACTGGGCTCAGTCCTGGTTAATCTTTTTCCTCCTCTATCACGCTGATGCAGGCGTGCACAGCACATAAATATGTGTATATTAACACAAGTGGGTGCTTGTCCGGATTCGAGGGTACGCGTTTAAAATGCACGGATACTGCTTGGCAACCTTTGTAACACCTGCGCAAAAATATACAGCTTAACCTGCTGTAAGGTAGCCTGCTACTGCTCCCACTTCTCTTAAGCATAGAAATTTTCAGAACACGCCACAGACGCACTCTTTGTCAGCTTTGTACAAAATAGAGTCATCGCTTTCCAGATCGCTCTTTATCACCGTTACGGTTCACGGTGTCTACGAGCAACGGTTTCTCTCGGGAGACGCCAAAATAACGCCCATTTAAGACGATGTGGCAAAGCCATTTCATGGAGTACAATTTGAATACAATCGACACGCCTTCATCAAAATGAGAACTTCCGACTTGGAGAGGAGCGCACGTGGCGTCTAAGTTATGGCTCGCCACGTGTTTTCTACGCAACTTGCTAAAAGAGCACCGGCCTGGCGCTCTTTGGCCACACTTGGCCCTTGCGCCAAACACCACATTCATCAAAGAGCTGATAAGAGTGCGTGCTCGACGCTGTTCATCAGCAGGAATGTTTAGTGACTCCTGAGCTTTGGAGCCGCGTTATTGAACGAGTCGACGTCTACAAAAGGAAGCGGGTAGCGTGATGAGAAAGCAGTGCGGGGTGGCCTGCGTCTTTTTTCTTATTTTTTTTTTTTGATGTCATGATCCATTGCAGCGCCATCAAGCTTTTCATGAAGAGAGTATTGCAGCCATGGACTTGGATCGACGCGGTATACTGGGCAACAGCGAGAGGCGTCATGTTCGGCAAGGTTGTCAAGAGGCTACACTGCTTCACTACCAAGGTGAAGTAAGGCCAGGTGTAGAACATACAGGACACTTGTGTTGTGGTGTGTGTGTGCTTTTTCAAGCAAAGCATTTTTGGTTGTAGATGCAGACAATTGAAACACTTGCGGGGTTGGTACCTTCTCACCACCGCGAGCGCGTTTGCGTTGACGCGTCTGCATCGTCGTTTGCTTTTCCCAAGCTCTTTCCTGGAAAATCACTGGAATGTAACGGCTGCTAACTGCTCCTTTATGTTCGCATTGCTGTCGCGACATTTAACGACACATCAGTAATGCACAGTCTTCCTTTTCAGTGCCAGCAAAGCTGCAGCCGTCGCTAACAAGATTTTCTAAGACTATCGAGAGCGCAGTCCCGCAGCAGAACGATGGAAACACAGACTCGCTTGAGGTGGAATCCTTCTGCTGGGATAGAAACAAGCGCTGGTATCGAGGATGAAACATAGCCTTGGGACATTTATAGCCAGCGAAAGACATGGAGATCCCACTGTTAGAATACTGCACCAACACATTTAAAGACACCAACTAGCCAGATCATGGTCGTTTTGCGAATTGTGTTCTTTCGGATACTATCTAAACAGAAAGCGAGATAAACGAACCGTGCTCGCATGCTTTTCTTTCTGTTCCTATTGTAAATGAGAAAGATTATCATAAGTACCTCAGCTATCTGCTTCTTTCGGAGTAAAAAGCTAACTATATATATAGTTATAAAAACACCAAATTTTCCTTTGGCTGTTGAAAGCACCATGAATATAAATCAGTAGCCATCTTATGTGAAGCCAAGCAATTAAAACAGTAGGACTCTCGAGTGCATTCGTCACCCTTTTGAGAAGATCATAAGGTGAAGAGAAAAAAGAAAGCTTTCATGGCTCATTATAGAACGTCGCCTTTATGCATGGCGGCTTGCATTGTAAGGCGCCAACATCATAATAGAAAATATTTCGCAGTTGAGATAATTGGGACATGCCTGAGCACCCATGCGATAGAAGTGTATGAAAGAAAGAAAAAATAGAACATGCAGGAAATCGCATTAAGGAAGGACACAAACTTTCATTGTTCTACATCACGAGAGTCGGAACTCCGTCTCAGTTCGTCACAGAAAGAGCGAATCAAAACCTCCAAAGAAAAGTTGCAGCAAAAGAAGCGCCGGAATATGTGGCGATTGTCAGTCACGATGTTACGAAAGCCCCCAGGCGGAGATTGAGCAACGGTTTTCTGAGAAGCGCGTGTGGCTAAGAAAGAAAAAAAAAGAAGAGTCGTCAGTCTGACTCTACCCAAGGCGTGGCCTTCTTCTTCCTGCACAAAACAGGTGATCGTTGAGCGTCAGAAAGCCGAGGCAGCCAGGCGCTCAGCCGCGAGGGCCGAGGGGGAGCAGGATTTCCTTGATACCGGTGGTTCTCGTGGCAAGGCGCCGACGGTGCCGCCGGCTCCTGGCACCGAGGGTACAGCCACCGGAACTGGTGCCGAGCGACCAGCATTCCTGGACCTGCTGTCGCACTACTACCGCAAGGGCATCTTTAGCGTCGAGGATATGAGGCAGGAGGTGGACACCTTCATGTTCGCGGTGAGCTCCTGGGATGAGAGAGAGACGGAGCAAGGGTCGGCAATCTTGAACAACTGTTTTCACATGCGGCGAAAACTGAAGCATGCCAAAGAATGCATTTCAGTGAAAACTGATGTCATATTTAGCACTGAGAAACGCACTCACGCATGCACGCACGCACGCACACGCGCGCACGCACGCACGCACGCAGACACACACACACACACACACACACACACACACACACACACACACGCACGCACGCACGCACGCACGCACACACACACGCACACACAAATCACGCACCAGTTTTGCAAAAGTAGTCGTTGCTATAGTAGGATATAACTTAAAGAAACAGCAGTTGGCAACCGAGGCACACGGACCGCGCGGGGTGGTTACTCCACCAGTCAAGCAAAGAAGCAAACAAAATCGTCGTCAAGCGACCATTTCAAAATGGCGTCGTGCTTAATATCTCCGGAGCGTATGCTGTTCTTGAAGTTATTTCATCGGCGGAAGCAATGAGGTATGCAAAATACATGGGAAAATGTATCGAGTCTGAGCATTTCACTCTTGAAAAGTCCGCGGAGCAGTTAATTTTACTGCTGACTCAGTTTTACTCGTGAAATTTCACAGCCAACTGAAGTGAACCTTTACAATAAATAGTTGCAGTGAAGCAAGCGTTTGATTTGAGTTCAATAAAGAATTAGGCTTTCACCGTTCCACTATAATAATATTTGGGGTTTTACGTGCCAAAACCACTTTCTGATTATGAGGCACACCGTTCCACTATAAAAGACAAGCGAAAACATGTAAAATTAGCTGCTTTTAATTTTATTTTTATCGCTACCGCCTTATTTAGGTAACATGGAAAGTTTGAAGTACGAGCTATGTTTAACGTCACGGAGGAACAGTGGCTGGCGGTTATTATAGGGTGCGTGCGGGTCTTCACTGCAGACTTAAGTTGTATCCGACTATAGTTCACATCCTTATTGAGTTGGATAGTGTTCAACTGACGAAAATTCTGAAAACGTACGCTTAGTAAGTGGGCCTAAAAATGTATTTTTGGGTTAGTTAATTTTTCATGGCTTGTAACCGGCACCAGAGAACACCTCTACGCAAGGACATATCACGGGGACCACAAGGCTAACAGCTGAAAGCTTAATTATCAGTCACTCATAATAAATGCTGGCCGACAAACACTGAACCGAACATACACATCAGCACAAGGGTACAAAAAAAAAAGGATACGCAAAAACAATTGTGGGACCCGCCGTGGTGGCCTAGCGGCATTAGCGTTGATTGCGCTGCTAAGCCAGAGGGCGCGGGATTGAATCCTGGGGCGCTATAACGTAAAGCTATTCCAAACTGTTTCCAACCCATTTCTGCAATTGGCACTCCACGAGTGGTCAAAAATATTTCAAGCTACCCCCACTTCGCCTCTCTGCCACGCGATTTCACGAAAACCGCAATAAAACTCGCCATCTGATATGACGTGTACGCGCCGATTATGCATTAGTAAACCGAACAAAATAAGAATAGTTATTTCATTCCACACCTGTTTAGCCATCAGCCCACCGCTATTAGATCAAAAGCGTTCGGGCCGCGCCCACTTCACCTCTCTGTCACGCGACGTCCCAAAACCACAACTCACCTCGTCAAAGTGACGTGTACGGATTAAACATTCGTTAATATGACGACCAAAACTAGGTTTTTTTTCTTTCGGAATAGCCGAAAATTACTCCGTTCCAAGAGGAATAGAAGATGTGTGGCCTCCGATCACTCTGGTACTGGTTACTCGGAACTGCCAGGGAGAACAAATTTATTTGCGTGTAAGAAAATTTTCCCGAAGAAGTATAACGTTTCCAAAGCCTTTCGACGCGTGTACGACATCGCTGTTCCAATTCTTCGCTGAGGATCCATTTTAGCGACATTTTTAACCTTCGGTACCACGCCGTCGCGATTATCGACTAGCCACCGCAAACAGCGGAAGCGGGTCACTCACAGACGCCGGCACCTGTATACATCCTCATCCGGTTATCTATTTTTACTGCGCTAGTTCGGCCCCAGCGAAACCCTCTCCCCTTCTGTACGCTCCCCGCCTCTTGGCAGCTAATCTAATAAGAAATACCTGTCAATGTAGGCAATATTCGCATTAAAATCAAATCAAATTGCTCCTCTAAACGAGGAGAGTGCCTGATTGGGCGTTTGAAACAGCGCTACGGGTCACCACCCCATGCTTGCGTCGATGGTTACCTAAATTTGACGTAAGGAAATTGCAATAAAAGCAGATTGCAATAGTTTTTCGTTATAGAACCCCTGGCCGCGGCGGCCGCATTTCGACTCGGGCCAGATGCAAGAACGCCTGTGTACAGTGCAGGAGGCACGTGAAAGGACCCCAGGCGGTAAAACTTAATCCGGAGTCGCCCGCTTTGACATGCTTCATAATTATTCCATGATTCTGGCACGTAAACACCCTTGAGTGGGTAAATTTTGTTGCGTTTCCTTAAGCAGAGAGCTTCAGGAACGTGGTTGCTACGACAACGTTGTGGTTTAGGGTACGAGCCCCAGTGCTCCTTTGCGAAAAACAGCACGTGACTTCCGCCACACTTTCTACAACACGTCCGTGCTGGCGTTGGCATCCTCGTCGCTGTCCTTGCTCCGTGCTGCTGAACATCTAAGCTGGCAATGTAGAGTCGGCAGGTGCGCATATTTGTTGCAAGAAACTAGCGTTCTGTGCGGATACGAGTATGACCGGCTGACCAGATGAAGTATGGAATTTAAAATTAAAATTAATAACATTATTAGGTTTTACGAGCCAAAATTACGATCTCATTATCAGGCCCGCCGTAGGTGGGCACGACGGATTAAGTTTCAACACCTGGGCTTCCATTTCATTCAGTATACTTCGCGACTCATGTGAATGGGCCTCACGTGCGGCGTCTCTTCGGTCAGGTTTCGCGGAAATTATCAAAGAAACGAAACAAGATGGAAGACGAAAAACTGACATCAGTTTCCCTGGAAGGTAAAGTGCATACTACGGGGTAAATTTTCAAAATGTCTTTTCTCGAGATAAGGTTCAAAGCCGTAAAAAGCTGTAAGAAACGCTGCGCCCGCTGTATTTAGCAACACTCGGCATCTTCACGCCGCTTTCTTTATGTACATGCAGATTGCCTATATCTGGCTGGTTGAAAAATCACTGCCTGTTCTGGCGTCAGAGTGCGGGACCCTGTGCCTATAATTAATAAATATCACTCGTCATTGTCGCGTCTCCACTAAGGCGGGCAGCACACAAGTTTCCAAAATGAATGCGATAAGGTGCCACATTTGGTGACGGATATTTTGAGGCACCATTTCATTTGAAAAGATTCGCAGGATGGGCTTGACCTTAAAGGATGAGAAGAATCATTTAAAGGCATGCTCAGATTTCTTAACCTAGAAGTTGATTCGTGTAAGCTATCAAGCTTGTAACTGATGAAACTGCAAATTCAGAATTGCTTTATCTGTCAAAAGTAACGGGAAGAAAGCTCTTTCTAATTTAGAAAAAAAAAACACAAAAGACAAACTGACTAGGTTAGCATTTTGTGGGTGGGTGTTGCATGGCACTGCACAAGGCCCGCCCTCTGTGCCGTTCAGCACGCTTTCAGCGAATCGTCCAGTATGTAAATCAAAGCCAACATGAAAGTTAAAACTATACTACTGCAATCGGCAGTGCACGCTTCACGCAGACGACAAATTGCTCTGCTGTAATACAACTTACACTTGTCAGTCGTCGTTCTTTGCATGGAAAACGGATTGCATGCCTGTATGAAACCAATCCATGAAATCCCTGCAGCTTAGTTTAGTTGCACAGCGGAAACTTAGTTACTGTGGCAATGCGCGGCTTTGGCGTTGCGCAGTTTCGATCCCGCCTACGACGGCCTCATTTCCATGGGGAGCAAAATGCAAAAATACCCGTGCATTTAGATTTAAGTACACCGTTAAAGAATCCCATGTGGTCAAACTTGATCCGGATTCCCCCCCCCCCCCTCTACGACGTTACTCGTAATCTCATGTTTGTTCTGGAAGACAAAACCCCATACTTCTTTTTTTTCTAGCACTGATGATCTATACTTATTTGCGTTCACTTCGCACTTGCGCTAACCATTTGGGGTCATGCTGGAAGAGACGCGGGATGCTTTCACTCTCCCTCTATAATGAACGGGGCACACTTCAGATACACACGCAACAAATAACACAGCTTCGCGCAAAAAGCTGCTTCAAAGCCGCTTCTCTTCCAGTGCCTTCTCCACAGCCTTTGGTCGGCCGTACTATCGACGTTAGGAAACCTAACATCGCAGACCGGAGGGCATTCCTGTAGTTCTATCGAGTTGCTTTCACCTCCCTTTTGCTTCCTCCTGTCTGGCGCACATTCCGAATAGGCGTTCTATTGCTTAAAGACTGCACGACTGTCAGACATTACGGGAAACTGTTTCTTAACTGCGGTGCCCTTGAGACGCCGTTCGAAAGGCATGTGTTGACTCGTCTGGCGAGACTTGCTTAAGGATGCGCTCCTGGCTGATATTTTCCTGCAAGTGGCTAAAGCAGAGATATCGAGTTAAGTCGTGTGTCAAGTTGTCTCTGTGCGCCGCAGCCACGTAGCGAGAGAAAACGAAAAGAAAGAAAAAGTAGAAAAACGACATACTGCTAATTGTCATTGCTATTCATAATCGGCCGAGCCATACTGAATACGTAAAAGTTACTGGCATAGGAAACATCGCAATCATGACGTGATTCCAAATTAATACGGGGTGTTTTTCAGGCTATACCGTATGCGCAAATTTTACATACCGTCTGCGGCTAATAGCGCAGTGTTATTCCTTGAGGTACTTCTACATTAGAAATGGTCATTACTTACTCGAGAAATTGAAAGGCATAATATATGAATTCAAAAAAAATTACTAACTAGGTTTCTAACTAACTAGTTATGGCACATATTGCGCTTTACGAATTGCCGCCGGTGAGTTCGCGAGGCGTATCTACATGCAACGTATCTTCAGGGTGACGCCAGTTTCGTCATAATAATTTTCATTGTGTGCAGCGAAATAAATTAGCGTTCCAGTTCCTTTGGTGCTCCAATGTATTAAGTGGTCTTTCGTTAAGGAATTATGTTTAGAAACAGTGAATTTCGACCACAAATTTGACAGCGCATTTATGGAAACCGGTGGAAACCGTACACGCCACACAAGAAGAAGAAAAAAAAACAAGAAAGAGAAGCTTCACACTCTCAATAACGTTCATTTCAGGGTCACGACACGTCGGCTCAGACGCTTACGTGGACTCTCTTCGCGCTTGCCATCAACCCTGGAGTTCAGCGAAGGGTGCACGACGAACTAGACCGAGTCTTTGGAAAGCGGGCAGCGTGCACCATCACGAAAAGCCACGTTTCCAAACTGACTTATCTCGACCGTGTCTTGAAGGTGCGTTGAATCACGGCAACTCACTGGCATCGCTGGAAAAGCGCGTGTGAAAGGTGTCACTGTAAAGTAGCGCTGATTTTATCGCGCTTCTTGTATACTTTCGTCACAAAAATGTGTTTATTGTATTCGACGGAGACTCAACTGTACAAGGAAAGAGACTGAACGTCACGGGCACTTTAACTGCTCGTTGGCTTTGTTTTCGAAGTTTGCGCCCTGTCAGCTAGAAAGGAAGAATGCTCGTAATAAGCGATC
The DNA here is from genome assembly GCF_050947875.1 of Dermacentor variabilis. NCBI lineage: Eukaryota > Metazoa > Arthropoda > Arachnida > Ixodida > Ixodidae > Dermacentor > Dermacentor variabilis. The sequence continues at coordinate 52,694,251 of NC_134568.1, read as the reverse complement.
GTAATGAAACGGGAGGAACGGCGGCAGCACTCCGATGGGAGCGAAATGAAAAAAAAAAGAAAGAAAACCGTGTTCAGTGCATTGGGTGCACGTTAAAGAATCTTAGGGGGTCAAAATAAATCTGGAGTCCCCCACTATGGCGTGCTTCTGAATCATATCGTGGTTTTGGCACCTATAATCCCAAAATTTAAAAATAATATAAAAAAAGAGGACGGAAGGCGTCGTAGCTGTCTTTCACGCCAAGGATTGTGTGGCTCAGAATAGGGCTAATGAAAAGGGGACGCCACTAGTTCCTGAACAGCTCCGCAGTGAACCATGTCAAGTTTGGCTTGCTGAATCAAAAAAAAAAGTTTGTCATCCCCTGCGTATGTTCGGATGAACACAGACAAAAAATCGTTGGCGTCGTGTGTCAGAGCAGATGACACAGAGCTACATGGTGACCGTCAATGAATAATAAAAGTAATATGAGACAACATAAACGGCAAGCTGTTGTAGGTGACGTAAACCGCCTTCAAAATTTGTAAGGTAAATGAGGCAGGAGGTCCTCATGCAGTGAACAACTATTGAATAAAAGGTTGCACGAATGCGACAATCTGATACTTCTCGTATATTGGTAATGCATTAACAGCCCTAAAATTGGCGGGAAATGCAAATAAACTTCCTACTGCGATGAAAAGAAAGTTCTTTCTTTTGCACACGTTACCACGACATCTTGACTTATAAGAATACGAAACGTCTTTGTGCAAGTTGTGAAGTTACGTCCTCCTAAAGCGCGAATAACTTGCATCACAATGTGTCCAACATAGCAGAAAGAGTCACCCGAAGATGGAAACACTAAACCAACAGGCCATCTCCAAAACAACGTCTATATTATTATTTTTGCTGTGCCAAAAGATAACTTCAGGGCGGTAGGGATGCTCGATCACGAGACAAGAGCACGGGAGGAACTCACGCCAAACGTCGTCAGTAAATGGCAGAATGCCAGAGCCTGTCGCCCCAGTTTTAAGCTCGCCAAGACGACAGATTTGGAATGCTGCATATAAAGATGGCCAGACACGGTTCAGCTCAGGAGTCAGTGCACCGACACGTCCACCAATTTAATTGTTCTACAGCAGCTGTCGGTCTTCGCTGCCAAGACCAAAGTGAACATTATCGGGTATCTCTAGTAGCTCGCCAGTGAGGCACGTATGCCCCTCTTTACGGAACACAATTTCTATCCATGTAGACGCAGGCTGGTTTCGTGAACCACTGCACCGCACTGATCCTATGAGGCTGTCATCGGCGCTTTTCTGCTGAAAGTGTGCGCGTTTTATATCTCGGTATTCGAAGGGAGAAAGTTATTTTCTGGAATTTTCTGTGTTGGGTGTGCGAACTGATTTCGTGGATTGTAGCAAAACCAGTAAAACAGCGCATGACAGTTTTTTTTTCTTTTGTTCTGTAGCACATGCGTGTTGCTGCTTGTTTTTTACACTCTTTGTTTCTCCTTTTCAGGAAACGATGCGTATTTTCACTATTGTCCCTTGGGTCGGAAGATCGTTGACTGAGCCGCTAAAGATTGGTACCTCAAGTGTTCGCTTTCTTCTTCTGTTCTGCGCTCTCATCCTATGTTCGCATGGAGTAATTGCTTTTGCATCATAGAAACCTCGGAGTGCTGATTCAAGAGCAAGGAACGAGTTTCAAATTGCGCCAGGAATTGTTTGCTGGACGCCGCTGTGGCTCTTGCACGAAGCAAGCGAAATCCATTCTTTCTCTGTGCTGATACTAATTCATCTGTCGAATATCCTGCATTCATCACCACACAAAATAATTAATAAGGTTGCCATTTCTCTTGCTGTGATACGTACGGGCTAGTTAGTTTTTCCCTCTGTCAATACCTGTAACAACTGTATTAAGCAATACTCGTGTTTGTTTTTCCATGTTTACCTTTGTGAAGGAACCGATGGATTTTCGCGTTTATATACCGGGTGTTTCTACGAAGACTTTAGTTATTTAAAAAAAAATAGCCGTGTGGAAATAAAACCACGGTTCCTTCAACACCACTGACGGTATGTCAGTGGTACCGGGCGCGGAGTGACATGTGGTAGGCGATAATTTGTGGCTAATTAAGAAACTTAATAAGTTGCCTTTTGAACTTTAAGTTTAAGCGGGATCATTGCAATTGGGAAATGGAAGCGAGCTTCCGCATAATCCATGTCAACTGTTGGATATGGAAAAAATGCGACTACCCGCGGAACTGTGGCACGACGAATTTATGTTGTCAGAGCGCGTCAAACCGAAACTGGGAGGCTGCAGGGAGCGCGAAGCCGCGCCCCTCGAGGCGACGTTCGGCTTACGTCCCCCAGCAGCGGGCACCCAGCCAACACCCAGCGCTTTGCGCAGCGAGGAACCTGAAGCCGCAGCATGCTGGCTGCCCGTTGCTGGGTGGCGTAAGCAGAACGTCGCCTCGAGGGGCGCGGATTCGCGCTCCCTGCAGCCTCCCAGTTTCGGTTTGACGCGCTCTGACAACATAAATTCGTCTTGCCACAGTTCCGCGGGTAATCGCATTTTTTCCAGATGCAACAGTTGACGTATTGTCCCCGGAACCTCACTTCAATTTCCCAATTACAATGATCCCGCTGGAACTAAAGTTTCAATATTTAATTACTGAATTGTTAATTAGTGACTAAATACCATGTATCACACGTCACATGGTGATCGGCACCACTGACGGCATATCTTCGAAGGAACCGTCCTTTTATTTCAAAAGGGCGGATTTTAAATAGTACCTAACGCCTTCGTAGAAAATTCATGTATAACAGCCATGCTAGCTTTCACGTCTTGGTTATTTTCCTCATATCGAAAGGGAGGTATCGGTCCGTGTGATATTTAAAGCAGAAAATTATACATAACTTCAGCACCAAGTGCCTATAAACCCTGGCGCCTATAAAGTGCTCACGTATACGTTAAATCGAATGCTCATAGATCTAAATAAAAATCATCAAAGCGTTAAAATTAGCGTGGCCGTTACCTCCTTTTAAATTAACAACATGGCTGTTGCCTTCACACTTGAACATGTGCGCCTTTGCATAAGTTAGCACGGAAAAATTGTAGGCAGAGTAATATGAGCGTTAAGCGTCGTTTCGTTGTCCTTTGAAGTGCATTTTTTACTTAATATCTTGTCTTTCGAATTTAAGCTGTGAAACTTGCAAGCACACACGGACAAGTGATTTGGCAAGTTTCACAGTGCATCCCGAGGATGCCTTTCGACACCGGCTAGGTCCTTGCTAAGCCTTTCCCCTTTATGCGCTCTTTACATTCTCTCGTTTTCCCGCCTTTCTTGCTCATGCATAATTTCCTGCCCTTAGGGAACTGCACCATTCCCGAGGGGTGCACATGTTACGTGTTCACTTACGGCATCCATCGTGACCCCACTCACTACACTGACCCTGAAGTGTTCGACCCGGACCGCTTCCTGCCCGAAAAGTGCAGCCGCAACCACCCTTTCGCCTTCGTGCCCTTCTCGGCAGGTCCTCGAAACTGCATAGGTCAGTCCAAAGTCGTAGCCTATAGATTAAGTGCGCCAGTTGTCTACGGTGACAGTCACGGAAATTACAACATGTGCGTTGTGCCTGCATAATTAGTTTGGGCACTAGTATACCTTCTTGCTTCGCGGCATAACGTTTGCGAGCGCACCAGCATTGGAGGCGCAGTGGCTTTGGCGTTGAGCTGCTAAGCCCGAGGGAGAGGGATGGAATCGTGCCCGCGGTGACTGCAATTCGATGGGAGCGAAATGCGATAACGCCCTTGTACCGTGCATCGGGAGTATGTATGTTAAAGAACCCCAGGTGAACAAAATTAACCCGGAGTGCCGCACTACGGCATGCCTCGTACTCACATCGGCGTTTTGTCACGTAAAACCGCACTCACTCCTAAACCCTCACTAACACTGCACACGCAGGCGGGGTTGTTCTTGGTGATTTCGTGACTTACTAGGCAAAAAAAAACGGCGACGAACGCCAAACTCCGAGCAGGAGGCACAAAAATTATTCGCTCTAATACATTTCGGTCTTCATACCCCTTTTGTCACAGTGATGTATCCTTTCTGCGCGAGTGGAAAAGAATTGGGCCACTCCCAGAGGCACAAAGTAAGTTGCTTATGCCCAGCGGCGAAGTTCTATTTTCGGGCACACACCCAGGGCTCAAATTTCCTACTCGGCAAGACAGCAGCCCGCACATACCGAGTAGCCTATTTCGGTAATATTTATCCAGAAATATATCGGGCGAGGAAATGACTACGAGCGTCAAACCAAAGGGAAAAGCCAAAGAAAGCTTCACTTTAAGAACACGCCATCTAAAAAATGTTTCGGTGAACAAAATATAGCACTCGGTTCTCATCGCGGTCTAACAAGTCGCGGACACGTTTAATGCTTGGTTGAGTCGAGGAATAAACGAAACAAGAACTGAGACTGTGTTTTCATATGAAACAGCATGAATTGGAACTTCGAAACCGCTCACGATGTGGTGTTCATGCCAGTTCACAGCGTTTCCTAAAACGACCATGAGGGCTATCGGTTTCCCACTGCCACATTTCTCATGATGACATACACATAAAGCGGGCCTGGTGGCACAGTTCCGTTCCGCAGATCGTAAAACCAATACACAAAACAATGCCGACGGTACTTAGTGTTTCAAGCAGGTGCTCCCGAAAGAATTAATTAAACCTACTTTATTTGTAAGCACTCAATGATATATTGTAATCGTTGTTACGCCGGGGGTGTACGTCGATACTAAGTTTTCAAGTAAGTTTCTTGAAACTACAGTCATAAGCGACGCAGCATTTGCCAAGAAAAACACATGTTCTGTTTAGTGCATGTACTTGCAGTATCTTTAGGCATGCTGGTACAGCTTGCATCAAATGCATCATCAAGATGCACACATACTTGTGCATAAGCGGACACATGCGTGTTTTATCAAACCCTTTCAGTGTGTAAGTAATTTTCTATGTAGAGCGCCTCTCATTTTAAAACTTAATAACCGAAATTCTTAGTTTCGGAGCACAACTGTTAGACAGCTCAATTTACTACTCCACCGTACGTTTTGCAGTACGCGCACTCAAGGCACTGCGCTCCAAGCTGAGTTACTACTGCCCTACTCATTATCGTATGTATTAGGCCCTCTTGCAGCTTCGTTTTACATTTCAAGGTTGCAGATATTCTGCGATAAGGCTCTATCAAGCGCCTCCTTTGACCTTGCTTATGCTCAACGAAAGACAACAAAAACGAAAGCAGTGAGTCGAATCCACTGCCAGCCGCTCTTATGGCAAATTTCCAAGAATAGCCTCCGTGAACGTTATGCGCGTACCAGCTTTATCCCGAATGTTTCCAGAGAAGTTGTCATACAGTAGTTTCTCCTGTTTCAAAAAAAGCCTGCGTCCTTTTATTTATCGCGTGGTCGTGGGTTTCGCAAAGAGGGTTCCCGCGTCCTGCTTCGCCCATTTGTGACCTTGATGTTTTGCCGACGTTGTGAACGGCGTTGGTATCTTGTTTGACATCGTCATACAAATGGGAAGGTAGTCTTCTATCAATACAGCCTGCTATACCCGAGGCAGAATTAAGAAATGGGGGCTACCACTTTCCCCACATAACACGCACGTACACACATATACCACTGGATGCACGAAAATGCTGTTTCAGAACGAACGCTCACAATGCAAACAAGATAAAGATATAAAACTGAGCAGATGAAGCGTTTCACATGCACTCGCCTTAAGTAACATAAGTTCATGCCACCTGTGCTAGAAAACACTATTATACGTGCGCAGACGAATGTCAGATTGTGCATGGAATGTACAGTAGATCTTTGACTACTTCATAAATATGAGACATACGACCTCCTACATACCTCCACATACGTACGGCCACCTGTTGTATGAATTGCAATAACTCTTATTTTTCGACGCCCACATAACTGACCACACTTACTCCGATTCCATACTTGCTAATATGTTGTCTTCTGCTGAAGATGCATGGCCATCAAGTAACATTTACCACTGTCGAGGCAAATTTTCTTTCGTAATTTTCTTAAGTAAAGCTCAATTTCCTACCTAACGGCTGTTAGCACCTACTACATAAATCAGTAATTTTTTTGTGAACTACGAGCAGTTTCCACAGCACGTATCATTATTCAGGATTGGAAGCTACTGAGGCCACAAGCGTCTTCGAGTTGGTAGCGTCATATTTACAGATTCCGTATCACCTATCGCTAGCCAGAAATAGCCCTTATTTTTGTACTAGCTTCAAACGTTCCATGTTTAGGCTATCAAGAATTACATAGACATATTTTCCACCGACGATGGAACAAGTGTGAAAGTGCGCGTTTTAATCCTACCTTGGCATCAGGTGCAGTCTGTTGGCACAAACAGAATGCGCTGGTAGTAAAATAGTCAACTAATAACATCACCGAAAGCAAAGCGTCTCATTCAGCTCAGCGTTCAGCAGCCTCATCTTTACGCTGGCTACGTGACTCCGAAGCTTGTTTCTGCACTACTTCGTGTTGAAACCGCCCTTAGTGGCAGTGGTGTTTATTGCATTCTGAACACACGGCACAGCGATGGCTCCGCGGCTATGCAGTTTTGCCACGAAGTCGACGATTCGATCACCGGTCACAGCAGCAGTTTTCCGATCAGGGCAGAATGCAAAAAAGCTCGTGTATCGTGCCTTCAGTAAACGGTAAATAACCGCATGTCGTCAAAATTAGCCCAGGCCCTCCACCGGCGCATCTCTCATACCCTCCGTGCTCCTTTGGGTCATTAAACTCCATCATTCATAAATAAATAAATAAATAAATAAATAAATTAGTCTTTTGAAGATGATGCGAACTTCCATGACTTCAGGTGGGAGGGCACTGTATATTTCTGGGGCTGATTGATGTCTACTGCGATGAACAGGTACCAGCCGTGGGTCCCACACAACGACGTTTTCAAAAGCACGTTCCTTTACATTTCCAGCCCATACACATACAGGTACCTCGTGTTGGTAGTCAACGCGTTCTTTCAGTCGTATTGAGTAATAACGTCAGATATGCAGCTTGGCCGTTCCACGGCGCCTAGTAATCGTCCCGAACGCCTCAACGACCTTCCGTCTCAACTCAGCTGCAGTTTTAACGCATAGCGCATTACGTGCTGCTCTTCATATTTACTTTATTTATTGTTTTGAAGGCACAGTACCATGTTTTACACACTTAGGGTCCTCACTTGACAATTCACACTAAGTGACTTAAAGGGCCTCTCACCAGGTCTGCCCATTTTTGAGCTGACAAGCGCAGTGCATACAACGTGCGCTAATGATCGTGTCTGCTAAGTATTACATCGCTACGCGCTACGGAAATAGCTGTAGTTTCAAACCCAACGCCATTTGTGCATCTCCTCGCGGGCGCCGCGCTCGCAGCCGGAAAGTGACGTCAATCGAGCAAGTGCGCTACGCAAATCTCCGTGCTGTGACCTCACTCTCAGTGACACATGGCTTAGAGAATTATTTATGGCAACAACTGTGATTTGTGTAATCTGTAGATTCAGTACACTAATTAAAGTTTATAGAAATAATGAAACATACGAACCTAATGTCTACGCGTTTTTGTTTTTACTTGTCACAGTAGCAAGAGAGATGTACTTCCGTTTCGTCTGCTTATTCCCACTTCGTTCAGTCCCGCGCGCAGACAACGAAACTATCATTTTCTACCGTGTTCCAGCCTGCGATCATGCTCTGTGCTACGCTTGCGTCTGCCTCAGTGTTCCCCTAGCACTGACTTATACCGTTAGTCAGGTGTTCTCGTGCACAGCGCGCAAAGTCGTGCGCTACGCGAAACGAGACACATGCAACAGCTCGCGCGCGACACCGTTAGCGGAAGTGCGCCACGAAGCAAAAAAAAAAAGCGAGAAAAAGGGAGAAAGGAAGGCGGCGCCTGTGACGCATGCATCACGCGATCTTCCAGCTCCGGTATTGGAGAACGCAGGGAAGGAATTTCGCTTGCAGAGGCTAGACGGGGCAAGTTGAGAGAGCGTTTATGTGGGCGGTGACTCTCGCCTCCTGAAATCATGGGTTCTCGGCACTGAAATATTTCTATCTCACCTGTTAATGAACCAATTCGAAAAATTGTTGTTGTAGAACGTTCGCTATGCGGCACGCAACAGCTTCCAACGTGTAACCAAAATGTGCCATGTGGCGTGGGGTGGGGCCCTTTAAACAACGCGTTGTTTGCGCCTTCTCGTTCCGTTTTTCCGAGCGTGAAAGAAGCCAGCGAATACACGCAAAGTGTCTCGAGTGGCCAGTCGCGCGGCAATTTGCGTGCATTTGCGGGCTTCTTTGACGCTCGGAAAAACATCTACGTAGCACGTATTGAGCGACAGAAAGCTGTGTCGGGAGTTTCTCATGTCGCTGTACAATTTTCTCATTGACATTTTTCATCGAAATATAATATTTGGGAAGTTGATTAATTTGGAATAATTATCTAATTAGGCAGAATTAGAAAATAGTTCGAGTATCTCTAAGCGACGGCAAACTATATTACCTCTGTTCTGTCCAGCTACGTGGAATTTGCATATTTTTAGCTCCGGCTAAAGTTACCCATATATAATATTGGAAATGCTTCCCATTCAGTTACACTAGTGCACTGCGGTGAAGTTTGACAGATAGCCGAAGGGGCAATGTCTTAAATACCTGGACATGTATGTGCCGAAATCATGATATGATTATAAGCACACCGTAGTGGGAGACTACCAATTAAGTTTTCCCACCTGGAATTCTTTAACATGCACCTAAATCTATATATATGAGCGCTTTTGCATTTCGTCGGCATTGAAATGCGGCCTACGCGGCCGGGATCGAACCCCCGAACTAGAACTCAGTAGCGCCGCCTGATAAGCACTGGACCAACCCGGCGGTTACGAATCCCGAGAAACGGTTACTTAATAAATCAAGCAGAAAATGTAATACACAAGCACAAGCAATAAATGAAGAATAAAAATGGCGTTTCTCATGACTGCATCGTAAAAATTATGATGTCCAACACATATTGGAACCGGACTAATACGAAGCAGTTTGTGATGCTGAAGTCGCGGCACACTACAGTCCTATAACATACTACACTATTATCGTTCCCATAATCAATCGCTAGATTACATTGTTAAAGAGACCAGAGCACACCATCATTACACTTACTTAACGCATTTATTGTTCAGGAACCACAATATATGAAGTGTTAGAGTGTTACTCAGTGTCTTGTTCTTGAATGAATTCGTAGGCCAGAAGTTTGCCATGTTGGAGCTGAAAGTGCTGTTGGCGAAGGTGCTCACCAACTTCAGCGTGTCCAGCTGCAACCACCGAGACGACCTACTGTTCGATGCCGACATCCTGCTCCGAACCAAAAGGCCAATCAGGATACGGCTGCAGCCACGGCATGACACTGGCTTTAAATAAAAACTCCTGTTTCAAAAATAACATGTACGGATGGCACCCTGGGAGTGGTACTCAGCGTCACCACTCACAGACCTTGGCGGCGGACGTGGAACGTCTTTTTTGCCTCAGGCGTCACGAGAACGTGATCTTTTTGGGTGAAGGCAACTGGATGCCTTCAGGTAGCATATGTGTGTTTATTGACTAGTTGCCTTCACCCAAAAAGATCACGTTCTCGTGACGCCTGCGGCAAAAAAGACGTTCCACGTCCGCCGCCAAGGTCTGTGAGTGGTGGCGCTGGCTAACACTCCCAGGGTTCTACTAGGACACATAAATGCCCAAGAAAGTGGATGGGAAAACGACGCCGCGGTAGCTCAATTGGTAGAGCATCGCACGCGAAATGCAAAGATTTTGGGTTCGGTTCCCACCTGCGGCAAGTTGTTTTTTCATCCACTTTAATTTCCATTAATTTATCGTTTCTTTACTTCATTTATTAAGCACAAGTGATTTCCCCTATGTTGTCCTTGGTGTCAGTGTTTGTTGGCTTCTTATGATATGACTAATAAAAATCGGGCCCCTCGGTTAACCCCGTTTCTTCTCGTTGATGTACGGATAGCGTTACTTAACCACCGTGGTTGCTTAGTGCCTTTGGCACTACTCTGCTAAGCACGAGGCCGCGGATCAAATCCCGGCCGCGGCGGCTGCATCTAAATGGGGGTGAAATTCGAAAATGCCCGTGTACCGTGCATTGGATGCACGTTAAAGAACCCCAGCTGGCCAGAATTATTTCTGAGGCCACCATTATGGCGTTTCATAATCAGATTGTGGATTTGGCATCTCAAACCCCATAATCAAATTTTTTTAGCGTTACTTACGGAGCACACAAACCTCGCGGGGTTCATTCTGGGTGGAAGCTGGTACGTTAGCACCAGACGATAGATTAAGCAGCAGCGCAGAATTTTTGCTACGACAGAAACAAGCTGTTCATTCAACGCTCTTCGTATACATATGTGTCTGCCTTCTTTCCTAGCTGGGTAATGCTACGTCGCCGCTATAATGGTTCCCCAGTGTAGCGTAGCCGATCGGGCTCAGCCTGAATAACAGGTTTCAAGTTCATGGCTTCCCGTGACAATACAGGAAAAGGGACTTCAGAATGAAAAAAAGCGACAGAGATGGCGCGAAGGTGCTTCGATACACAGCAATAAAAACGGAAAATGGCAGCGCAGCACATGTGTACCAGCACCCATATTAGTGATAAACAAAACACAGTGCCCTGCCACTCTGTGAAGAAGGATGACCAGTGAAGCTGTGTAATGTGGGCCCCTTAATGGCGAACTGCACCTCTGCCGCGGGTCGGCCCGGCATTGCACTATCTTCGGGATCGTGCACGTATGGGGAGTTTTGTGCCTACACACGAACACGATCCTGGGGGATCTAGCCCTCAACAGCTTCGCTGTAAAAAATAAAGCAATTGGAGATTGGTATCTCTGTACACATTCTACAATTAAGGCCACAAATCTGCAACTTATTTAGAGACAAAAATAACAGAGACAGTTTGCAGAGTCAAAAAAGATACTTATTTCAGCATGAAATCTGCGTGATTTGATTTGACGAGAAAGAAATAAAAGGAAACCTACACCATGGCATTGCTACCACTAAAGAAACCTGACAGCCTTTCTCTTATCACTTCTCTTTCTTTCTCCCAACTATCTCCGACAATTTTAACTTTTAAACCTTCTCTAGAAGGCACCACCGCCGCTTGGTGGAAGGTCGAGGCACAACGAACAAGCGTGCGCATCAAATAATCTGATTTTTACAGATACCATCATTTAGGCCATCTGGTCCGTGGCTGACGTCGTGGACACTGAAGACCCTCATTCCGCTCCTATAGCTTACGCTGTCTGTCGAGAAGAGGAGCGTCTCAAGTTTAAACTTCTCACGTGCGCAAGTTTGGAGTAACTGTAGACCAATGTATAGGGCAAATATATTGCCCTTAAAGCAACCTGAAAGCAGTACAGTGCTGTCGCATTCAGTCTTGTATGCGTTCAATTAACACCAAAACTGCTGATATATTCGGGACTTTTCTTTTTCGACACTGTAAGTAAAGCATCCTTCTCGCTAAACAATTTTTATATTGTTACCAGTCACCACCTTGGACTAAAGAAGAAAACGACGATCACCGGGACTATGTTATTCGTTTATTTGATGCCCGGTCACAATAATAATACCTGAGCCAATTATTATACACCTACACGCAGAAATGAACCTGTAATTACCAAAAATAGAAAACAAAAAACAAGCACCATCTGCCCTTTCATTCAAGTTCTCGAAATAAGCCCCAGTTTTCTTTACTCTGACGCACCTATGCACACTACGGATATTGACTGGATTTGTTTAGAGGTCACGACTAAGGAGTGCCTTCGGCAGTATCGAAAACAGAGAAATCTTATGGCTGTAAGGCGGTGGCAATAATTTGAAGCGGAGATCATTAACATCGTGCTCATACGATGGCCTCAGAGATTGGATGGCGTGAAGGACCGATATCAGAGGCCACGCATATATTAAAGATCAACGTGATGATGGATGGAGGAACACGGCCATCGCTATTCGAGCTAACTAAGTGGCCCGTTTCGTGTGCAATTACAATGGCGAAAAGGAGGGGAAAGCCACGATGGTGGCAGAGCAGCCGTTTGATTGCCGGTTAACTCCGGTCGCGCGAGACGCATTCGAAAACTTCCTGTTGCAAAAGATTCGCGAGGAGGTGCCCTTCAGCCACAGATGCATTTCACAGCCTTCTTGAAACGCGTTACATGGATCTCTTCACAATCGGAGAGTTCGCCACCTGTGCAAATTTCATTGTAAGCGACGGTGGGAGTGAAAAAAACCTAGTTGAGGCTTGTTGCTATTCTAGTTGGTTCTGATCCATAGTAAACGAACAACAGTACGAAATGACTAGGACGAAAAGGCTAAAGTGAGCGCATGTGTGTGTCACCTTCTCGTCCTCGTCATTTTGCGCATTTATGGACTGTGAAACAAAACCTAGCCTGAGATTCCATAGTGGGTTGGCTATCAGGACCTCCGCAACCTCTTTATCTTGGTCTATGCAGAATCTGGAAAAAAAAACTAAAGCATAATACGCCTTCTTTATTTTAGCGTAACAAACACCCCTGAGTGCAAAAAACTTTTGTTCCTGTGAATGCCTATTTAGTCTGCCCCTTTTTATTGACGTCATGCACTCTCTGTTCTTTATTCTTTCGGGAGTGCTTCCAATATTAGAGTCCTGAATGTCCCTTGCTCTTCGCTTATTGATGAACTTCAAAAGTTCAGCCAATCTGATCTGATCTCTAAGTCTTTCCTACGATGACGAAGTTTTCGTCATAGCTTCGTAGTTGTATATGTGAGCTTGGCCGTTTACTCTCCGAGCACCTATCCTCAAACTGTAGTTTTTGTGCTTAAGACCTTCACTCATTTTCTATTTGACAGCTTCGTCCTGTGACTGCCCGGAATGCTCCACGCTTTCTTTAATCGCCCAGTATAGTTGGAAAGTTACTTTTTTAATTTTCATCACTCCTTCACACCGCCCTATCTCTGAGGACATCGTTTCGGCACAATGCTATTGATCTTCGCTTCAAAACACAGAAAGCGCCCTACCAGTCATGCGAGTTCTCAACTTTCGATTCTGCCGGAGGTACTTCTTAGTCATAACCTCTGAAGAAAGGAACCTACTCAATTCCTCCACAGTTTCCCTTTGATACGTTTTTAGTTACAAGATTAGTAGCATACCAGTGAGTGCTATTAGATTTGCTAATTGCCTGTGAACCACCCAATTAACCTAGAAAGTAAAAAAAAGGCAGAGCTAACTAGAAAGGGGCCCGGTCTGCGACCCTGCGTGAGAGCAAGGAGGAACAGACATCCAAGAAGAAGGGAAGAACTATAGAAGGTACATAAACCAGAGCAAGAAACCCAGCATATCCAAACCGCAATGTTGCAATGTAAATGACGCGATGCTTGTTCTGGTTAGCCAGGTGGGAGCAGCCGCAGTAGCGTATGACACGCGCACGGCCTCCTCGCCTGCAGCGTTTCAGTTTTTTGTGTTAGGAAGACGAAGGTAATGTATGATGTTTGTCGAGGGTATAATTGTGATCCACAGAGAAGTATGACAAATATTTAAATGTATTTAATGTTTCAATACCCATTCTTTCACTGTGCAACATTTTCATTCTGAGGTATTTGCCAAAACTGGGAACAGACCGAGTCGCGCAAGAATGGGTACAGACGAAATGTAAAAAAGATTGTATATTATGCGTTAATACCTCCGACGCCCTGAATATCACGCGCTATTCCATTAAGACGTCTGTGTGCTTCGAAGACACCTATTAGCCGACATTATATGCACAGGTCTTATATGATGGCGCACTGTACTGTGGCCACTCTGCAAACATCTTTTGTGTTTACAGTGGTCATCTGTCTAGTATCCCTAGCCCGGTACACAGCACTTGCTTCTATACTTCTATCTGTCCCCCACCCGGCCCGTATAGTGTAACAAATTGAATTTTATTTTCTCGCTGACCTCCCTGCCTTTCTTTCCTCTCTCTATCTCTCTCCACACTGTAACGTTGGCAAATATGGAACGTGTATACAATTTTCTCACCACAACCGTATAGTTGTGACAGATTGGGCTGTCTTCATTTACATAAGAAATGTATATGACCTTGTGATATTTCCAACTATACGTAGCCGCTGACAATATGCTATATAAAAATGTTTTTCTGTTTATTTTTTTACACAATGGCAGTCCAGAGCGAAGACAAAGCTGCAAGTTAGGGGTTTCTGAGTGTGGGCGTGTGCTCGTAAAGGGAATGAGTTTCACCAGGCTAATCTGTGACCACGAGCCATTCGGCGAAGTCGGGCCTTTGTATCCGCTCTTGAGAGAGAAGTCCAAACCGGATGTCGATAATTTCGCCTTCAGGTTAGTACATTACTGTTGATGTCAAGATGTCAACGCCACCTCAATGTCAGTACAGAACTCTCGAACATTCTCCGTATTCCTGCAAAGTTACATGCTGGTCGGACACCTATTCCTGCAGCCCTGAACTTTGGAATCTTGTCGGTCATGTGGGCACTTACCGTGGCGCACATTTTAGATGGACGCCATTCTTCGCATCTTTTTCTAGTGACAGCTTCGCTATAAAATATTCCCCTACATATGCGTAACCATTTAGCAGACGACGCACCTTACGCAGGACATATAACCTGATCAACCATGTCTATCATAACACTTTGACGTCTGCCCGATCTTTTATTTTCTGCAAACGATAACTAAAACCGCGGCGACGCGGCGACGTCGAGTTGCGGCTTGGGCATCTTTGTTATGGGCTGCCTCATGTGCGTGTCATCGCTTTGACATAAACAGAGGCTCGAATCCCACACCCAGATAATAGACAATCAACAAAAACTCATACCCAAGCCCGAATGGACATCTGTGTGGCATCGCCGGGACACGTCGTGAGCGTTGCGCGACGCATAAACAAGCAGCCATGGAGGCAATGATGCACCTTTGGACACCGGTTTTTACGCCGTTCATTCAATCGTGTTCGCTAGGTTTTCCGCTGTGCAGCAAGTGGGTTTTTGTTGGTGATAATGATGATGATTTATTGAGATCCCCTTCGAAACTGGGCGGTAACAGATAGTCCCATAGCCTGCTTGATTTAATCAGACTTGCTATACATTTATTTGATTCTACCATTTTTGTGAACAACAGGTTGCTAGCGTACATACCCGGCACCTATCGATACATGTTAAAGCAGATGTCGCCGGTGCAGCTGCGCGAATTTATGCAGTGCTTTAGTAGCTGCGGGACTGGCTTCAAAGTAGGGCTGGGCGAATATGCGAAGTTTCGACTAAGAATCAAATGCTACAAACTAAGTAATCGTACTGGAATCGAAACTAACCGGTATTTACGAATATTCCAAACTAACCAAATATATTTCGGAACAACCGAACTGTAAAGTCTACCAGTAATGTGGAAAGTAGAGGGAGTTGCTGAATACTCATTGTAGCGTGTGGGTCAAAACAACGCACGTTTGCTGGCCATACAGTCAGCGATCGGGAAAGCCCTTGCTCTATAGCTACAATTTGGGACACTCACAAGTCCTAAACAGTGGCACAGCCTTTTCACGTCTGCGGGCGGCCTTAGCTAAGTCTGATGCGGGAAAAAATAAGTTTCAGCCAACAAGTTATCAGCCTAAAGAATCCAGGATACGAAAAACATGTGCTGCGTACATCAGCCTATAAGTTGGTTTGATATGTGCGCAATGGCTTTCACAGGGAGTATAATAAAAAAAAAGAGAATGACATCAGGACAAAAGTTGTGTCAGCAGCATATGCGCGCGAAATTGCGCGCATATATTATTGATCGGAGTATGGGCAGAATATTTCGCTTATGTATCGTTTTTGTTCGTTTATGTTCGCCTATTCATGCACTGCGTTATTCATGTACTGTAATAACTGCCGAAATGCTGCTATTGACTTGTTTTTTGTGCTATATGCATGATTGGAATACTCATGTGTTGTACTAATTGTTGAGCTGCTGCTTTTGACCCACCCTGTAACGGCCGACAGGCCAACAGTATCAGTAAATAAAAAAGGCCTAAAAAAACATGGGTAGCAGGTACGTACTAGAAGTTTTTTTTTCAGCACCTAACAAGCTCGGTGAAAAATGTGCCGGCCTAGATCGTAGAGTTCGGTAAACAATAAAAGTAAATAGATTTAAGTACACGGTAAAGCGTACGCTAGAGTATCTCAAGCGTATAACGTCCGTTGTATGCTGTTGGCCCCAACTTGTGGAAAAGCATGCATCAGCCAAAGGGTTGGCGTGTAAACACAAGACTTTTGGAACACAAAACGTCACTAGGGGGAAACATTCATTCCCATAATAAGGGGGGCATTGTTCGCAATGTGACTGCTAGTCGCTCTTCAGTGACACTACAGCTCTTTCTCACCATAAGGATCAGCTGACCAGGGAAGTAGTAGAAGCTATCCCCATTAACAAAAGAAAACAGTGTTGTATCAGTCAACCATCTGTTCTACTAAGCCATCATGAGGTCACCTTTTTGGAAGAGCACAAGAAACAATTTTTCAAGGATAAAAATAAATGTATTTGGGTTGCAACGATAGGGAGAGATAAACAAGTTTTAATGATAGGCTAGAGATGTTGGCCTGGCGTTTCGCCTGACATGCTACACCAGGTGCGGGGTGATGATTACGATAAAGGTGGTGGTGGGGTTGCAGCAGGTGGGGTTAGCCTGGCATACATAGCGGGCAATTGTTCCGCCTGAGCTTCCTGATACTGTCACTATGTGGTCACCAGGTGTCGAAGAGCCCAGTGTCTCGCATGAAGGCAATCAGCAGTCCTTGCACTCTCTTCCTGAAAGCCGCGGGCCCTCTGGGGAAAACGACGTCTTCAAATGTCCTTTGTGAAAGGCCATTCTTGTGCACGCTGTGGACCATCGCTTTTCTTTCTGTGTCGAACTACGGGCATAGCCAAATGAAATGTTCGACGTCGCCGATATCACCACAGAAGGCACAAAGCGGAGAAGTGTATCGTGCAGTGTTGAATGACCAAGCCGGGATGTACGCGAAGTCGGTTCGGATGCTGTACAACAGCGTTACTTCTTCCCGAGTAATTCCATGGGTCACGCAGACTATAGGTACGGAATCTGGTGGCTCGCCCTAAACTGAATGCGAATTACATCCTTTGGGTTCTGAAAAATCTTTGGTGCTCTTACTTTTGGGACACATATCACTGCTAGGCATGAAAGAGCGTTATTTTTTAATTTCCTTCAATTCCTACGTGGGACAGGATTCATTGAAATTTCACGTTAAATCCCTTGTTCATTAGAAGTTTGATCAGTGCCAGAGATTGCCTTGTAAACTCTCCAGGTAGGCCGCGGTGTAATCGTTGTAACGCTGACTTTGTGTCCTTCAGCACCTCAACGTCACGTGCGGAATAGGCGCGGTTTTTGCAAGGCCACGGTAATTGCGGCACTTTCTACTGTTGTAGACTAAACTGCGTCATCCAGGTGGCCGGACCATGACACATCAAGGGAAGGTATGCAGAATGCCGCTGCGCAGCTATCTGTTCGTGCACACGCTGACCCGTCTGCGTCACTTGTAGATGGCTTTGAAACACTATGCTCAAGTGCTCTAGCACAAGAAACTTTGCTTTGGCAGTTGAAATGGTGCGTTTCGGCGGTAGGTGGGGTACACTGAGGCTGCAAGTAACGTCTGAAGAAAGACCATGGCGGGTCTAGGCGACTCCAGAACAGCTACAGTTTGGCCTAGTTAGTGTTTACTGCATATCATATTGACCGCAATTAAACACGGCGACCGCGGAAGAGAACACAATATACTACCGTCCGTGTCGAATACCACCCTTGTCGTTTTTGTGTTCTCTTCCGCTGTCCCCGTCATGCGTATTTGCGGTCGATATGATATGCTAGGCGAATCCGTTTAGGTCATTCCAATCCTAAAGGTTGAAACGCGTTCAGCGCCGCATGGTAATGGGAGCGAGTTAATTCTTGCTCTTACCCGCCGGAGTAGCGCCACACCTGCGGGGGACTCGTCCCACCTTAATAGCTGCGACAGCAAGGCCTGAGATGCCAAAAGGCGGAGTGGAAGAGAGTGCGTTTCATTACTAACCTTCTTATTTGAAGCCACCTGAGGAACTCCCATTGCCAAGCGAATTCCTTTTCTGTGCACTGCCTCCAAGCGCTCGAATTGGCTCTGCGATGGTGATATCAGCGGCAGCTGATAGAGAATGCAACTTGTTAGCATTGCAGCATTCAGTTTAAGCATACACATAGCATTGTTTCCCCAACGTACACATGCCATGCGACGAAGTGCGTTGACTCTTTGCACTGATGCAGCCACAACACTTTCAACTGCGCGTCGCCATAGTAGCTTGCTGTCGATGGTGATGCCCAGGAATCAAACACTAGTTGCACGACGAATTCGAAGGCCTGAAATATTCAGCGCCAGACATGTTGACTTCCGCCTCACTCCCGGTAAAAGCATTTTTACGCTGATAAAGATAATCCAAGCATCGATAAGTGGCGATCGATGATGGAGATTGCGCCCTGGGCTATCCATGCCAAACGTTTGTATTGGTACCCCGAGATCTAAATACAGGTGTCATCTGCGTAGATGGGCAATTTAACTGCCGTCCAGCTAACTTCAGTGCGTCAGGAAGGGTGGCCATGGCAACGTGAAAAAGCAAGGGAGATAGGACACTTCCTTGTGGGACGCCGAGGGAAATGCGTCGCTTTTCGCTCATTCTATATCTGAGCTTAACCTGAACATGTCGCTCTCTAAGAAATTCATGGACGAATCGAAGGGCATTCCTAAAGACACCCATGACTTGGAGTCCGTTGATGATGCCTGTATGAAGCACACAGTAGTAAGCTTTCGCGACCTCCATAAAGATGGCGAGTGTCGAAAAGCCATCGACGTGGTGGTGCTCGATGTGACTTAGTAAGTCAAAGACACTGTCTTGGGCACTCAAGCGAGGGTGAAATTTGGTCATACAAGATGGCAGTCTACTTCATTGATCAAGATACCAAGTTGACCTCGTACATATTAGTTTTTCCATCAACTTTGATACGCATGATGTTAGCGATGCTTGCCGATATGAGGCACGGTTCGCAGGATCCTTTCCAGACTTGAGCACTGGCACCACCCATGCTGTCTTCCATGTTTCGGGAATCTCTCCTCTGCTCCAGACGCGATTAAATATGTCCAGAAGGGTTCGTCTTCGCTTGTATGGCAGATGTGTCAGCATTTGATCGCTGATCAAATCGGGACTCACAGCACAGCGTCTACTTAATCTGCTAAGCGCCAAATCCAACTCACAAAAGGTGAATGGCGCATCCACCGCATGGAATGATTGAGATGACAAAGGGTTCGCCATTCCTGCTGATCTGCCAGATGGGTATACATCTCCAAAATCTTCTGCAAGTGTTGGTAAATCTTTTCATTGCTTTAAAGCAAGTGCTTCGAATGGCTTGTGTGGCCGAATCTTTCCGGATAGGCTGTTCATTACTCCCCAAATCCTTGTCATTGGAGTAAACGCCGATAAGCTATCACAGAAAGTAGCCCATTGAACTCGTCTTAACCTTTTCGTGTGACGACGGATGACAGCATTTATACTGCTATATTCAGATTTCGCAGAGGGATTTCCCTTTTTTCTCATTAGTTTCCACTCCGCTTTCCGACGCGCTGCGCAGAGATTCTCCAGTTTCCAGTCATGAGTACAGAAATTACCTGGCAGTTTTAACACTGCAATAGCCACTCCCTTGCTCCACAACGTATCTGCGAATAGCTCACCGTGAATCCCCTGATTATGATATATACAGTGGTAAACACTTAACAACACACACACACACTCGCGCACACGCACGCACACACACACACACACACACACACGCACGCACACACATGTATGTATAACAGCAGTCATGGAGGCATTACGTAATCAAGGAATACAGGCCGCTTTCTTAAATATCTTGGGAAATATCCACAGAGATTCCACAGCTATCTTAATTCTACGCAAGTAGGAAGATACCTATAAATAAAGGGGATAGATAAGGAGACACAGTCTCTCCAATACTATTCACTGCGTACTTGGAAGAAGTGTTCAAGCTATTACACTGCGAAGGCTTAGAGTAAAGGTCAACGGGGAATATCTCAGCAACCTTCGGTTTGCAGATGACATTGTCCTGTTCAGCAACACTGAAGACGAGTTACAACAAACGACTGAGGACCTTAACAGAGAGAATGTAAGAGTGGGGTTGAATATTAATATGCAGAAGACCAAAGTAATCATGAATAGCCGGGCAAGAGAACAAGAGTTCAGGATTGCCAGTCAGCTTCTAGAGTCTGCGAAAAAGTACCTTTACCAATGCCAAAACTCACAGAGAACCCTGATCAGGAGAAGTAAATTCACAGAAGAAAAAAAATGGATTCGAGCGCATGCGGGGGACATTGTCAGCTCCTGACTGGAAGCTTACCATTACCATTGCAAATTAAGGTGTACAATCACTGCAGTTTACTGGTGCTGACATATGTGGAAGAAACTTGGAGACTAACAAAGAGTCGTGAGAATAAGTTAAAGACCGCGCAAAGAGCGATGGAACGAAGAATGCTAGGCATAACGTTAAGAGACAGAAAGAGAACGGTTTGGATCAGAGAGCCAATGGGTAGAGTCGATATTCTAATTGACATTAAGAGAAAAAATGGAGCTGGGCAGGTCATGTAATGCGCAGGTTAGGTAACCGGTATACCATTATGGTTACAGAATGGTGCCAAGAGAAGGGAAGCGCAGTCGGGGACGGCAGAAGACTAGGTTGGGTGATGAAATTGGGAAATTTGCGGGCGCTAGTTGGAATCGGTTGGCGCAGGACCGGGGTAATTGGAGATCGCAGAGAAGAGGCCTGCATCCTGCTGTTGACATAATAAAGGATGATGATGACAATGATAATGATGATTATGATGATGATGATGATATATATTATAGAGATATCTACAAATTGTCATTAAAGCTCGTGGCCCACAAGAACGTCAGTAGCGCGCTTCCGTGGCGCACAACGTACAGATGGTGCTTTGCCATTGCCCGAGAATGTGCCCTAGTACCACGCTCGCGACCCGTGGAAGGTGTAGTGCCGACTTCAAACACTGTCTCTCAGACCCATAGCAGCATCAATTGTACAGAACTAATTGCAGGTCATCAGGAGCGTTGCATTCAAAGCACACTGGGGAGTCCGTGAGCTGCATCTTGCACGTGAAGGAGTTTGTGTAAGCGACGTTTCTGATGCAGTGGTGGAGGCATGATTGGTCTCGTCTATTCAGGCCTTGCGGCATGTGAAAGTCACACGATGGATCTGTTTTTTATAGGGCTCGGTACTGGTGGCTTGCATGTCCAAAAAGATCGATGGAGACGCCAAGCGTGTGCTGATACCGGTGTCTTCGTGCTTTTTCTTTTTTTTTCTCGAGAAAGGTATTTCGTCCATTTCACTCAAAGTGTCGTGCCCAGCTTTGGCAGCACGGACAGCCCGAACGTTGCCTTGTAATCAGCAGTGGGCTGGTAACCACTGCAGCACAACGCTGTGATGCAGTACGCAGGCTTTATTGCATAAGCGTCTGATGTCTATTAGGAGTTCCTGCATGCGTAACGACTTCAGCGACTGCAAGACCGCTCTTGAGTAGATGAAGATGGCCCAAGACTCAGCTGTCTGGTCGATGATCTAATTAAAAGCTGCCCGCAGTGCAGCTAGTTCAGTGGCTATAGCTGAAGTGCGGTGGCTGAGAGTAGCAGAGATGGTAGCACTCGCAGACGGAATCCACACGCCAAGGGCAGATGATGTAGGCTGTTGCGTTTCGCCTGCGACACGTGGTTTTGCCGGCGCGACTGCGGCGGGGCGGCGGACATTTTGGCCCGATCGTCGTCGCCGCAACACTCATCGCCAGGTGTTTCCAGGCGCGACTGCGGCGATGCGACCGCCTAGGGATCATCCTCGCATTCCAGTCATTGTGCCCGAAACAGGCGATGCCAAAGCAGGGATCTCATTCCAGTCATTGTGCCCGAAACAGGCGATGCCAAAGCAGGGATCTCGTTCCAGTCATTATGCCCGAAACAGGCGATGCCAAAGCAGGGACCATCTTCTCATTACAGTCATTGTGTCCGACCGGCAGCGCCACGACAGGGTGCTACGAGATCGTGCTCGACATGGTGCTACGGCATCGCTACGACAGTGTGCGTCACCATTAGCCCATTGTACATTCACGTGCTCGTCTTTTGAGGGGTTCCTTCTTGCCCTCAACTGCGAGAGTATAAAAACAGCTGCCCCCGGACGCCAAAAGGAGGGCTCCGATTTCTTCTGTTGAGTGAAGTGCTCTCCCGTCTCTCTACTACGGTCAAACCTGACCGCCAACTCTTTGCGATGTTAAAATAAACAAGTTGTTTCGTTGTTACCAGTCGACTCATGCTTTGCCGGGACCTTCGGATGCTTCCAGTTGTACCCCAGGCCGCCAGGCCAACGCTACCCTTGGGGCTTGCGACCCAGGTACAACCACGGGCGTCAGCGCCGAGTTCCCAACAGATCGTACCAGCGAGTCCGTTCCAAACATCTGGTTGGCAGCGGTGAGATCGCCTCCGACTTCAAACAACTGTCTGCCAGCGGTGAGATCGCGACAACGGAGGCCAGCAGCGAAGAGATGCAGTTGACTGTATGCTGAGCAGCTCAACGACGATCCGGGAGCAGTGCAACGAGCCCTGTGTGACGACTGGTTGCCTGCAGCGGAACGACTGCGCGGAATTCCTGCCTGCGAGGTTTGGTGAGTGCGGGACTTTCTTCTTCTGAGCTTTGCCAGGCTTTTGTTAGTGTCAGAAACAGAGCTGGTAATTGTGGTTGTCGTTGCTGCCGGGTTAGTTTGCGGCAAGACAATAGTAAGCAGTAGAGAAAGCAGCATTCAGAGCAGCCATGGATTTGAAGTCGTTGCGCAAACCGAAATTGTTGGAGCTTGCAAGAGAGTTGGGTCTGGATGTCTCAGACAAACTAAGAAAACCTGAACTGCTAAAGGCTATTCTTGAGTTAGAGGCTGAGGATGACGAGCTGTCGGAATGCCTTGAGACTATTGAGGAGAGGTCAAAAAGACAGGAGCGCGAACTTAAAGAGCAAAAAGAAAAAGAAGAGCGTGAACTTAAAGAACAGAAAGAGCGAGAGCAACAAGAGAAAAAAGAAGAGCGCGAACACGCTTTGGAAATGAAGCGTCTCGAGGTAGAGATGGAACGCGCTCGTAATGGAAGTCAGGCACACGGTGCAGGAGAACGAGTATTGTTCAAAATGACTGACCTGATGCGGCCGTTTAAGCTTGGAGAGGACATTGGTTTGTTCCTGGTTAACTTTGAGCGAACGTGCGAGAAGCAGGGGTTCTCTCGGGAAACGTGGCCACAGCGCTTGCTCACTTTGTTACCCGGCGAGGCGGCCGACGTAGTCGCTCGCTTGGATAGAGAGGAGGCAGAGGATTTCGACACAGTGAAATCGAGTCTGCTAAAAAAGTACCGGCTGTCTGCGGAGGCGTTCCGTCGGAAGTTTCGGGAAAATGAGAAAGGCAAAAGTGAGTCATATACAGAGTTTGCGTATAGGCTTATGTCGAACATGCAGGAGTGGCTCAAAGAAGAGAAAGCGTTTGGTGACCACGATAAAGTTCTGCAGTGCTTCGGGCTAGAACAGTTTTATAGTCGGTTACCGGAGAACTTGCGATACTGGGTCTTGGATAGGCCAGACGTGAGTACGGTGGCTAGAGCCGCTGAGCTAGCCGAGGAGTTTGTGACGCGTCGAGCTCGCGGAGCTAAGGACGGTCAAAAGGGTGAATTTGGCTCGAAGTTTGAGAGGCCGAAGTTCACGCCCATGAGATTAAAGGGGGACACGCGTAGTGCGGATGCGAGCGAAAGCAGTCCGACCAAACGTAAAGAGACGGCGGCAGCCAAACGCAGAAAGCGGTTCGAGATGAGGCGAGCGCGCTTGTGTTATACGTGCCAGAAGCCGGGTCACTTTTCGGCGCAGTGTCCGGAAACAACACCAAAAGTTGTGTTTTTTTCAATAGGCAGCACTGACGAGAACATGAAGCTTCTCGAGCCTTACATGCGAGACCTCCTCGTGAACGGGAAAGAGTGCCGAGTGCTTCGCGATTCCGCAGCTACGATGGATGTAGTTCACCCGTCTTACGTAGAACCCCATATGTTCACGGGCGAGTGCGCATGGATCAAGCAAGCCGTGGAAGCTCATAGCGTGTGTCTGCCGGTAGCAAAAGTGCTTATTGAAGGACCTTTCGGAGCGCTTGAGACGGAGGCGGCAGTGTCATCTATGCTGCCACCCCAGTACCCGTACCTATTTTCAAACAGGTCCGATCACCTCCTGCGCGAGGAGGGGCTTTTGTTTGGTGAAGCTAGTGTTCAGGCCTTAACCAGATCGAAGGTTCGGGAGCTCGCTGCAAAGGCGGTAGTTGCGGGGCCGACGTTATCAAACAACGAAAAAGGGTCAGAGGCGCAGCAAGCTGATATTCAGAGCACGCCCGAACAGAATAAAATTGAGTCTGTAGCGTTGAAGGCGCCAGATACTGGAGAGGAAAATCCCGATTCGGGAAAGTTAGAAGAGCTATCTACTGATTTGCTCATCGCGCCTACGTCAGACGGACTTAATAGGTTGCTAAAAGTCAGCCGGTCGGCGTTGATAGCCGAGCAAAAAAAGGATGGCAGCCTGGAAAACGTGCGCTGCAATGTCAAAGAAGGTATCGCCAGGAAAACTGCGCGTTTTGTGGAAAGAGGTGGAGTCCTGTACCGGAAGTATCTAGACCGCAGAGGAGTGGAGTTCGATCAGCTGGTCGTGCCTCAATGCTATCGTCAGGATCTGTTGCGCTTGTCACACGGGGGTTCGTGGTCCGGACACCTAGGAGTTAAGAAAACTAAGGACCGTCTCTTGCAAGAGTACTATTGGCCAGGGTGTTTTCGGGACGCAGACCATTTCGTGAGGACATGTGACACTTGTCAGCGGGTGGGCAAACCAGGGGACAAATCGAGGGCGCCGTTGAAATTGGTACCTATCATTACGGAGCCTTTTAGACGGCTCGTTATTGATACTGTGGGACCTCTGCCGGTAACAGCCACGGGGTACAGACACATTTTGACTGTGATCTGCCCAGCGACAAAGTTCCCTGAAGCAGTGCCGCTTAAAGAACTCAGCTCAGTTGAGATAGTCAATGCACTACTGTCCATATTTGCGCGAGTTGGTTTCCCTGCGGAAATCCAATCAGATCAGGGCACAGTGTTTACTAGCGCTTTGACGACAACTTTTCTCGAAAGGTGTGGGGTAAAGATGTTACACAGCTCAGTGTACCACCCACAGTCGAATTCCGTTGAGAAGCTCCACTCCGTCATGAAGCGCGTGTTGAGAGCGTTGTGTTTTGAACATCGAACTGACTGGGAGCTGTGTCTGCCTGGGGTGATGTTTGCTTTAAGAACCGCGCCGCATGCGGCTACGGGGTTTTCGCCAGCTGAACTGGTGTACGGTCGCTCGCTTCGATCTCCGCTTCGCATGCTTCGAGAATCATGGGAAGGTAGGGGCGACGACCCAGTCGTGGTGGAGTACGTGCTTAAGCTCCTCGAACGCTTAAGAAGGGCACAGGAGTTGTCAGGTGAAGCAATGACAAAGGCCCAGCAGAGGGCCAAGGTTTATTATGATCGGACAGCCAGGGCCCGTCGTTTTGAGGTTGGCGATGAGGTCATGATATTGCGCACATCGCTAAACAACAAACTAGACGTGCAGTGGGAGGGCCCAGCACGAATTGTTCAGAAACTGTCGGACGTTAACTACGTGGTAAGTCTGCCAGGAAAGCGGAAAGCACAGCAAGTTTACCACTGTAATCTGCTCAAACCTTATAGACAAAGGGAAGCAGTGGTGTGCATGATGGTAAACGTTCCTGAAGAGCTTCCGGTCGAGCTTCCAGGACTAGGCTCAGTGACGAACAGGGAAGACACCGGTCAAGTCATTAGTGACCTTATCAGTAAAGCACCGCTGTCGCCCGAGCAGAAAACCGAACTACACCAGCTATTACAAGAGTTTCAAGGTCTGTTCTCTGAGAGGCCTGGTAGGACTTCTGTACTTACTCATGATATAGAACTTACCTCCCCAGAGCCAGTACGATCCAAGGCGTATCGGGTGTCACCCCGCCAGAGCGATATTATGGAGGCTGAGGTAAAGAAAATGCTACAGCTCGGTGTTATTGAGGCAGGTGAGAGTGACTATACCTCCCCTTTGATTTTAGTTGAGGTACCGGGCAAGGAACCTCGTCCTTGCGTCGACTACCGCAGGCTTAATTCCATCACTAAGGATCAAATTTATCCGATCCCTAACATCGAGGAGCGCCTTGAGAAAGTTAGTAGCGCTCAGTTTATTTCCACCCTAGATCTTGTCAGGGGTTATTGGCAGGTTCCACTTACAGAAGAGGCTAGTAGGTATGCGGCGTTCATTTCACCAATGGGAACATTCCGTCCTAAAGTGTTGAGTTTTGGTTTGAAGAACGCGCCATGCTGTTTTTCAAGTCTCATGGATAAAGTGTTGCGGGGACAGCAAGAATTCGCTTTACCGTATCTAGACGACGTAGCGATATTCTCCGCATCCTGGTCTGAGCATATGACACACTTGCGGGCAGTGCTAACCCGCCTGCGCGAAGCAGGCTTGACAATCAAGGCTCCTAAGTGCCAGTTAGCACAGGCCGAGGTTGTCTACCTCGGTCACGTGATTGGTCAGGGTCGTCGCCGCCCCTCTGAAATAAAAGTGGCCGCTGTGCGAGACTTTCCGCAACCGCGCACCAAGACCGATATTCGGTCGTTCTTGGGTGTCGCCGGCTACTATCAGAGGTACATCCCTAGGTACTCTGATATCGCGGCTCCCCTGACGGATGCTCTAAGAAAGACAGAGCCTCAAACAGTCGTCTGGGACGAGACAAAGGAAAGAGCTTTTAGCGCCCTAAAGAGTGCCCTAACAAGCCAGCCTGTGCTACGATCGCCAGACTATACAAAAGGGTTCATTGTTCAGTGCGATGCTAGTGAGCGAGGCATGGGCGTTGTACTGTGCCAACGGGAAAATGGAGAAGTAGAACACCCCGTCCTGTATGCTAGTCGTAAGCTGACCAGTCGTGAGCAGGCGTATAGCGCCACCGAGAAAGAGTGTGCGTGTCTCGTGTGGGCCGTTCAGAAATTGTCATGCTATCTAGCCGGCTCGAGGTTTATCATTGAGACGGATCACTGCCCTCTCCAATGGCTGCAGACCATCTCTCCCAAAAATGGCCGCCTCCTGCGCTGGAGCCTCGCTTTACAACAATATTCCTTTGAGGTACGTTACAAAAAGGGGAGTCTCAACGGTAACGCCGATGGCTTAAGTCGAAGCCCCTAACGTAGGAATCAGCCTCAAAATTGTTTGTTACTGATGTTTTCTTCCTGAGGCAGGATTTTTTTTTAACATATTGCTTTTGTTTAGTGTTTCAAAGTGATGATATGCTTTCTAGTGCAATTTTCCAATTTGTGGACGCGTTCTGAGTGATGCTAGACTACTGTAAGGAACTAGGCAGTGGTATAAAAAGGGGAATGAGCCTGGCAGGGCTTAGTGAGGGTTGTGCCGTGCTTGCTGACTGAGCGGTTGAGTTTCAGCGTAGTTCTAACGCTTGCCGGGAACGACAACAAAAATGTGAACTCTCCCGAAGTCACTTTGCAGTGTCCCGTGCGAACCTGAACGAGAGAACGAGGCCTTCTCTGTGCGCTGCGCTCAAGAAAGGTCGAGGGACGCCCGACTTCGGTTATGAGCATCATCGAGCGACATCCCTCCGGACAGCGGATGCAGTCCCCTGTCCATCGGGATCTCCTTCCCCCGGCGGGGCGGTCTGTTGCGTTTCGCCTGCGACACGTGGTTTTGCCGGCGCGACTGTGGCGGGGCGGCGGACATTTTGGCCCGATCGTCGTCGCCGCAACACTCATCGCCAGGTGTTTCCAGGCGCGACTGCGGCGATGCGACCGCCTAGGGATCATCCTCGCATTCCAGTCATTGTGCCCGAAACAGGCGATGCCAAAGCAGGGATCTCATTCCAGTCATTGTGCCCGAAACAGGCGATGCCAAAGCAGGGATCTCGTTCCAGTCATTATGCCCGAAACAGGCGATGCCAAAGCAGGGACCATCTTCTCATTACAGTCATTGTGTCCGACCGGCAGCGCCACGACAGGGTGCTACGAGATCGTGCTCGACATGGTGCTACGGCATCGCTACGACAGTGTGCGTCACCATTAGCCCATTGTACATTCACGTGCTCGTCTTTTGAGGGGTTCCTTCTTGCCCTCAACTGCGAGAGTATAAAAACAGCTGCCCCCGGACGCCAAAAGGAGGGCTCCGATTTCTTCTGTTGAGTGAAGTGCTCTCCCGTCTCTCTACTACGGTCAAACCTGACCGCCAACTCTTTGCGATGTTAAAATAAACAAGTTGTTTCGTTGTTACCAGTCGACTCATGCTTTGCCGGGACCTTCGGATGCTTCCAGTTGTACCCCAGGCCGCCAGGCCAACGCTACCCTTGGGGCTTGCGACCCAGGTACAACCACGGGCGTCAGCGCCGAGTTCCCAACAGATCGTACCAGCGAGTCCGTTCCAAACAAGGCGTAGTAACGCAGCCATCAGTGTAAATATGGCGGTGAGCCCTGTAGCTGGTGTTGACATGCTCTTGGGCAAAATAGGTCGGCGCTGGACCGGGTGCATTTCTCTTGCTGTTGAATCCAGGCACGAAAGTGACAATTGACCACGAAGGAATTTTCTATGGTGGCTCCGTTGGCATAGATGTGCTTTGATAATGCCGCGGGGGCACAATGTCTAGATATGTTGTCATCTTTCACGCCCGATTGCGCGTGGGTATATAAATTTAAACGTGCTTTTAATCTTGTTTTGTATATCTTTGACGCCCCAGAGTGCGTGGGGCTAAAAGATTAAGTGTTTGTTCTGAAATTAGTTGCGAGTGCTGCGAGTGCTGCGAGTGTCGTGTTTCCTTGTGTTCTCGCCGCATTGTCCTGTACCGCGCGCTGCATCGCCCGCGCGATATGATTAGTCTGATTACTGTTCTCCGTCTCCCAAGCATCAGATGTGAGACAATGACAAGCGTTTTTGAAGTAATGCCGATACAGAATGGGTATTGCAAGCTTTATTTTCGCTTTTGCGGCGGGAGCCTGACTAAGAATTTGATGTTATGTTGCTTCGGCGAAACTTTTCCTTCCTGAGCAGGTGGAAAAATTGGGTTTTCTGAACGAACATATAAGTCTTCCTAGTAGTCTGCCCTTTAAACGTATTTTGGCAGTCTAGTCATGCAGAAGATTTATCTTTTTGAGATGGTTTGACTTGAGATGGTTTCCTTGCAACGGGCGCTCTCTACATGTGTCTGCTGTCCACAAATCCTCCAGCAGCCTTTTAAGTTATTTTTTTCCCAACTGCTTAGCTGTCTTCGCACCGGACAGCTAATCGCTGTAAAATAAACCAACAAACAAGCTTCGGCGTTAATTACTACAACTCCGAACCTTATTCTCAGGGGTAATAGCGGCGCTTGTTTTCCAATCCTCTGTACTGTTCCATTGCCGCCGTTCCTCGGCCTGACAAGTCATTACATCTCTTCTTATCGTACACACAGGCGCTACTGCGCAGTGTTGCGCACGGTCGGGGCACCACGACGATGCGGGATGCTGATGTCATCGCCTCTTATCGATGCGTCACATAGAAGCGTTTGATTCTGGGATGGAAAAATTTTGGTCGATTGCCACTGCTGTCTTCTACCGCGTAAAACTATACCTCTAACAGGCTACGGGCTCTGAAAGAATTGCGGCAAATAATGAACACTCCACACACGCGAGAGGCACCGCAGCGTAGTTTACAAGCGGTCATTTAGAGGCCTGGGGCTGTTATGAATTGCAGCTACGATCGACGGATGCATCCATGACTCGAGAATCTTGGCATCAGAAAATATTGCAGAGTCCAGGCGTTCCCACAGGAAGGGACGTCGCACCGAACACAAAGGGGGAGGAGGAGCTCAGTTGCTGCCTACACATATGCTAAAGCAGCGCACAGCTGTGGCGGAGCCGTTGGCGTTATTTACGAGTGGTCATTTGTAAATGCCCGCCCGGCGAGTGTTTAGAACATACGTGCGTTGCATCCTTGCGGGAGCAGCATCGTTGCGGTTGAAGGCACCCGGGCACGATCGAAATTCCCACTCATTTCGCCTATGCGCCCGTGAAGGGCACAAACATGTCCCAAGGCCACTTTCCGAGCGTGTCAAAGTGTTGTTTATTCCACTTAGCTTTCACTTAGTCATCGCGTCCATGCAGAGTGCCAAACTTGCCGAGTCTGCTCACGGCGTGGCATTCCGGCATTTGCATTGCGCCGTTGTCGGTGACAACGACGCCATTGTGTAAGAGGGCTCTTACATTCCAAATGAGGCAAACGGAGAGTCAGCTTTCACGACGGCGACATAGAAGCACACTCTTTTTATGGAAAGTAAAAAAAATGTCTTTTCCGACAAAGACTGTTCTCAAGAAAGCTCCCAATTTGAGTTTACAAGATTTCTTGATTGCTGCCCGCCCAACTCTGCAGGTACGACTCACTCGCTTTGTCAAATTTTATGCGGATAAAACTACGCATTCGCAGACTGTAAAACTGCTGCCTAGCAGTCGGCTAGTGGTCAAAATAAAATACGTTATTATTATTTTTTTTAGTCGATACTTCTTGTGCGCTCGTATGCCTAACTGCACTTGCTTTTGTTTATATTATTTAGGTAAAATAAAAATATTAAACCCTGGCGGAATATAACGGCGACTGCTGGTTCCTTTAACTAAGTAGTGTGAACGAATATAGAAAGGAAAAATTGTGCCATTGCAGTAAGAATAACGAACTTGTCCTCAACAGCCCCGAAAAATGCTACACATTTTCGCTTCGCTTTAGGAACAAAGTTGAAAGAGGAACAATGCCTCCTTTGAACAGTTGGGGACATTGGGTAATACATTGCGTTTATGCACTCCAAATAGAGGAAGGTGACCACAATGCCAGAAAGTAAAACACTAGTAACTAATTTATTCATTCGCACCACATTCACATGGCATTCATACTGAATGAAACGCCATCGCAAATAATATGGCTATTATTCTTTTTTTTTGCGATATGTCCTGCTCTCGCCAACTTTTCATATAGAATTTGTCACAGAAATTTTCTGTGGCTAAATGTTAATGAGATAGCTGGCCCTGTACAGCCTCGTTCTTTATTACCGCACTACCCGCCTCGGCAGTTCAGCGGCCATAGATAGCGTTGCGCTCCTGAACTCGAGGGTGCGGGTTCGATCCCGACCCTAGCGGCCGCATTCCGATGGGCGCAGAATGCAAAATCGCTCATGTACCTGGGTGCACGTCAAATATTCTCAGGTGGTCAAAATGTGAGGTAAGGTGGCCTCACCTTGGCCATTTCTCTTCTTTTTTTTTTTAGGTGGCGATGACGTAGTTTGTGTGCCGTCTTTTCTGCCATGGCTTTCTTGAGCGGCTTTCTGATGACGACGGGGTCGCACCACGATCCAAGTAATGCTCTCGCATTAAAACAGTGACCATTGAGAAGCCATCCAGAGGGGGACGACTAGCAAAGGCTGACGCCCCTCTGACGGCCTACCACTAAAGGGCAATTCCATACCCGCCGCTTATTACAGCAGCACCCGCAAATGTATATGTCGCAAGAGCTGTCTTGGCAAGGACACCGACACTTAAGCGGCACACGATGCACTCTCAGCAAGCACTGTCATCTTCGCCCCATCTGAGATATCCAGCGGTCGACCGCATTCCGGCTCGGGCTGGCATCTCAGATTAACGCATTCATTCGCCGACTGCAATACGAATGCGGCGACTCACACTCGAGGCGGGCGAACAAAAAACCGAGAAGTTGAAACAGTCGAACATACGCACGGACGAAAAAAGAAAACGTGAAAGAAGGTGAGAAAGGGGGCCTGATTCAGCTCCGAAACGCGAGACGCTTAGAGAAGCGGCGCGAAGCTTCGGGCCAAGCGATAGGCATCATATGGGAAACTGGTTCCACCACGCTAGCGTTCGGCGCACGCGCAGTGGACCGTCACCTGAGCGAACACAAGTAGCGGGTCTTTTTTTTTTAAGTATTTTTCTTCGTTGTTGTGTCTGTATTTTCCTGTGCGCGCGTTGCTTCTTTTCTTGTATTTCTTGCCTGCCCGTCGTTCAAAGGCCGATAATCGACTGCCGTTGCGGCAACGGCGTTGACTCCGCGTATTAGACCGCTCGCCGTGGCCGTCACCGAAGGACGACGCGAGCTCAGAAGCGAGTGAGTCGCGATGGCTGACGCACACTGGATTTTCGCCGCCCTGCTGCTCGCCCTCTCAGCTAGCCTCACGTTGGCGGTGTACGACGTCGTTGAACACCAGAAATGCGGTGCGTATATAAATACGTAGCGTCCTTTAATGTATATAAATACCACGGTGCGAGGACGTACACCACGGCTTCCCGCTGTTGTAGGGCGTCCGTTGTTGGAAATTTTCACCCCCCATCTTGGCGGGACTGTGTTCGCGAAGAGAAAACTTCGAGGGCCACAGCGCAGCCGGGCGTTTCTCGGCCCAGAGCGAAGGCCACAAACGGCAAGGAAAAGCGACGGCATTGGGCGTTTGATGCTGTCGCGTTTCGTTGTGTGTCACCACACCTCGAGCTGGATCACTTGTTTCAACTTAGGCGAGCAACAAGTTGCCGAGCTGATGAGCGTGACCATTTCGCAGCACTGATGTGGCCATCTTTTCGTTGGGATCAAAGGTTTTGCAGAGTCTGCATAATTACTGGCTTGTGCTTTCACCTCAGTCATTGGCGGTCTAAGCATGCATATAAGAACTGCTCGTTCTGGTCCACTACAGGCTGCGGTAAGATATTCTAACGCTGGCAGACTTCGATAAAATCCGGGAGCAGCAAATGCGTATACTTGCCAGGGTGGCCGAAATGTTACTTGTCGCCAAAAGCGCTGCGTGCACTGTGCGCACGAACTTATATGGAGCAGTTGTATCACATTCGCTAGCTCTGGCTTCTGTGAAACGTCGCTTTAGTACCAAGATTCTTGTAGTTAATGATGCCACTTAAACCTATGCTTATCTTTCAGATATTCGAACGTTAACGCATCTTCACGCCGTCCACGAAACAATTCTACCGTTGTAGAATGGCTCCTTGCAGAAATTCAACTATTGTGGAATACTCACCGTGAAAGTGATAAACACTCCCGGCCTGCGACCAAGTCCGCTCCGCGAAACTGGTTGAAGCCTTACCTATTCACTCTCTAATATCTTTGGCTTCACGATAAAACAACGTGGTTTCCCACGCGTGTGACCCATGTGCAGCTAGCTAAGCGCCGGGCCTGCTGTTTTCCGAATATAGCACCGGCTTTATGATATGCGTGATGTCAGTAACTCAGCTAAACCACGTGCCCTTAGCAACACTAATGAAATAAAATCGCATGAGAAATTGTGCATTCTACTTTCTGTTATAACTGCACCGCAGTCATGCGGATGCTAGAAAATTATTTAAGCTTCCGCAAGCCAAAGTGCAATGGTGGTGGTGCTCGAGCGCTTAATACTTTACATATATATATATATATGACATTGTGGTAATTGCGCTGTTTTGGTCAGGCCAACCATGTGTAAAAGTAAGTTTTACAAACTATGCATTCTATTGTTTCACATTACTTTCATCCGTGTCGTGACATTTCATTGCTAGGTATCCCTAACAAAAAATGACTGCTAGCTGTACAGGATACCAGCCTATATAGCCACCCAACGTGGTAGCTCCACAATGTCACAATTTCCAAATGTATACAGTGGCGGCATGATCGGCTCAAGTAGCCACATATAAAGACTATTGCCATGTCAAAACCGCTGTTTCTAACAGACTTGCCCTATAACTGTTGAACTGTGCATAGTTTCCAAGGATTACTAGGGAGGAAAATAAAGGAAAAAATAATGCTTGGATGTCAAGCAGACGCACGTTCAGTTTGCTGAACGGGGAAAGGGTGTTAGGGGATTAAAAAGAATTCCCTATGGGCGTCACTACATCCGGAGATGCACATCAAAATTGTGGTCGCTCCCTGAGCTTTGTCGACTTAAGGAGCTGCACTGGTGCGCAAATCGCTTTTTGGGCTTATGAGGCATGAGGCAACAGTGCAACTTTAGTCACCGAAAATGATCTTTAATCCAGTAGGTGTGATCTAACGTGGTGGGGAGTAGAAGGCGCTGGTCGTCATAGCGGGGAGTGATGTAAAGTAGATGTTAGTCTCCTCAGCACCCGGAACTGTCCCACGAAGGTTTGTCGCTTATCACAATGAGAACGAATAGGTCCTTGTGAACGCCAGCCACAAGTGGAACAATAATGTTGCATTGCAGCTAGAGAAGCCTTTTGGCAGTCGGATCTTGAAGGGATGGCTGATAATTCGCAGGACGACAAGTTGAGAGGCGCAGGCGGTCCCAGTTAGCTATAGAGTGGCGTTGCGAGTCATTTATCCGAGTTTTATTGCAGCGTCCGTTCTATGGTCAGGTAGCCGAACGATGAAAGTGACAGTAAGCTATATTGGTGGATTACACTTCTGGAAATACTATTCTATGCTTTACTTGAAGTGGGGGTTCGCTATGACAGAAAGAACCTGGAAACTAAACACGTCAGTGGTAACCCCCTTTCGAAATTTGTGTGCCGGCTTCCCTCTGAAGTCAGATTTTGATTACCCAGTGCCGTAGCTAAGTGGCTCTAGCACATTGCTGGTTAGCGCATATTCGATCGCTAACCTCTACAATCGCTTTCTGATTTGGGCGGATTGCGTGTCCAGACTGCAAGAGCGCTGCAATACGATAGCGCACGAGCGCAGTCACGTGGTTTTATTTCACATTTCGCGGGCTTTCTTTAAACGCCGAAAAAAATCCCCACACAGCATGTACATTGCCCCAAGAAAGTGAATCGGTCGTTTCTGAATTGCCTCCACAACGAAAGGAGCTTGGCACTAAAGTGAATATTAAAAATTTTGCATAATTCGTCTTAGTTAATTAACTAATTAAGCGGAATATAAAAATATTCTTAACGAGCGCCACTTCGGTACACCATATGCCGTTAGTTTCATTCAGTTGCGGCTAACCACTTTTTTAACATCCTTGGCTCAGGTTAGGTTAAACACCCTGCGCAGTATGTCTGCAGTATGTACAGAAGCTGGCTTGTGTTGAGGGGGAGCTATCTAACTTTCGTGTTCCAACGTTTCGGAAAATGTGAAACGTGAAATTCAAAAAGCTTTCTGTTCGCATTCGAACTCAACGCCACTTCCCAGTAGTCTTAGTTAATACGGTCGCTATAACAACCTGCCCGTACATGCTCTTACGAAACCGTTATCCTATGATCACTTAGCGGCACCACACCCTCTTCCAGAGACAGAAGTGGAAATTCCCCATAGACGCCGGGAAAACCTGCGACCATGTTGTACTGAGTGAAGGAAAGCCTAACACACGTCTCTTTGGTGTTTCGCCCACAAAAGGTTGTGTTCTGGCTATTTCGCTCTTACTAGTCATGCGGTTTGTCGTCTCGACGTATCGTCCGAGTCAAAACTAAGGATCGGTCCCCGAGTAAGTAAAGGTGCTATTTTTTGGCTGCCTAGTACCAGTGACGTAGAGGTCAATCACTACTGTCGCCCGCTTTTATGATGCCCTGGTCCACCCCACATAGTGGGTGATAGGAAGGAGGAAGAATTAGGCAACTGCCCCGCCCCCTCCCTCATCTCTTATTCCGCCCGTGCATGTGCAGCTAGACTGGTGGAATCTATATCATTGGGGCATTTCCGGACCGTTCACTGTGTGTTTTTTTATTTGCCCAGACACTCTCCCATAGTAACTGTGTCCGTTTTCACTTACGTGCTCTAGGAGCAGTGTTTCTCCGTAATTCTAGGACTTCTCTTGGAATATTAATGTGTTTGTGGTAATGCTGAGGCAATCTTGTTTGAGAAAAAAAATGTCTTTCTACTGAGGTGTATAGACTCTCATTGCCAGCAAGACAGGTGAACTGCACTTTGACTTGCATCAATAAAAGTTCATAGACAAAGATAAGCATAGACGCACATACACACTGCGCTTTGTGTGTGCGTCTATGTGACTGTTCACGTCCTGTTTTCTCCGCGCAGTTTAATATTTTGCTGTATCTGTGAACCGACCATCCCAACAACATGCCTTACTTGATTTGCATGAGACTAGTATGTGCATTTGTCTGCTACAAAGTAAGTTAGGTACCCAGGAAAGGTA
The DNA here is from genome assembly GCF_050947875.1 of Dermacentor variabilis. NCBI lineage: Eukaryota > Metazoa > Arthropoda > Arachnida > Ixodida > Ixodidae > Dermacentor > Dermacentor variabilis. Next base: position 52,657,889 of record NC_134568.1, on the reverse strand, counting down.
AAACCTACAGGATATCTCGTGTGCAGCACCTCGCATGTCGGATGCGTTCATGCACTTTGATTGTATGCAGGGTTTCTTGATGCTTTGTGCGATTTCTTTTTTGGCCATGCGACGAGGAACAGCCGGTACCACCTAAAGGTATAACTTTTCCTTTAAAATCATAGGATTAAGAAAACAGCAATACAATGGAAGGTAAATCAAATGGGAATAAGCAGAGAAACACACAGATCCATGAAAGAAAACATGGTAATGCAGTTATCAAGATTCTGTACTGCGGATCAAATTCCACAGCAGTCAGAGGTGGAAGTATGGTGAAAATTGCCCATGCGACTAGTTGATGAGAAGTAGTAAACTGACCTATTCATAACGTGCTTGTGGAAACAAACTGATTCATATTTGCAGAACGCGCGCATCACTAATTAGAAATGTTATAATGGAAATATAATATCAAATTCCCGGCTGAGAAAAAAACTAGAGGTAGAAATAAGTAGGCCAGGACTTTAACATATAAATACAGTTTCATTTGTAGCAGTTCCTACAATTCTTAAGCAGAAATTTTAGCATTCGACCATAGATTGATAGTTTGCCGGGAGCTGCAAAGACTCGGGGAAAACGTGAAGAAAAAGTAGATAATAATAAAGAAAGGAACATGATATCACATCCTTGAGCATCTAAAAGAAACAACCAAACTCAGAATAGCATACTTTCGAAAATATCCAAGGCCCTTGAAGTATCAGATTATAATACATTTCATACAGGTTTCCTTGACTAATGCCGGCTTTTTGTTTCTGGCTCACAGTTGTTCTTAATACCCAAATCAATAAACGGTCCAAGAAGCTGCTTCATGCGGCGCTGAGATAAGTGGTCAAGGCTCATGTGTTGGAACTCCTTTAACCTGTGTGCGTTTGTCGAGAACTTTTGCACGTTCTTTTGTCTACCTGCAGGAGGCGAGTTTTCGCAGATCCGGATTGATCCCTGCCCACAACTACCGTGCCACTTCAAGAAGGGCAAGCCGCTCAAGCTTGAAGTTGACTTTATCGCTGGTTTGTATACCTCTTGACTGAAAGCTCCAGTTTTATTTGTTTGGAAGCGATACAGTTGGGGGGGGGGGGGGGTGTAATTGCTACAGTAGCTGCCGACCTTGGATGCTTTCTGTCAGTGCGTGTAGTCTGTTCACCTCGCCAGATCGTGAAGGCGCCTTGCTTTCTCTACTAAAGCAAATGAAGTATAGCCCGCCTCCTCCTCACCCCACACCCCTCCGTCTGAACGAATACACAGTGCGTTAGTGAGCAGTGAACGAACATAAAATAAAAAAGCTATATCAGCAGATTTTTGCTTTCTAAGATCTCTCGTAATTCTTTTTTTTAGATTTGTCGGGGAGTCGCTGGCTGTAACTTGAAGGGGCAGGATACTTTGCTTGTCTAGCATTTTCGACTAGCAAAACCAACTGGATTGAGTGTTTTTGGTGAAATGGTAGAACAAGAAATGCAGCTAGGAAGTAAAATTTTGGGGATGTTGCGCGCTGAGCTGCCATCTTCGCTTATTACAGAAGTTTTTAATATGCTAACATTAAACCGACACACGATGCCACAACAAAAAAGTCGTAGTTTTGTCCAACACAGACTCAGTATTCGTAGCGATAGCAAAGTAGTATTAGGCAATTACACGACGTAAGATTCTTAGTTTTATTGGCCATATGTATAGGAAACATTCACTTACTAATTAAACTAACAAGCACAGTGTCACTCACATACGGTAATGAACATATCGCCGGTCATATAATGAACATATGACCGGCGATGACCGCAAGCACTCACTGTGAAAAACGCTGGCGGCATGAAGAGTGCCAGCAACGGGGAGGGAACGCTTCATGCTGCCGCTCGTTTCACCGCATCTCCGCAACTTAGATTATACTACCTCTAACAGTGGGCGCGTGGGAATACAAAGCCCATGAAGTCACCGGCCAACTCGGCTCGCCCGAGATTTTGCACCCGCCACAGATTAACGCCGAAAAGCGGCTTGTTCGCTACATATGCACTAAGCCGCGCGTGCAACCATGCGCAGCCACGACATAGTTAGAGGGGGAGACGAGCGCTCTTCTCCTCTAACAAGTGCACTTGATCACGTGACCTTCAAAATTGGCCGCATGTATCAAGCCGCCATCCTTCTCGGCTCACACTCGCATGTTTTTTTTTTCCTCACGCCCACAGTGTACGGCGCGCGAAGTGCTAATACTTATCGCACTTGGACTAATGCGGAACATCACGGTGACTTCGAAAATATGTCTGGAATGTACACAGCACTACGCAATAAACAGTCTGCTAGGTGTATTGACATTGTATCGTTCGCTCAACATCGTCGCTGTATTGTCTCATGTCGCTTCAAACCCTTTTCATTAAACAAATCGCTAAATATGTCATTGCAAACAAACCCCTGCAAACCTAGATTAGCTATGATTTTCTGTGTTTCCCAAATAACAAGCATATATGCGTATGAACGTTATAATATCGAGCATGAACTAACCAGCCTATTATCTTGAGGTTGAGGGTTCATTAAAAAAGAAGGCTAGGAATGCCTGTGCAGCATGGTTCTGGATTATTTCTCTTGGGCATTCTGTCGTTTCCAGCTGTTATTTTCGCGACACTCGCTTCAGAGTCATGTTACCAAGGCGAGAAGCTGCAACGTGTAGCTCGCATCAAAATTTAAGTGGTGATCGAGCACGCTTGTTTGATCTTACGAAAGCAACCTGCGCTCCTTCCTCTTATGAAATAAAAAAAATGAGACGGCACATGCTAATATGCGGAAGAGTTCTGGCATAAATTCGCGCAATGAATTAAATAACTTCAACAATTTGAATTTTTTCTCGAGCGTAGCTTCTTTTCTCCATTTCTTGCATAATATGTACGCACGTCATGGCCCAAAGATACGTGCTATGGTGAGTCACTCCTTGCCCCTTCTTGGTCACTTTCCAGCTGTCAGTTAAAGAAGGCTCCACTTGCTCATGGCAAAGCGACTACGCATACGCTTAAGCGGCACCGTGTTATACTTCGAATGACGTAGTACACGCGGAAGCTCTACATTCACTTTTTGCAGTACTGCGAGCGAGAGAAAGTTGAAGACCTATGTCGGAGAATTTTTACGCTGCATGATAGTCATTACTCGTCCTATATCTGGCGAGCTACTGCGGCGGACTGGCACTCGTCTTCAGGATAGTGTATCGGCATTCCGAGCAGTCGTACTGGTCGACAAACTATGGTCACCATCAAAGCCGTCCTGAACACTTCCATACCAGATTTTGATTGTGGAACTAGACGGCATGCGCAAGAAAGTTGACATGGGGGCTCTCGTGGCTGTACAGCAGGTGTTTTGGTATTCGTATGCGAGACACAGCGGGAAAAAATGCCGGTATATAGAGATGGATCCTGTACTGAACAATTTTCAGCTTCTGCGTTTTAATCTTCGGCTTGTGAAAAGCGAATGCGAAAAGTGTTACATCGATCTTCTTCAAGGACATCGGAAGTACATGGTCTTTTCGAAGTACTCAGTGAAGTTGATCTAAGAAAGTACAGAGGCAAGACATTGAGTCATTTGTACCGACAGCACATCGGCGCTTCAAATCATCGGGAACGCATGAGCAGCTTTCAAACATGTAGAAAATGTTCCCTTGCATCGCACAAACCATGGAAGATGAATCATAATATTGTATTTCAGTGGGCGCCCAGCCACATTCGATTAGAGAGTAATGAGGCAGCCGATAGACTCGCTAAAGAGGCCTTCGAACGAAGGAAATGATTGCGCGATTCCTCTGTCTTAGTCGGATATCCGGAATTTTATAAGGCAGAGGTCTACCCAATGTTCTGCGGAGAAGTGGATCGACGGTGAGAAAGCGAAGCGATCATTGCTACACTAAATTCACCCACAAAGAAATTCAACCTAGCAGTGACTTTCCTGCGACACATAAACACTTAGACACATAGATTCACAAGAGTCGACCAGTAAGTCGCATATGCAAATGTTCTCTACAGTATACAACGCTTCACTTCTCCTGAGTCCTGCTGTGTTCATGAAATTGACCATGTTTACCACGCTCTTCTTGAGAGGGTAGGGAGCTTGGTTTAGCGGAGGCAAGTAATACACGTTTTGACAGATTGAGAACCAAGAGTACACTGGCTTTGTTCCACAGTAAAACAGGTTTGCCGAGTGGCAGTGACGACGCTACTGTCGGGCAGCCACCTCAGGTCCCAAGAAAGAGCAGGGGCAATGACCCGCACCTGAAGGCCAGGCAAGGTAACTGAATTGCACAGAAACGGGGGGCAAATCATGGTGACAGACGGTCGTTACAAGTGCTCAAGATACGCCGAGGAAAGAACGTAATCGGGAAAACTAGGTATTTTGGACCAAGCGCCCCTTTACACTGAAAAAGTTACTTGGACCGTCATCTGCAAGTCACCGCTTGCGAAATCCAGTCACCTCCACCAGTGTCGCAACGAGAAAAACAGGGGTTGTAGTCAACTATTCAGGAGACACAGCGGCAGGTCACCTTTTCAATAAAATAGCGTGACCGCGACTTCTTCTTCACTGCGTCTTGATAAAAACGCTCATGCATACTCGCATTGTCCTCTTCTTCATGGGAATACAGGCGCGGCAACATTCATCAAAAGCTTTTAGTGCACACAAGGTTAGAAAAGCGTTTATGATAACTAGTCATGTTCAGTGACGTGCGTATGCCTAATACTGGGAAAGCCAAAGAAATCACCTTAGTGGATTATAATACAATCAAGACAGTCTGTAAGATTTTTCTCGTGCCCTATTTATTTCTGCGTATGCACGACAACTTTCTCATTAAGATCTAAACAAGATCATAATTGACCAGTGTTTTAGCCGAGCGAGACCCATCGCATCGCATGGGTCTCTCATGATCTCTCATAACTTTTCTTGACATCCACAGCCGAGAGTTTCCAAAAGCTGGAGATGAAGCTCCGAGGTGAGCTCAGCAACCAGGTGTGGTTGCCATTTCCTGGCTTCCGCAAGAATGCCTGCAAGAACAACGGCCTCACGTGCCCATTGGAAGCCGGCAAATCATACACGCTGCAGTCCGTACTCAATGTGCTCTCCAGTTTTCCATCGGTATGATAACTTCTTCTTTTGACTGACCTCGCGTAACGAAACTGGCTTACGCCTTCATTCGCCCTCTGGTTAACTCTTCGTAATGCATATCGTCTTCGATTGACGTATGTGCTTGCAAGAAGAGAAGCAACCCGAATATCGCGTTATCTCCCGATTTACTAGTTCTCAATTTCACGTAGTTTAGAAGAGCTGAAATGCTTGTCTTCTTTGCCCAGTAAACAACTACTGCCGAGAAGTAATTGATTTGACTAAACCATCCTTACGTCATATGAAATAATAATAATAATGATGATGATGATGATGATGATGATGATGATGATGCGTAAAAAGTCAATTGACAGTTCAGATACCCAAAGCAATAGAAAATTGCTCGTAGTAAACAGGCTCCATGTCATTCCAAGCATATGCCGAATAATCAGTCAAATTGGATATTAAGAATAAAACGAATATGAATAACTATGAATAAATGAATTCATTAGAAATGCCCATATTTTAAAGCAAGCATGGTGCAAGGTTGCTGATATAAGATGCCTTTTTAAAATGCCAGCACTCAACGTTATTTGGGCTGTTTTAACCATAAATACCCTTTGATATACATGATTTCTTGTGTAACTATTTTTTTTCTTTTGCATTTAAGTATGGTCAAACGTTCGTAATTCATGTTCCAGTGTCAAAAAGCATTGAACGGACGCGTCATGCAGCTGTTCAGTTGAGTGGTGCTCGATGACATTAAATATCATGCTTTGTTTTAATTGTGACAATAATAAATGTCAAGTTCCGCACTGATGTTTGCGAAGCTGTGTCAAGCAAGCTAAAGAAATGTCAATGACAGAAAAGAGAAAAATTTACTGAGAAAAGGCCGATTAAATTTGTTTTCACCTACTTCTCCGCCAATTCTGCTTCAGTAAACATTTTCACAAAAAAAAACTATTGCCCTCCGAGCAAAAGCTTCTTGAGAGGGCAATAAGAGGTGCTGTGGCATCAGGTGACGGCGATGAAGTCGGTGTCACTGTCTTGTAATAGGATTGTTATCGGGCAACACCCAAATTTTAAATGTTCGGCTTTAGGGCTAATTTTTTAACATGTGATTTATTCTTGCTTCTTTATACACACACATTTGAAGACCACAAAGCTACACAACTTGGTAAGGAGTTGCTTTGGTGTGAAATCGGCATTGCGAAACAGACATAGTTGCAGACATTTTCGGATGATCAGTCCATTTGCGGATTCAACTTTGTTTACTCATTTCATCTGCTTCACAAAACTTATATATTTACTAGTAGTTAGTTCAGCCAGCAGTGATCAGGGATGCACCTCATGCCATGACAAAAACCCAGCTGTAATAAGACGGATCGCATTGGCACGTTCTTGCGCCTCTGTTGAAATTGTGCCCTTCTATTGCGCAAATATTTCCAGTTTGATTGCTCGCAACAGCTTTCGCATCCCGCTGAGGGAAGAGCACGAATACGCTTGTATATTTATACCTAGGTCCCTTTATGGATACTAGCCCCCAGTGCTGTGTATGTTACTTCGCAGGTGGACGCCAAGGTGGAATGGAGCATGAAGGGGGACAACAAGACCATTTTCTGTTTTCTTGTGCCTGTCAAAGTTGTCGAATAAAGTTTACGTACTTTCCAGGTCTCTAGAGAATATTTCAGCTTCGCACCTCTGAGGTGTCGGGCTTTCGAAACGCATAACAAATGCAGCGCTGCCGGTTTAGGCAGCGACGCACATTCATGTTAACTTCAAGGCCCAATCGCTCTGTGTGCACGTGATGACATCTCGTACATCTCTGTACGCGTTTGCGCAGCTTCAATCTGCCTTCAGCGTTGCTAACCTAGCTTGAATGTACCCCTAAAGCCGAGACGCACTTTTATTTCAAGCGCTGTCAATGTTTACACGAAGTACTGTTGTAGAAGTGTTCGACGGCGTTGGTCATGCTCTTTGTCATGTAATGCCGGAATTCATGCCAAGTGCCTCTAGTTCTCATCAATGTTCTTCTCTAGTGTGCAATCCATCGGAGTTTCGCCCATGTCCCTACGGCAACTGGCAAACGACCGACCAAAATTAGCGATCTCAAGCATACTTGGCGTTGCATTCAATTCTCGTGTTTATTGAATAGCCGTATTCGCCTGCATTGTCACTACTTTATTATTCCCTATTCAACCACCCCCCTCCTCCCTACCCCATGTAGTGCCCTTGCAGGCATTTAGGGTATCCAAATAAGTAGATAAATATTACTTCTCACCTTTGGCGACTAAGGGAACACTGGCAGCGAGTAACGACGCTTTGAACGCCGGCCACATTCAAGGCGTTTTCTTCTCGGGCCATTGCAGAAATCCTCGGCACCATGATGTTGACGGAAACTACGTAGATTTATTTTTGTGAATGAATGGGACGGCATGGGGGGGGGGGGGGGGACTTCACTGATCGTGCGGGAGGTGTACGTACTTCTGGAGGCGCTCCTCGTGAATGTACTATTATGCCGTAATGAAGGGGGACTCAAGAAAAACTACTAAGCAATTCCCTTATTCAGGCGCTTCAGCATGTGTATCACCGGTTCGATCAATCTGCAGACGCTCAGCGCACGTATTGCGCCCGTTTACCCTACAGCTAAGCGTCGATGTTTCAGAAATTCAGCGATTAAGTGCACTGTAATTTACACCCTTAAAAGTAAATAAGGGCTTACATTTTTTTACAGTGTGGTCGGCTTTGTTACTTCCCATTCGTATTTATTTCAGGCGTGATACAGTGCATGTAAGTTTCGTGCAGAGTTAATCCGCAATTGTCAGTGAGCATATCTGAAAGTCTGCTACGTGTAGGAGCAGTCAACTGTCCTAACTTCCGCACACGTAAAATGTACAATTGCGCCGAAAATATAGGTAGAAATTCAGCCAGATTATTCATGTACGCTCATTGTTCAGCTGCTACACAAGTCCCTCATAGAAGTTGCGCGCCGAATACACTTTTCGCGCACACGATAAAGTTGCACACTGTATCGCGCGTACAAGTACGACGATATCACTGGAAATATTACGCTTTAAAGTAATTTTAATAATGAGCATAATGATTGCATTAAAGCACAAGACGTTCCAACTTCACTACCCGACATGCTTCACGACTTTAATATCTGAACGGCCTCTTGATAGCTTTATTACATAAAGGTTAGGGGAACACACAGTTGGCATAATGCATAATTGAATGCATGAATAAAAAGACACATGAGGCATGTGTTAAATAATAAAACGCATACATGGACCCAAATTGGGCAAACTAGAAGTACACGAAGGTATAAGTACGTTAACGAAGAGTCAACATTGTTTCATAGGGGAAAATTCTCCGTAGCACTCTCCATATACATAACAGGGCAGGTTGTTCATGGCTGTAGCAGCATGGCAAAAGGCTCAGGTTGAAAAGGCAACAGTGCGCATTCAGCTAGCTGGTCCCTTCAGCTAACATCAAAAACTTTGAATGAATTATAAGTTGTCAAAATATTTATGGTTCATTATTCATGAAAGCATAACAATGCATTTTATGCAAGGTTGCAATTTTTCTCACGGCCATGCACCTAAATTCTTTTATTTTTTCATTAACAGCAACTACCGATCCTATATTTTCATTGTTACTTAATAAACTGAAAATCTGCGGTTTTACATGACAAAGCCATGGTGTGACCATGTGGCGCGCCGTAGTTGGGGACTCCGGATTAATTTCGACCACCTGTGGTTCTTAACACGCCATTAATTTAAATTCACGCGTGCTTTTGATTTCGCATCCAAAGAAATGCGGCCGCCGCAGCCGCCAATTGGCGCCGCAGCCTATGAAAGCGCACGGCCATATGTCACTAAACCAGGGGTGGGTCATTGCTTATTGTGTAATTTCTGTTGCGAGAACATTCGTAGATTGTTCAGACATTTGTACTTAGTTGTATTCTTTTGTTATGTTTGTCTGGTTATTTTGTTTGTATCGTGAATTAAGATACTCCAGATGCTCTGCCGTATAAGAACGGATCGGCGCTTCCCTCCGCCGACGGCTTCCCCGTGCCCCGAGACTCTCCTCAAATTTACGACTCTGGTTGGGCTTGCCGTGGGGGGATGTCTCGGCGGGGGAGGTGGGACTGTGGGAAGGTGTGAGGCAGAACGACTCGGAGGCAAAACGACTCGAGAGAGATGGTGCGCAAGTACCTTATAACGGTCGATCTGACGAGAGCTTAATATGTTAAAGGAAGTGTTCTTACTTGTATAAATGTAAATTGAAGAATAAACGACAGTGTATGCATCAAACGGCAGTGCCTTCCTGGACGATCATCAACGCAACAACGATTAGGTATTTCAACAAAAAATATTTGTCCCGACACTCGGGAACGGATTAAACAAGGCCGTAGAGAACCACCTGCCGGACCCGACAACGATTCACTGAACAACGAGGATAGATATACAGAAGAAAAAAACGTCAAGTCATCCAAGCTCAAGTAGTGCATTTCGCGAAAGAAGCGGACGAACTTCTGGGCGCCACTTCTTCTGTCAGTCTGGAAGAGGTGAGTACTCTTATAAAACGTCTACACCTTGCCGAGCAGCAACTAAAGGATGTAGACGTAGCGATAGAGTCTCATCTCAGAGAATAGGACGCAGAAAGTGAATTCGAAAAGATTTTCTAAGACAGCGACAAGATCACAACTTATATTGGCAAACTAGAATATAGAATGAAGTTGTGCTCCCAACAGACGGAAACGAAAAGTGCCAGCCAAAACAAACCAACGATTCAAGAGACTCCAGCCACGCGAATTCAAAGAACGAAGCTCCCGAAGTTGGAGCTACTTAAGTTTGACGAAAGTAGAAACAACTCGCACCCTCTGGGTGCAGTTCGCGGTCGCTGTTCTCAAGAATCCCGAGTTGAGTAATATCGACCGATTCAACTATTTAAAAGCGCTGCTCATTGGAGAAGCTGACGCAGTGATTGCCGGACTACAGGCAACTTCAGAGTGCTACGCTGATGCCATCGACCTCCTGCAGAAACACTTCGGGGACCCTTCGACTTTGATACAGGACCACATGTAACGGCTGATTTTCATAAAGCCAGTCACTTCTGCAACGAATGTGCGCGATTTCCGGCGTATATTTGATTGCATTCGAGTGCACGTGAGAGGTCTGCAAGCCCTGGGTGTTGGAGAGGAATCCTACGAAGCGATACTCTACCCTGGGCTACTCCGCGCACTCCAACGGGAGTTCGTTTTGAACTACCACCGATCACGGGCAGAGAAAAAACAGGAACAGCGCGAGACGTCAGCCAAGGATGACAGCGCGTCGTCAACGACTTCACCCTCGTCAGAACCATGCCACCTAGCGCCACTTCATCATCCACTCTGTTTCTTCGAGCTGGAACTGGGGAGCCGAGAACGAACCCTGGAAGACCGGCCGGACGACACCAGCCTTAAGTCACCACTAAAATATTACACAAAACCGCCGCATCGAGGAAATGCCCGCACCTTGTCCGCAGCAGCATTGCGTGCCCGCGTCGGGCACGGAGTGCAAACTCTCTCACTCAAAGGCCCACACAAGCCAAGAGTGCCATGTCAAATTAGATATAAAGAGAAGAAAGCAATTCTTACAGAAAAGGAAAGTTGGTTTCGCTGTATGAAGCATGGACGTTTTTCAAAGACTTGACGAGTCAAGGTTTCCTTCAAGAGATGTGAACGGAGGCATGCAATTACGATGTGCAATCCAGCTTTCAACAGTGCCGCACAGGCACACGTAACTATCGAAAAGAACGCAGAACAGGTCACTCTGAATGTCTCGGAAACTGGCGAAAACCGCCCCTGACGAGAACAGTGCTGACGCCAACCCTCACAGCAGTGGCCAAGGGAACGAATAAAATGAAAGTTCGAAGGGTACTATTTGACAGTGGTAGCCAACGGACATTCATAACCGAAGCGTGCTCCAGAACGTTCGGATGCAAATGACTCTGCACTGAAGCACTATCAGTCGGAGTTCTTGGTGGAACGTACAGCCAACGCACGTTCCGCAGGGTTGTAGTGTGCCGTGTTAGTGCAGACAGCGACAGAGTATAAAAGATCTAGACGTTAGAAACTCTTTCGATATGCGAGCAAGTAATTTCTTGTCTTACTGAAGAAATCAAGGCAACCCGTCTCGAGCTTTGACGGCCAGTAGGCGATGATTCCCCGCAGGGTGCGAATCCCATTATCGAGGTGTTAGTTTGAGCGGACCAGTTTTGGGATTCCTCACGGGGAAAGTAAATAGGCTAAACGGTGCTTTGACAGTATTGGAGACAGTGTTTGGGTGGCACTGCAAGGGAAAGCCTTAGCCGGTGCCCTAAAATTAACTGCAGCCATGCATTTGCGTTAAGGACGACTATTGCAGATCGAGAAACAATGCCGATCTTGAAGTCTTCTGGGAGCTTGAAAGTATCGGAGTGTCCCACTCGCAGTAAACCAACTCAGATGAGTGCAGAGTCAAGGAATTTTCCGACAGTATCAAAAGTGTGAACGGGCGCTATGAGATCAGACTGCCGTGGAAAAAAAATAAGTAGAACTTGCAGACAATCGCGTTGTTACGCAGAAGTAGTTCCGCCAACTGACCAAGCAGCTATTGAGAGCACCAAACCTACTGCATGAGTACGACAACGAAATGAGGTGATTACATTCTGAAGGCGTAGCGGAAAGTGCACTGGACCCTAATGACTGTCAGCGCAGTTATTACATGCCTCATCAGCCAGTACTCCGCGAGAGAAGTACAACGACCAAGCTGCGCATCGTTTCTGAGGCGTCATCGCATGGCGCAATGCCAAGTCTCTCAACAAAAATCTGGACAGCGGACCTAACCTAAATCCTGACCTTGTCCGTGTGCTGCTTAACTTTCGACGTTACAAAGTGGCACTCGATCGCGACGTGGAAAACCACTTTCTTCAGGTTGGCGTTCAGCACCATGACCAAGATGCGGTGAGGTTTCTGTGATTCGTGGAAAAAGCCAAAAATGGCAGGCCACTTCCTGAGCTCGCAGTCTTCAGGATGGCAAGGGTGCCCTTTGGAACCACATCAAGCCCTTTTCTTCTGGCAGCGACGCTTGAACATCATTTTGCACCGTCGAAGCAAAGCTATCCGGAAACAGTGGGCATTTTGCAGCAGTGCATCTGCTTGGACGACTTACTTTGCGGCTCCGCTAACGACGCAGAGGCGACGAAAATCCACGAAGGGGTCAATAGCAACATTGAGGCAGCGTCTATGCGCCTCCACAAATGGGGCACCAATAGCGATAAGATGACGGAGCTGTTCGCTCGTGAAAACCCCGATGGGGGTTCGTTGGGCGAAGCAACAAACCTGCCGAAGGTGCTTGGCCTTACGTGGGATCCGAGAGTGGATTTTTTAACCATTTTTCCTGACACTCTAATCGACTTCGCTAAGGCGCATGTAAACACGAAATGTTTCGTGTTTGTATGATATCCTAGGGACCCTAGGATATGCGATGCTGGCTCTGAAGGGAAATCGACGCCTTGAACGCTACATATTTTGCTACATATCTCTGCACAGACACCGAAATTGACACACACCGCTGGATGCTGCTGGTTAAATGTCGTGTAGCGCCGCTGAAAACGATCATACTTGCTTGTGTAGAGCTGATGGCAGCGTTGCTAGCGTCTCGACTCTGCAAATTTGTGCAGTCGCATCTCGATTTACAAATAGATAATTTCTACCTGTGGACTGATTCTATGATTGCGCTAAGCTGGGTCCGAGCGCATGCATCGAGATGGAGGGAACTTGTGCGAAACCACGTCACAGAAATTCAGCAAAACACCAGCGCCGCGGCATGGCGACAATACGACGACGTTTCTGTCCATCGAATATGACAGACGACGAGTGACACCCTGTTGTGCTGCCCAAGCGATAATGAGACACCGTGCTACTTGTGCAGCAGGCCCACCGACAACTTCTCCGCGCTGGTGCCAGATACATAAAAATAATATAACTAAAAATAAAAGGACTGGATTGTGTATGGACGCCACCTGGTGAAAGTGTTGTGCGGTCATGTGTGGTGTGTAAGCGTTTCAGTGCCACGAGTATTGAAACTGCGACAGGACTGCTCCCACCTGACTGGACCACTAAGGCGGACTCTTTTGAGGTGGTCAGTATTGACTTCGCCGGCCCCCTTTTTGTGTAGGAAAGAAAAATGTGCAAGTGAAATCGTACATTGTATTTTTTACGTGCGTGGTACTAGGGCCGCGCATGTCTAACTTGTAAACAACATGACTACTCAGAGCTTTTTGCAGGTCTTCCGTCATTTTGTGTCGCGTAGTGGGCTCTGCCAAATCATTTACTCAGACAACGCAGTCAAGCTTTAAGCGCACTTCAAGGGAGCTTGCACTTTGGAACGTTCAGCGGCACTCTGAGGCACTGAGTTATTTTGCTAATGCTAGCATAGAGTAGAAATTTATCGTACAGAATGCACCATGGTGTGAAGGTTTGTACGAACGGCTAGTCCGCAGCGTAAAAACTGCTGTGAGAAAGCTGATCGGTCGCCAGTGTCTTGACTTTATTGAGCTGTTGATAGTTCTAGCCGAGGTGGAAGCAGACAAATTCCAGACCCCTGACCCACGTACCAGATGACTCAAACGACGGCGCCCCGCTAACACCGGTCAGTTTCCTTACTGGCAGACGTCTCACGGCGCTGCCAGGAACTGAAACCCGAGCGCTGGGTTCGAATGCGTCTTCCCTTCCAATGTTTTGGAAAAAGCGAAAGCAGATGCTTAAAGCGTTCTAGCAGGCCTGGCGATACGAGTATCTACGACAGCTGCACTCAGCCTATGCGTCTCAACAAACTGGAACCGAGAGACCCAAAATCGGAGACGTAGTCTTGGTACTGAAAAATATTGCGCGCCTTTATGAAAACACGAGGTCATTTGCTCTCTTTTCCCCGGGCAAGGCGGTAATGTCTGCTCATGTGGCCCGGGTACCGCACGGCAAACTTGTGAGGTGCCCACTTCAGCACTCACAGCCGCTGGAGATTCCTGAACCATTGAATGAACGAGCTCATTCGGAAGGGCAGTGTTGAGATATTTCTACTCACTTGGTATTCTTTTGTTGGATTTGTCTAATTATTTTGACGGTATCGAGAAATGAGATACTCTAGATGCTCTGCCGTAAGAACGGATCGGCGCTTGCCTTCGCGGACGGCTCCCCGTGCCCAGAGACTCTCCTCAAACTTATGACTCTTAGTTGGGCTTGCCGTGGGGGGATGTCTCGGCGGGGTAGGCGGAACTGTGCGAAGCTGGGAGAGCGGATGGAGGCAGAACGACTCGACCCCCGCCGGGGCGTCTGCGTCAGCAGGCGTTTGGTGTGTTGCGACACCACGTACACGAGTACACGAAGGTTGGACCCGCCCGCGTGTAGCCGTGCGAGGCTTAGCTGTGTCTCGGGAAACGGGGATACTCGGGATTGAGCTAATGCTGGGTGTTTGTACCTTGAAGGCCCACCAGTGGAGGCAACACACCTCTTTAGCCTCTGTTTCACATAGGCGGCACCTCCAGACTTACCCTTCTGGAGGAAATCGACAGTCGCCTTTTCCTGCCCCCCTCTTCGATTTTTTTTTTTGCTCTCTCTCACGTTCCAATCTTTCCTGCCTTCTAGTCACTTCTTCTCACATCCGAATTTCCGGGCGGCAAGGGCTAACCTTGTTTGGGTAATCAGCCTAGATTACAGCATGTTTGGTAATAGCAGTGATGTACTTCTGACGTGTGCGCAATCTACACTTACGTCGTCACATCCCCTAGTTTGGCTCGTTGGTGGGTGGCAGGCATCACTGCTGAACATAGTACTACATACTATGGAATCAAGTTATTCTTCAATTCCTGATCGTCCCCCTCAGAAAAGGGGGCGCATCGATGCAACACTTTACTTTTTCGCCCAACCTAAAGTAACATTCCCGAAGTTCTACGTTGTGCATTGTGAAAATCCAGACAGGACTGTTCGAACAATCTCATTATTTCTCGAGTCGAAATCTCTCACTGAAACAATAGGGACAGGTTACGAAGCAACGAAGATGGCTAGTGGTGACTTGCTACTTGAGCTGAGTGATAAAACACAGTACAGCAAGCTGATTTTGGGGCGATTATGGACAACCCTGTCTCTATTTCTCCTCACCGCTCACTTAACACAGCCCATGGAGTAATATCTGAACAAGACCTCTTGGACCTAACTGAAACAGGACTGCTTGAAGGATGTAAGGAGCAAGATTTAATCACTGTACAGAGAATTAAATTCAGACGCGATAAAAAAGAAACATCAACAAACCCCTAATTCTGACCTTCACCATGAGTAACCTGCCATAGTTCATTGAGACAGGCTATATTGAGATTCGTGTGAGACCGTATATACCGAATCCCCGCCGTTGTTTTAAATGTCAAAGGTTTGGCCACGGCTCACAGAGCTGCCGTGGTTGGCTGACGTGTGCTAAATGTGGAGCGAATGACCACCCTGCAGATGGCTGTCAAGGCAAACTTCCCTGTGCTAACAGTGATGGAGGGCACGCCGCATACTCGCGGTCATGTCCCAAATTGAATCAAGAAAAAGAAATTCTAGCGCTTAAGGTAAAACACAACATCTCTTTCAAAGAAGCGCGTAAGCGTTTTTCCTTTGTTGAGCCCACAACTTATGCCGATGTGGTGTGTCAGGGGGCGGCACCACTACGGCCAAATGCGGCTGCTAAAGTGTGAGCTTGCAGTGCCGCCACCCGCACCCTGACTCACCTAACCCGAAAAGAGGGAAGCTGACCGCTGAGCCAGTAACTCCCGAAACACCGCGAGAGTAGGCCCGTGGCGTGTGACACACTGCCGCCCGCGCAGGCGTCCAGCGCCTCACAGGAGGCGCTGGAGGTAACCCCAGGCCCTTCGGCGTCAACAGCGCCGAAGGATCGGCGTGCCTCGTTAAAGCGCGCCAAAACAGGAAAACTCACAAGAGTTACTGCGCCTATGAAAGGGCCGCTAACATAGTTGTGGAATCTTGAACACAGAATCATTTGTTCCAGCTACAATGGCTGCACAAATGCTATAATGGAATGTCAGAAGACTTATTCATAATCTAAACGATGTAAAATAACTCTTATATGAATGCCAACCAAAAGTGTTCTGTGTTCAAGAAACACACTTAAGACCCTGCCACACAAATGTTCTTAAACAGTTCACAGTATTTCGAAAAGACCGCGATAACTGTCTTGTCCCCTCCGGTGGAGTGGCTATAATTACAGACAAATCGGTTGCTTGTCAACATCTAAAAATTCATGTATCTCCTGAAGCCGTAGGAATCCGTGCCATACTGTTCAACAAGTTGGTAACGGTTTCCTCTCTACACATCCCTGCTAATAATAATGTAACTATGGTTGAGCTTGAGAACCTCATAGACCAGCTTAAGGAACCCTACATAATACTCGGAGACCTGAACGCACACAACGCGTTTTGGGCCGACCTGCGCTGTGACTCGAGAGGACGTCTCACAGAAAATGTTCTCATTTAAACTGGGGCCTGTCTTTTTAACAAAACGCACCTACATTTCACAGCTCAGCATACCATACAGTTTCGTCAGTTGATCTCGCCATAGGTTGCTCATCCCTACTGCCATATTTAGAATATAATGTCATAGAAAATCCTTGTGGAAGTGACCATTTCCCGCTGTTTCTCACCGCTGCAGATACGCTTGATCCCCTGGCCTACCCGAAGAAATCGAAATTTAATACAGCCAGCTGGTGGAAATTTAGAGAACTCTCCCTTCTCTCATATGACACAATCAGACACCTAGCAATTGAGGAGGTGAATGCATTTCTCACTGAATATATAGTAAGTGCGGCCCTAGAGTCCATACCGAAAGCAGGACGCACTCGAGCTAATACCAAGCCAAGGTGGAACCATGAATGTAAATTAGCCAGAAAGAGGCAAAATAAGGCCTGGGGTAAGCATTCACGTTACCCCAATGCAGAAAACATAACCGCTTTCAAGTGAGCAAAGGATAGTGGAAGGCACATCCGGCGTGAGGCAGCTGGAGAAGCTATATATCACACATAACCTCATATATATTGTCACGAAAAGACAATTGAACATCTACCCGGCGTCGGCGAGACAGACAGTTGTACAAGATGGCGTACACAAAACTCAAGTCGACGTCCTCAGCCTCTGCTTCTTCTTCTTCAGCGCCAACCTCTTGCCGAGCGCCGTTCCAGTCACTTCTTAGCGCTGGCGCGTGACATCTAGCGGCATTATCACCCCGCCAAAAGGAAAGCATCGACCCGATGCTTACTAAACTACGATGCTTACTAAAAGAAAGTGGAAGTGTGGAAATCGTATGAGATTGGGTTGACGCCGCCTTAACGCGCGAAATACGGTTTTAGGCGAATAACATGCACTATCTCTGAGTGGTGCTGTCGACGCCGAGGCGACGCGGCACCGTCGGGAATGACCTCATAGTTCACTTCACTAACGCGGTGTATCACTTTGTAGGGTCCAAAGTATCCACTAAGGAGCTTCTCAGACAACCCCTGGCGACGAATTGGAGTCCACACCCAGACTTGGTCACCTGGCTGGTACTCGACTTGCCGATGTCGAAGGTTGTAGCGTCGTGCGTCTGTACTCTGCTGCGTCGTGATGTGTATGCGCGCGAGTTGACGAGCTTCCTCTGCTTGTTGAGTAAGTTGCTCGGCGTCGGAAGTAAGCGATGCGTCGGTATCGTGCGGGAGCATTGCGTCTAGCGTGGTCTGGACCTCCCGCCCGTAGACAAGACGGAATGGTGTGAATCGTGTTGTTTCCTGAATGGCGGTGTAGTACGCGATTGTACGTACGGCAGGACTTGATCCCATGTTTTATGCTGGACGTCTACATACATAGACAGCATGTCAGCAATGGTTTTGTTTAGCCGTTCCGTCAGTCCGTTGGTCTGCGGATGATAGGCAGTGGCCTTGCGGTGCTGCGTGCAGTTCACCTCGAATATGTCCTCTATCAGTTGGGCGGTAAAGGCAATTCCTCTGTCGGTGATGACATGTGATGGGGCACCATGTCTTAGGGCTATGATCGATAAAGAACTGGGCAACTTCGTAGGCCGTGGCACGTTGTGCAGCTTTCGTCTCGGCGTAGCGTGTTAGATAGTCTGTGGCGACTATAATCTACTTGTTTCCCGTGGCTGACAAGGGAAAGGGTCCCATAAGATCCATGCCGATTTCATCAAACGGCGCGCTAGGTGGTGCGATGGGTTGGAGTAACCCCCCGGGCTTCAAAGACGGTGATTTCCTGCGTTGACACTCACGGCAGCTTTGCACGTAACCCTTCACCTTGGTAGAAAGTCTGGGCCAGTAGTACGTCTGGCCAAGGGTACGTGAAAATCCCAAGTGTCCAGACGTGGGCTCATCATGGCAGGCTAGGAGAGTGTCATCACGGAAGGTGGCAGGCACGACCAATAGATGCTATTTGTCGCTGGCACTCTAGTTTTTCTTGTAGAGGACACCCTTTTGGAGGCAGAATGTTGAGAGACTGTGAGAAATGTGTCGTGGGATTGTAACATTCTTGCCTTCTAGGTGATCGATGAGAGGGCGTATTTCGGCGTCCTCGCGCTGCCGTGTGATCAGGTCAGATGCGGTGAGGGCCCCAAGGAATGCGCCGTCTTCGTCCATGTCCTTATTGCAAGTTTTGACGGGAGCGCGCTACAACGTGTCCGCATCTTCGTGTTTGCAGCCCGATTTGTAGACGATGGTAACATCGAACTCCTGCAGACGGAGACTCCATCGAGCAAGTCGCCCGGACGGGTCTCGTAAGTTGGCTAACCAACACAAGGAATGGTGGTCTGTCACCGCCTTGAAAGGGCGACCTAGAGATAAGGCCGAAATTTCATGATGATCGACACAACCGCTAGGCACTCTTTCTCGGAAGTGGAGTAGTTGATTTCGGCGCGTAAAAGGGTGCGACTGGCGTAAGCGATCAGTCGCTCGACGCCTTCCTGGTGTTGAACGAGAACAGCGCCAAGACCGATGTTGCTTGCGTCGGTATGCACCTCGGTGTCAGCGTCCTCGTGAAAGTGAGCGAGAACGGGTGATTCCTGCAGGCGCTGCCGTAACTCCGTGAAAGCTGCGTCCTGCTCATCCGTCCAAACGAAGGGTGTGTCTTCTCACATGAGGCGTATGAGTGGTACGGCGATCCGGGAGAAATTAGCGATGAAGCGACGATAGTAGGCACACAGACCGAGAAAGCGGCGTACTGCTTTCTTGTCACGAGAAGACGGAAAAGCAGCAACAGCAGATGTTTTGTCTCGGTCAGGCTGGACACCGTGAGCGTTCACGACATTCCCGAGAAACCTCAATTCTTCGTAACCTAAGTGACACTTTTCTGGCTTTAGTGTGAGATTAGCGGAGCGGAGCGCCTCAAGTACCGCCTCGAAACGCTTCAGATGTTCTTCGAAGGTCGCCGCAAACACGACGACGTCATCTAAGTATACTAAACAACTGTGCCACTTCAGACCCGTTAGAACAGTATCCATCATTCTCTGGAATGTGGCCGGTGCAGAACACAGGCCAAATGTAAGTACTCTAAATTCGTGCAGTCCATCCGGGGTAACAAAGGACGTTTATTCGCGATCTCGTTCGTCAACTTCGATTTGCCAATATCGGCTCTTCAAATCTATGGATGAAAAATACCTGGTTCGCCGCAGCCGATCTCACGAATCATCGATCCGCGGAAGCGGATAAACGTCTCTTTTGTGACGTTATTCAACTTTCTATAGTCAACACAGAACCGAAGCGTTCCGTCTTTCTTTTCGACAAGGACCACCGGCGACGACCAAGGGCTTTGGGATGGTTGCATGACGTCATCGTCAAGCACTTCTTTCACTTGTACAAAAACCACGTTGCGCTCTTTCGCCGATACGCGATAAGGCAGTTGTCGTATGGGACGAGAATCGTCATACGTGATTATTCGGTGTCTCGTGATGGGCGTCTGGCGTACCTTAGAAGTAGATGCGAAGCACTCCTTGAACCGAAGTACCAACTCGCGCAGCGCTTTTTGCTTTTCCTCCGAAAGGTTTGAATTGATGTCGATATTGCTGATTGTCTGAGCTAGGTTATCCTTTGTCATAGACGCAAAGCATTCAGCAACGTCTGCTATGGGCTCAGCAAAAGCGATAGTAGTACGACGAAACAGGTGCCGATGTTCCTGGCTGAAGTTCGTCACGAGGAGCGCCGAATGTCCACCTCGAAGCATAATGAGACTGCGGGCTGCACATACACCATGAGTAAGCATAACGGAGGAATTGCCCTCTGCAACAGCTTCGCCGTCACCCAGATCGTTGCATACGACCGCTACCAGGACACTTGCGCGTGGTGGTAAAGTTACACTGTCGGCGTAAACCCGAAGCGCGTTACGTCAGCAATTGTCGCGACTGTTCGCTGCTCTCTCTGTCGAAAAAGTCACTTTGTGCTCCCGGATGTCTATATTGGCACCATAGTGTCACAGAAAGTCGACGCCCTAGATGAGGTCCCGAGAACAATCGCGGAGTATAGGGCAGCTTGCTGGAAACGTACACCCACGAATTTGTACTCTGGCCGTGCACATGCCCAACGGTGTTACGATATGCCCACCAGCAGTACGAATTTGCGTTCCAGACCAAGGCGTGATAACTTTTCTAAGTTCCGTCGCTAGTTTTTCGCACAAGATCGAGTAGACGGCACCCGTGTCGAATAACGCACTAACGTGGCGGCCGTCGAGCACAACAGGTATGTCTAGCGAGAGTCTGTCGCTGAGTTCGGCTGCTGTCGTCGTTGAATCGTGCCGTATAGACCGTGCTTGCGTCGATGGGAGGTCTTCGGAAGGGCGATTAACAGCGGCCTCGCCCCCGAAGGTCGCTGTTCTTAGTTTTCCCGGCGAGGGCTTGGCGATTGGAGGGCTTCTAGGAGCTGGGGAAGATCGCCTGGGGGACGGCGAGCGCGACTGCCGCCGCGGGAACAGTGACATACTCTGCTGGTTCAGGTACTCTTTAATCGCCCTAGGCCTTTCGCCATATCTGGGCCTTGGTGAATCCGCGGCAAAACCTTGCAGTCCGAGGCGTCGGTATGGGCACTCGCGGTATACGTGACTGGCTTCTCCACAGTGATAGCACAGAGGCCTTCTGTCCGGGGTACGCCAGACGTCAGATTTCCTTTCGAGCGGGCGCCGATCTTCCATACGTTGGATCGGTTGCACTGATGGGAGCGGCGGGACGTATGACGCGGCGTAAGACGTGGCGGCGATGAAATGGGTCGGAGCGCGGACAGGGACTCGCCCCAAAACTTCCGCATATCACGGCCGCTGCAACTGTGCTGTCACAGGCAGCGCTTTGTTGCTTGCGATGGGACCTTGGATCGCTTGCTGCACTTCACTTCTCACGAGGACTGAAATGGAACCCAGAGTGGGCTGAGGCGGGCAGCTGAGCCGTTGAAGCTCATCACGAACCACAGAGCGGATAAGATCTCGGAGAACGTCCAGGTTTCCAAAGGCAACCGCGTCCGTCAGTGAAGCAGCATTCGCGTGCCTGTCATACGTAGCTGAGCGATGGTCCGAAGGTCAAGTAGCGTTCATTTACCTTTCATAGAAAGCTGAGCGATAGTGCAGCATCTTTTACATCGTGGTGGCTTCGGTTAAGAATTCACCCACGGTCTTCAGCGGTCTTCGAACCAGGCCAGCAAATAGCTGTTCTTTAACTCCCCGTATTAGATGGCGCAGCTTCTTTTCCTCTGACATGGTAGGGCCCACCCGACGGTAGAGGTGCGTCATATCCTCTACGTACGACGTCACGCTCTCATTCGGCAGATGAATGCGGGATTGGAGCGTCCGTTCGGCTCGTTCGCGGCGATTAGCATTGGTGTATGTCTCCAGCAAGGCACGACGGAACTCGAGCCACGATTTGAGGAGCCCTTCTCGGTTCTCGTACCAAGCGCGAGCACCGTCCTCCAAGCTGAAGTAGACATTTTTCAACTTCGCCGAGTCGCTCCGTTCGTTTATCTCAGCAACGCGCTCAAACTGGGTTAGCCCCTCTTCTACATCCTCGAAGACATCCCCGTGGAACACTTTCGGCACTCTGAGATTCTGCAGCAGGTACTGAGTTGCCGTTGTGGCCGTACCTTGCATTATGGTCGATAGAGACATCGATGTTCCTTCCATACTGGTCCGTGGGGGCGTTGATGCTGTTGCGGAGAGGTGATCAAGCTCCGGAGGTAATCCTCGGATTCTCTTGCTGGCCCGGTGAACAGGGCTGTCCACTTGTATAGGGCTGGTACTCCTGCTACCAGGAGAGATTTGTGGCATCGGATGAACCGTACCCCGCACCTCCACCAGTTTTGTCACGAAAATACAATTGAAGATTTACCCGGCGTTGGCGAGACAGACAGTTGTACAAGATGGCGTACACAAAACTCAAGTCGGCGTCCTCAGCCTCTGCTTCTTCTTCTTCAGCGTCCACCTCTTGCCGAGCGCGCGTTCCAGTCACTAGCTGCAATATGAAGATAAAAAGAAGGTCTATGTGAGGCTGCGAAAGTTTGAGGGCCAAGCTCCTAGCCCACTCCCATTGGTAAATAATCTAGGCAACACACTGGAACAACAAGCAGACACACTAGACAACTGGCACGCAATGTCTGCTATAACTTTTCAATACCTTTGTGAGGTCCCAAATGGACTGTGGCAGCATAGTATTTCAGTCAGCGTCTAAAACAACGTTAAAGATGCGTGACCCCATATATCATTTAGGCATTCGGTAACCACTGGTGCTTTTCGGACCAGCCCTGTTCGAAGTCTCTATGCAGATTCCAATCAATGGCCCTTGGAGTATCAAAGAACGTACTAAGGAATTACATACGCCCTGAACATAATAGCTCAGAGGTAACACCCGTGCAGAACACTAATGGATGATCGAACATCGGAACAGCTGTACGCGAATAGGCCATCACTAGGTCAGCCGTTTTGCTTTGGCTGTCAGAACTGTTGCCGAAAATTAGGGCTTAGTTTCTCGGAGCTCCACGAAACTGGACCTAGTGATCACATTGCTCCTTGGTGCCTCCACGCAGTTCGG
Organism: Dermacentor variabilis; assembly: GCF_050947875.1. Classification (NCBI taxonomy): domain Eukaryota; kingdom Metazoa; phylum Arthropoda; class Arachnida; order Ixodida; family Ixodidae; genus Dermacentor; species Dermacentor variabilis. The sequence continues at coordinate 52,634,686 of NC_134568.1, read as the reverse complement.
TGCGACATGTCTTTTAAAGAGCTTTAAAAGAAAAAAGTGCCACGCGAGGCTATTATGCAACACTTCTTATCACTGGAAGACAAGTACAACGCAACATCCTTTTTTATGGACGCCTCAAAGACGGCTAAGGCAGTCTCATGCGCTGCACATAGTCACTGCTATAATATTACAAAAACTCTCAATAGAAACTGCAGCATATTCACTGCCGAAGCATATGGTATTCGACTGGCTGTGGATCATATACGACAACATAGCATACAAAAACCTATTATCTACACAGATGCACTAAGTGTCGTGACTGCATTATCCGGGGGAAAGCTTGGGAATAACCCTGTTTTAATCACTTGCTGAAACCCATTTATGATGCTTACAATGAAGAACATTCCCTTGTGGTAGGCTGGGTACCGGGGCATTGCGACATAACAGAAAACCAGGAGGCAGATCAGATTGCTAGAGAAGCTGGTCTACATGGTGGCATTGAAGTTACTAAGGTCCCTTACATCCGTAAGCGGCTACACCAGCACTGGCAGAATCAGTGGGATAAAGAAACAGAAAACAAAGTGCATGCAATAAAGCCACGACTAGGCAAATTTTTTCAGCAAAAGTCACAAGACTAACAGAAACCACACTGCGCAGCCTACGTATGGGACACACATACGCAACACACATTTACCTATTAACAGGCACACAACCACCCATATGCGGAAAATGTGGCGAAAAACTCACAGTCCGGCACATCTTAATTGAATGTCCAAGACTTCACCATGCAAGAGTACATCATTTCCAAGAATTTTACACGCATAATATACCATCTCACCTTGCATTATTTTTATCCCATGACACCATTTTTAGCGTCAGCAGAGTTTTTAAATGCCTTGCCAATGTCCATTTTCCATGCTCCATCACAAACGTGAGAAGCCTGAGGTGTTGAATGCCTCGAGGTCTCGCATCTTTCCGCAAGGTAAAAGTACTTTGCTGACGGCTTCGAGGCAAAATTTAGCGCTTATAATCAGTAAAACTTCAAATAATCTGTATAACACATACATAGCTAACAACATCTAACAAGTGATCGCCCATAGTCACCGAAATCTCTAACCCACGCACAGTTGAAATATCTGATATAACATTAACAGTAGTTTAGCTAGGCCTTTTATATTTTTATTACTAGGAAAAATTTGCCCCTTTTAAAGGGGCAAATGTTTCAGCACTTCAACATGCTTACCATGCTGGTCTGATTATTGTTTTTATACTATGACTCATTCAACATATTCCTAGACTTGGCCCTCTTTGGTCAAGGATGCCCTTGCGCAATTAAAACCCATCAATTAATTAGAACGACTCGAGGGAGCTGGTGCGCAAGCACCTTATAACGGCCGCTCTGACGAGATCTTAAGATGTTACAGGAACTGCTCTTATTTGTATAACTGTAACTTCAAGAATAAACGACAGTATATACATCAAACGGAAGTGCCTTCCTGAACGATCATCAACGACAACAACAATTAAGTATTACAACATAGATAACTATTTAAAACGAACTGCGTCCTTCTAGCACTCTTCCCATGCGTGGTCAGTGCATTAAATCAAAGGCAGCAAGATATAGCTGCGGCGTCTATGTCCTACTTCTGCTACGCTTTGTGCCTCTCTTTGTGCGTTTCTACTAACACAGCTTTATGATCGTTGACCTTTAACGAACACCGAATGATCTCGGTTATTATTGCTGCGTCCCATGTTCTACAGTAATAAATGTACGTGAGTAATGTATGTACTGGGGCACCTGTACACGATGGACCGCATCAACGTTTTCATTTGTAATTGTGTCCCTGATTGCAGAGTGAGCCGCCGCAAGTGTACATTTACAAGGCACCCAGGAAGTAGGTAATGTTTGAATCGCACCGCTGCCAACCAGATGTTTGGATCTGACTGCTGGTACGATCTGTTGGGAACTCGGCGCTGACGCCCGTGGTTGTACCTGGGTCGCAAGCCCCAAGGGTAGCGTTGGCCTGGCGGCCTGGGGTACAACTGGAAGCATCCGAAGGTCCCGGCAAAGCATGAGTCGACTGGTAACAACGAAACAACTTGTTTATTTTAACATCGCAAAGAGTTGGTGGTCAGGTTTGACCGAAGTAGAGAGACGGGAGAGCACTTCACTCAACAGAAGAAATCGGAGCCCTCCTTTTGGCGTCCGGGGGCAGCTGTTTTTATACTCTCGCAGTTGAGGGCAAGAAAGAACCCCTCAAAAGACGAGCACGTGAATGTACAATGGGCTAATGGTGACGCACACTGTCGTAGCGATGCCGTAGCACCCTGTCGAGCACGATCTCGTAGCACCCTGTTGTAGCGCTGCCGGTCGGGCACAATGACTGTAATGAGAGGATGGTCCCTGCTTTGGCATCGCCTGTTTCGGGCACAATGACTGGAACGAGATCCCTGCTTTGGCATCGCCTGTTTCGGGCACAATGACTGGAATGAGATCCCTGCTTTGGCATCGCCTGTTTCGGGCACAATGACTGGAATGCGAGGATGATCCCTAGGCGGTCGCATCGCCGCAGTCGCGCCTGGAAACACCTGGCGATGAGTGTTGCGGCGACGACGATCGGGCCAAAATGTCTGCCGCCCCGCCGCAGTCGCGCCGGCAAAACCACGTGTCGCAGGCGAAACGCAACAGACCGCCCCGCCGGGGGAAGGAGATCCCGATGGACAGGGGACTGCATCCGCTGTCCGGAGGGATGTCGCTCGATGATGCTCATAACCGAAGTCGGGCGTCCCTCGACGTTTCTTGAGCGCAGCGCACAGAGAAGGCCTCGTTCTCTTGTTCAGGTTCGCACGGGACACTGCAAAGTGACTTCGGGAGAGTTCACATTTTTGTTCTCGTTCCCGGCAAGCGTTAGAACTACGCTGAAACTCAACCGCTCAGTCAGCAAGCACGGCACAACCCTCACTAAGCCCTGCCAGGCTCTTTCCCCTTTTTATACCACTGCCTAGTTCCTTACAGTAGTCTAGCATCACTCAGAACGCGTCCACAAATTGAAAAATTGCACTAGAAAGCATATCATCACTTTGAAACACTAAACAAAAGCAATATGTTAAAAAAAATCCTGCCTCAGGAAGAAAAACATCAGTAACCAACAATTTTGAGGCTGATTCCTACGTTAGGGGCTTCGACTTAAGCCATCGGCGTTACCGTTGAGACTCCCCTTTTTGTAACGCACCTCAAAGGAATATTGTTGTAAAGCGAGGCTCCAGCGCAGGAGGCGGCCATTTTTGGGAGAGATGGTCTGCAGCCATTGGAGAGGGCAGTGATCCGTCTCAATGATAAACCTCGAGCCGGCTAGATAGCATGACAATTTCTGAACGGCCCACACGAGACACGCACACTCTTTCTCGGTGGCGCTATACGCCTGCTCACGACTGGTCAGCTTACGACTAGCATACAGGACGGGGTGTTCTACTTCTCCATTTTCCCGTTGGCACAGAACAACGCCCATGCCTCGCTCACTAGCATCGCACTGAACAATGAACCCTTTTGAATAGTCTGGCGATCGTAGCACAGGCTGGCTTGTTAGGGCACTCTTTAGGGCGCTAAAAGCTCTTTCCTTTGTCTCGTCCCAGACGACTGTTTGAGGCTCTGTCTTTCTTAGAGCATCCGTCAGGGGAGCCGCGATATCAGAGTACCTAGGGATGTACCTCTGATAGTAGCCGGCGACACCCAAGAACGACCGAATATCGGTCTTTGTGCGCGGTTGCGGAAAGTCTCGCACAGCGGCCACTTTTATTTCAGAGGGGCGGCGACGACCCTGACCAATCACGTGACCGAGGTAGACAACCTCGGCCTGTGCTAACTGGCACTTAGGAGCCTTGACTGTCAAGCCTGCTTCGCGCAGGCGGGTTAGCACTGCCCGCAAGTGTGTCATATGCTCAGACCAGGATGCGGAGAATATCGCTACGTCGTCTAGATACGGTAAAGCGAATTCTTGCTGTCCCCGCAACACTTTATCCATGAGGCTTGAAAAACAGTATGGCGCGTTCTTCAAACCAAAACTCAACACTTTAGGACGGAATGTTCCCATTGGTGAAATGAACGCCGCATACCTACTAGCCTCTTCTGTAAGTGGAACCTGCCAATAACCCCTGACAAGATCTAGGGTGGAAATAAACTGAGCGCTACTAACTTTCTCAAGGCGCTCCTCGATGTTAGGGATCGGATAAATTTGATCCTTAGTGATGGAATTAAGCCTGCGGTAGTCGACGCAAGGACGAGGTTCCTTGCCCGGTACCTCAACTAAAATCAAAGGGGAGGTATAATCACTCTCACCTGCCTCAATAACACCGAGCCGTAGCATTTTCTTTACCTCCGCCTCCATAATATCGCTCTGGCGGGGTGACACCCGATACGCCTTGGATCGTACTGGCTCTGGGGAGGTAAGTTCTATATCATGAGTAAGTACCGAAGTCCTACCAGGCCTCTCAGAGAACAGACCTTGAAACTCTTGTAATAGCTGGTGTAGTTCGGTTTTCTGCTCAGGCGACAGCGGTGCTTTACTGATAAGGTCACTAATGACTTGACCGGTGTCTTCCCTGTTCGTCACTGAGCCTAGTCCCGGAAGCTCGACCGGAAGCTCTTCAGGAACGTTTATCATCATGCACACCACTGCTTCCCTTTGTCTATAAGGTTTGAGCAGATTACAGTGGTAAACTTGCTGTGCTTTCCGCTTTCCTGGCAGACTTACCACGTAGTTAACGTCCGACAGTTTCTGAACAATTCGTGCTGGGCCCTCCCACTGCACGTCTAGTTTGTTGTTTAGCGATGTGCGCAATATCATGACCTCATCGCCAACCTCAAAACGACGGGCCCTGGCTGTCCGATCATAATAAACCTTGGCCCTCTGCTGGGCCTTTGTCATTGCTTCACCTGACAACTCCTGTGCCCTTCTTAAGCGTTCGAGGAGCTTAAGCACGTACTCCACCACGACTGGGTCGTCGCCCCTACCTTCCCACGATTCTCGAAGCATGCGAAGCGGAGATCGAAGCGAGCGACCGTACACCAGTTCAGCTGGCGAAAACCCCGTAGCCGCATGCGGCGCGGTTCTTAACGCAAACATCACCCCAGGCAAACACAGCTCCCAGTCAGTTCGATGTTCAAAACACAACGCTCTCAACACGCGCTTCATGACGGAGTGGAGCTTCTCAACGGAATTCGACTGTGGGTGGTACACTGAGCTGTGTAGCAGCTTTACCCCACACCTTTCGAGAAAAGTTGTCGTCAAAGCGCTAGTAAACACTGTGCCCTGATCTGATTGGATTTCCGCAGGAAAACCAACTCGCGCAAATATGGACAGTAGTGCATTAACTATCTCAACTGAGCTGAGTTCTTTAAGCGGCACTGCTTCAGGGAACTTTGTCGCTGGGCAGATCACAGTCAAAATGTGTCTGTACCCCGTGGCTGTTACCGGCAGAGGTCCCACAGTATCAATAACGAGCCGTCTAAAAGGCTCCGTAATGATAGGTACCAATTTCAACGGCGCCCTCGATTTGTCCCCTGGTTTGCCCACCCGCTGACAAGTGTCACATGTCCTCACGAAATGGTCTGCGTCCCGAAAACACCCCGGCCAATAGTACTCTTGCAAGAGACGGTCCTTAGTTTTCTTAACTCCTAGGTGTCCGGACCACGAACCCCCATGCGACAAGCGCAACAGATCCTGACGATAGCATTGAGGCACGATCAGCTGATCGAACTCCACTCCTCTTCGGTCTAGATACTTCCGGTACAGGACTCCACCTCTTTCCACAAAACGCGCAGTTTTCCTGGCGATACCTTCTTTGACATTGCAGCGCACGTTTTCCAGGCTGCCATCCTTTTTTTGCTCGGCTATCAAAGCCGACCGGCTGACTTTTAGCAACCTATCAAGTCCGTCTGACGTAGGCGCGATGAGCAAATCAGTAGATAGCTCTTCTAACTTTCCCGAATCGGGATTTTCCTCTCCAGTATCTGGCGCCTTCAACGCTACAGACTCAATTTTATTCAGTTCGGGCGTGCTCTGAATATCAGCTTGCTGCGCCTCTGACCCTTTTTCGTTGTTTGATAACGTCGGCCCCGCAACTACCGCCTTTGCAGCGAGCTCCCGAACCTTCGATCTGGTTAAGGCCTGAACACTAGCTTCACCAAACAAAAGCCCCTTCTCGCGCAGGAGGTGATCGGACCTGTTTGAAAATAGGTACGGGTACTGGGGTGGCAGCATAGATGACACTGCCGCCTCTGTCTCAAGCGCTCCGAAAGGTCCTTCAATAAGCACCTTTGCTACTGGCAGACACACGCTATGAGCTTCCACGGCTTGCTTGATCCACGCGCACTCGCCCGTGAACATATGGGGTTCTACATAAGACGGGTGAACTACATCCATCGTAGCTGCGGAATCGCGAAGCACTCGGCACTCTTTCCCGTTCACGAGGAGGTCTCGCATGTAAGGCTCGAGAAGCTTCATGTTCTCGTCAGTGCTGCCTATTGAAAAAAACACAACTTTTGGTGTTGTTTCCGGACACTGCGCCGAAAAGTGACCCGGCTTCTGGCACGTATAACACAAGCGCGCTCGCCTCATCTCGAACCGCTTTCTGCGTTTGGCTGCCGCCGTCTCTTTACGTTTGGTCGGACTGCTTTCGCTCGCATCCGCACTACGCGTGTCCCCCTTTAATCTCATGGGTGTGAACTTCGGCCTCTCAAACTTCGAGCCAAATTCACCCTTTTGACCGTCCTTAGCTCCGCGAGCCCGACGCGTCACAAACTCCTCGGCTAGCTCAGCGGCTTTAGCCACCGTACAAACGTCTGGCCTATCCAAGACCCAGTATCGCACGTTCTCCGGTAACCGACTATAAAACTGTTCTAGCCCGAAACACTGCAGAACTTTATCGTGGTCACCAAACGCTTTCTCTTCTTTGAGCCACTCCTGCATGTTCGACATAAGCCTATACGCAAACTCTGTATATGACTCACTTTTGCCTTTCTCATTTTCCCGAAACTTCCGACGGAACGCCTCCGCAGACAGCCGGTACTTTTTTAGAAGACTCGATTTCACTGTGTCGAAATCCTCTGCTTCCTCTCTATCCAAGCGAGCGACTACGTCGGCCGCCTCGCCGGGTAACAAAGTGAGCAAGCGCTGTGGCCACGTTTCCCGAGAGAACCCCTGCTTCTCGCACGTTCGCTCAAAGTTAACCAGGAACAAACCAATGTCCTCTCCAAGCTTAAACGGCCGCATCAGGTCAGTCATTTTGAACAATACTCGTTCTCCTGCACCGTGTGCCTGACTTCCATTACGAGCGCGTTCCATCTCTACCTCAAGACGCTTCATTTCCAAAGCGTGTTCGCGCTCTTCTTTTTCTTTCTGTTCTTTAAGTTCACGCTCTTCTTTTTCTTTCTGTTCTTTAAGTTCGCGCTCCTGTCTTTTTGACCTCTCCTCAATAGTCTCAAGGCATTCCGACAGCTCGTCATCCTCAGCCTCTAGCTCAAGAATAGCCTTTAGCAGTTCAGGTTTTCTTAGTTTGTCTGAGACATCCAGACCCAACTCTCTTGCAAGCTCCAACAATTTCGATTTGCGCAACGACTTCAAATCCATGGCTGCTCTGAATGCTGCTTTCTCTACTGCTTACTATTGTCTTGCCGCAAACTAACCCGGCAGCAACGACAACCACAATTACCAGCTCTGTTTCAGACACTAACAAAAGCCTGGCAAAGCTCAGAAGAAGAAAGTCCCGCACTCACCAAACCTCGCAGGCAGGAATTCCGCGCAGTCGTTCCGCTGCAGGCAACCAGTCGTCACACAGGGCTCGTTGCACTGCTCCCGGATCGTCGTTGAGCTGCTCAGCATACCGTCAACTGCATCTCTTCGCTGCTGGCCTCCGTTGTCGCGATCTCACCGCTGGCAGACAGTTGTTTGAAGTCGGAGGCGATCTCACCGCTGCCAACCAGTTGTTTGAATCGCACCGCTGCCAACCAGATGTTTGGATCTGACTGCTGGTACGATCTGTTGGGAACTCGGCGCTGACGCCCGTGGTTGTACCTGGGTCGCAAGCCCCAAGGGTAGCGTTGGCCTGGCGGCCTGGGGTACAACTGGAAGCATCCGAAGGTCCCGGCAAAGCATGAGTCGACTGGTAACAACGAAACAACTTGTTTATTTTAACATCGCAAAGAGTTGGCGGTCAGGTTTGACCGAAGTAGAGAGACGGGAGAGCACTTCACTCAACAGAAGAAATCGGAGCCCTCCTTTTGGCGTCCGGGGGCAGCTGTTTTTATACTCTCGCAGTTGAGGGCAAGAAGGAACCCCTCAAAAGACGAGCACGTGAATGTACAATGGGCTAATGGTGACGCACACTGTCGTAGCGATGCCGTAGCACCCTGTCGAGCACGATCTCGTAGCACCCTGTTGTAGCGCTGCCGGTCGGGCACAATGACTGTAATGAGAGGATGGTCCCTGCTTTGGCATCGCCTGTTTCGGGCACAATGACTGGAACGAGATCCCTGCTTTGGCATCGCCTGTTTCGGGCACAATGACTGGAATGAGATCCCTGCTTTGGCATCGCCTGTTTCGGGCACAATGACTGGAATGCGAGGATGATCCCTAGGCGGTCGCATCGCCGCAGTCGCGCCTGGAAACACCTGGCGATGAGTGTTGCGGCGACGACGATCGGGCCAAAATGTCTGCCGCCCCGCCGCAGTCGCGCCGGCAAAACCACGTGTCGCAGGCGAAACGCAACAGTAATGACACGTGTTCGCCAGCGGGAGCGAAATTACAAGGCAATGTCTGCTCGGCACGACGTCCACGCTGACTAAGTAGGCCGCAGAAACAAGACAATAAACAAGGCCGCAGTTTCGCCCGAAAGGCGTAACATCGATTGCGATAGCAAATTGTTAGACAGCTATACGAAGTAAGGATAGTAGTTTTATCGGCCGTATAAACTTGGAAATATTCGCTTACTAACTAAATTAACAAGCATGGTGTCAGCGCGCTCAGGCCACCACGAACACATCACACTCGATGACCGCGGATGCTCATTGTCGAAACGCTGGAGTGAGGAACTGCGGCAGAAGCAGTGAGCGAAGTGACCTTAGTGCTGTCTATCGCTTCAATGCAAACTGAGTGACGAGAACAGCACACGCACATAGGTATGAGCCGTCTATAGACCGCTTTCCAGATAAGGCGCGCGCGACTGCACGACTGCACGCGTGGCCACGCAAAGTACGCAACTGATGCCGCGGTAAAACGCCGCCCCCCCCCCCTCCCTTACGCGCTGCCTCCCCGCTTCCCTCCCTCCTCGTGCGAGATTGCGGTCGCGAAATATGCCGTTGCTGCAGGAGAACAACGCTCCCCCCCCCCCCCACCCCTCCCTCCCATGCCCCCACGGCCTTCCGCGCGACGGAAGACGGCGAGTTTCCTGTCAGGTTCCCTCTTGAGCGCACCAGGTTGAGCTGCGATTACCGGCTCCCCTCGCGCGCTTTCACTCGCACGTACAGTATACGGCGCTCGGCGGCAATGTTACCACCCTTGAACTTTATACGAAACATTACGGCGAACGGCATCCCCCACGGCAAAAATGACCCTGGAGTGTCCATATAATTGCTATATCAATAAAGTATGCAGACCCAAAGCATACACTGGAATCTGTGTAAACCTTTATCGAAGCGGGTAGTTACAGCTAAATGGGATGCGTACCTTAGGCGTTTGTAATTGCACACTCCTTGTCCACGCAAGCTCTCGCCTGCGTTCTAAATGCGCCTCGGTGAGGCCGAATCAAAACGCGCCAAGTGTCTCAACGCGCTTGTTTGCCCGTGAGGAGTTCGTAACTCTAAGGACCGCGCAGCGGCGTTCAATTGGACATTAACAATAATAATAATAATAATAATAATAATAATAATAATAATAATAATAATAATAATAATAATAATAATAATAATAATAATAACTTCTTTATTTCCATTAGTGATGGAGGAGACTGCGGGTAAAAGTCGCTTTAGAGGCGAACGGCTAGACTAGAGCCCGCAGCCTCCTTTACAAGGCAAACGGCCATTGAACAGGAGATATATATACATAGCAATGGACTACATGTCAAATATGCACAAAAAATAAACGCAAATACACAAATTTGCATTCACAACTCATCAATGCTTAGATGTTCTCGGATTTTCTTTTATTCTTTACAGTTCACTGCTTTGATATTATCGAAAGTGATAGAATCTGGCAAGTGAAAGAAGTGGATATATGCTAAGATCCAGGCGTCGATGCGGACTGTCCGAGCATCGTAACCGGCGTTTTCTGGTTCTCTAGTTTGACTTTTTGCTACATAAAGGCAAAAAAAAGAGTAAGATGAAGGAACCAGCCACACGAATGCGGAACCTTTAACGACAATGCGCTAGTGGATACTTTCTAAATAAAATATTCCAAAGCACGAAAGAAAAACCGCCTGCCTTTCTGCAACTGGATAAATAAACTACGAAAGGTAACTATCCGCGTTATTGTGTGTATTCCTCATATTTTACCATAGGTGACGCAAAATAGGCCATAATTTCGTGGCTTTCGTAGAACAGTTCGAGTTTACTGCATAAAACGCAAGTGGCATTCGCATGTCACATAAATATTGAATTCCGTTGTAGGTTAAATACTTGCGCTCTTACACGCGTTTTTACTTTCATAGTTTTCTTGAATGGAAACATGGTCGACCGATCGCCATAATCACTGCCCCTTGCGTGTTTGTCTCGTATATTTCCGCATCAAGCAACGTGGTCAGCAGCAAGCCCACAAGGCCTTGAAGACTAAGCTGCGTTCGTGGCCGAATTTTGCATGCACTTCCTACTGCACCAACAGGTTCTCCTTTTTTGAAAATTTTGCAAGGCATCCAACCCCAACACATCGATTGCTGAGACATCGATAAACGCAAATATACAGCCTCCGACTTCTGCCTAAACCAAGCACTCCAATGATCTGCGAGTTAAAGTATGGTTTTACTGTGCGGGCAATTAATCTATGCAGACACATTCACTCGCTTCTCGAAATATACCTTCCGTTTCACAATCTGGAAATATCGGACCGATGCATTCGTCCGCTCTTTCAAGATTCAGCTCATCTGTTGTTCGTCGAAGTTGCGCTAATCGGATCCACAAGATTGTCCATGCAGGTCACGCCGTGGAAACATCCGTTTTTGCTGACAATTAAGAGCACAGACTCCGGCAGGCTGGTAATTCATGGGAAAAACGAGCGCTGCGGGGAAGACGGGAACGCCGAAAGACGCACACCGCGCAGACTACCAACAATGTTTATTGGTGATGCAAATCCATATTTATTAAGGCTTGCGAAGAAAGAAAACAAACACAGTGTCTTATCGAACAGCAGGATGGAAATATGCCACTTCGAAGGCCACCTGTTAACAATTCACAAGGTGCGCGTAAAATCTTCCAAACTTATTTAGATATTTAATGTCACTTGGCGGCAACCTAATTGACGGTCAACTAACGAACCAACTATCAAGCTTCCTATGAAGTCATCTTCCATAATTTCATGCGTCACCTGCAAGCTGTGCTTTGCCAAGACTTCATAACGTTCAACGGAGGCACGCAGCCACAGTCGCGGCGGTGGATTGACAGGTGCCCTTCAACGGTGTTGTGCGTGTTATTCTTGTGCTCCCGTCAACGCTCATTTGAGCGCTGGGACCTTTAACATGTATATATGTTCTCGCAAATTAGATTAATAAAATATACCTCGGCTATGTCGCATGGCACGAAACGAGTGCTGTGTTTCAGAGACCCGCCGTGGTGGCTTAGTAGCTATGGCAATGCGCTGCGAAGCGCCGGGTCGCGGGATCAAATCCCGGCCACTGCAGCTGTATTTCGATAGGGGAGAGATGCAAGAAGGCCCATGTATCTTGCATTGGGTGCGCGTTAACGATTCTGGGGTCGTCAAAATTAATCCGGAGTCCCCCACTACGCCATGCCACATAGCCAGATCATGTTTTTGCACGTGAAACCCCTGAATTCCATTTTTTTTTACTTTCACGGAGCACCTGCTCCGAGAAGCTTCTGAAGCTTCCAAAGTTCTTTTTTTTTTTCCGGAGTGGAGAAAACTGTGATGCGAGCAATTTGCCGAGTTATTTTGAGCCTGTGGGATACATCGTGTAACTACGGGAGCACTGGAAGCCGATCCATTTCAACTTGCCCACAACTTGGCTAAGTGGTTTTACCACTTTTGAACTGCTTAGGGAGCCGTTCCACTACAGCAGATATTCAGGCCTTCAAGTAATCACTATTCAATAGGCGCCCGACCTGTGCTTTAAGGCACTGTTTAAGTGAGTCCATGGCTTTTGGGAAGTTTTAACGAGACAAATATTTATAATGCCTCTTTCCACAAGTTTCGATACGCACAGACAAAAGCGTTATTTCCACGTCTCGATTGAAAGAACCACCACAAATTTGCGGCTCTGGCTGCATGCTCCTACTGCTCTGAACATTTTGAGTCTTGTCCAAGTACAGCCTGCAACTAACACGCGAAAATACAGAGGCAGACTACATTAGAAATCTTGATAAGTTGTGCGTTCGTCTGCCGTCTATTGCACTGACACCAAGTCAGGTTACGTTTCATAATTAGTTCTTAAGTTTTTATGCGCTTCTTGTGATAGGTTAACACGTGCCCTTCGAAGGGATATTCCCAAGCTGTTGTTTGACAGGACGCTTTTCTCTACATTTCTTTCCGTTCTGTGCACGACTCAATATATATGGTATTGACATCACCAATAAACATTGCTAAAAGTCCGCGCCATTGTGTGTCATTCTTTCTGTGTGCATGCCTTTGGTGCTGTCCTCGTTTTTCTATTACTTCGTGCACAGAAATTGACGGAAACACAACAGCGAGTCTGTAAAGATTTGCTGCATGTCCCCTATAGAAAAGTATTTGAAAATTACACGCGCAATATGGTGGCACTATGGAAGCAGTTTCATTTTCAGTATCCCAATAGATTTGTTATTGCATCCGATAATGCAGTTGGTGAACAATTTATACTCTCACGCTATAACACAATTGCCAAGTTGCATTATCAGTAAAGCAAACGGCATGTGTGGAGTATTTCTGGCGCACCGTGGCCAAAACATTAAGCAAAAACATATTTGCAAAGCTTTCCGCAGAGCCATTTAAGGAGCAACAGAAAGGCTAAATGGCAAGCACATTAGGCTATTTTTCCTTTGCCAACATGCAAATGTGCATGCGCGTGCGTGTGTGTATGTGTGTGTGTGTGCGTGTGCGTGTGTGTGTGTGTGTGTGTGTGTGTGTGTGTGTGTGTGTGTGTGTGTGTGTGTGTGTGTGTGTGTGTGTGTGTGTGTGTGTGTGTGTGTGTGTGTGTTTGTGTGTGTGTGTGTGTGTGTGTGTGTGTGTGTGTGTGTGTGTGTGTGTGTTTGTGTGTGTGTGTGTGTGTGTGTGTGTGTGTGTGTGTGTGTGTGTGTGTGTGTGTGTGTGTGTGTGTGTGTGTGTGTGTGTGTGTGTGTGTGTGTGTGTGTGTGTGTGTGTGTGTGTGTGTGTGTGTGTGTGTGTGTGTAGCCCTCCGGGAAAGCATACGCTGCAATCAGGTGACGTCACACCCATTGTCACACATCTGTTGCCGGTTTGCTGACCCGTCTTGCAAGAGAAACTGGTTCTCGCGCCATACTCTGTGCCGTAGTATCTGCTTGCGTATCGTCTACAGTTGGGAAATTTAAGAGTCGTAGTCCATTGTTTTTATTTTGCGGGATTCACAGTAAAGGCGACGCGTGAAACACAAAGTCCGGTATTATTTGCATTACAAATGCCATGTCGGGCAACAGTGCCCCTCAGCGACTGCCAATGAACCCTGGCGCCTGCTATTGTCGGGTCTGCCCAACAACAAGATTGCTTGTTGCCCGTGTGCTGACAGTTAGCGTAATTCTCAGAATAGCGAGGGCGAGGAGGTGCTAATGACTCTCAACAAAGTTTTGATGCGCCGAAACTATGCAGGAGCGCTGTGATGTGAGGCCTGTTGGCGACGTCCGCAAGGTCGACAGCTTAAAAATCCAGAACTTTGCGTGTGCTGAACATTAGTTTTTTTTATGTATGTGTCACATTAGGGGAAAAAAAGTGACGCGATTAAGAAATCAAAGATGTAGTGAAATACTTCGCACTGTGGTGAGAAAGAATGTTAGGCGACAGCTACGTCTTCAGACATGTCGACTTCACAGTGGCGGAGGGTTGTGGTTGTTGGGGAGGGGGAAGAACGCGGTGGAAGCGACGTCTTCAGCCATCTGTACAGTTATCCGAGCAGATTACACGTCAAATTTGCGACCATTAGATTTGTAGCCATTTTGTGATATGACGTCATGCCAACATGCAGGCTTTCTTCGAAGGGCAGCTCAGAGTAGGCCGTCTTTGACTCTTTGGGGCTGTTTAGAATACCGTTGAACATACACTCCCAATGATGGGCACATTGAATCGAGGGTTATTTGCTACACACGAGACTCACCTCGTGTCCCACTTGTAGATGAGTTTCGAGCCCTGGAGGACTACCAATCAGTGAGCACTATCACACCTGAGGGCCTGAGCGCGTCAAAGACGTTCACATAGGCCAGTCGCACTCAAGAAAGACATAAGTTCCTTCATAGTCATCATACCTTGCTGGTGAAGCAGCGGACTGACACGGACGCAGTGAAGACGCAAGAGAAGACGACAGTCGCTGCGACTGTCGTCTTTTGTGTCTTCCCTGTGTCCGTGTCAGTGCGCTGCGTCACCAGGTATGATGATTAATCACCAAGCCTTACTTTCCACATTGCTGTGCCTTCATAGCTTTGTGTGCCGACGAGCGATTGGGACGGTCTTCAATTAGCACCTGGTCACCGCCAGCTTTCCTCCCCCTCCCTTTCCTCTCTCTATCTGATTTTTCTATTCCCTCTTTCCTGTCCTCCGGACTAGGGTAGCCCAGCAGACGAATTTCTGGTTAACATTCCTACCTCCTCTCTTTATTTCCTCCTCCTCCTCCATCACACCTGAAACCACAACCTTATTTAACATATCATTTGAGTTAGGAAACGGAAACAAAAGTAATCTGCGACCTAGCACAGTTAGGCCCTCTTCTTTCCCTCGGTCACACTTTATTGTATTCTGTTCCTTCGTGGTATACAGAAGTTGTTCTGGACTACACTCTTATATGAGGACTTGCTTCCACTAGCGCTAAAGCGAGCAATCTTATATGACATGTTTTACTGGCTAAGTTAAGCATGCGTGAACCTCGTAATCATGCGTTCGAAAAAAAATACTGTGGAGTAAAATATACCCGCAGCAAAATAGCCCATTGTGATGCCCGTTCATGGCTTAGCCGCTGCGTTTGTGATTGGGATCGCGCAATTAATGCTCACTTTGATTAGAGGTACAAGAGCAGCGAAAGTTGTGATTGAAGCGCCCAAACTACGCAAGAGCGCTGTAACCTGATGCCTGTTGTTGGCAGCATTCGAAAGGTTGACAGCTTAAGAATCCAGAATTTTGCGTATGCCGAACATGCAATTTCTCTTGTGTAGTTTCGCATTAGGGAAAAAAGGTGACGCGATAAAGAAATCAAGTATGTAGTGAAATACTTCACACTGTGGTGAGAAAGAAGGTTAGGCAACAGCTACGTGAGAAACAGTTTGCTGTGTCTTTCTACCACACTACCGTCGTTCTTATTCCCGTATCGTAGACGTCAGGACACCTCGATCCTCACTGTAATGCAAATTAACTGTTCCCACCACCGCCATTGGTGATCGCACTCGTGCCCCCTGGCCCCCTGGCCCCCTGGCCCCCTGCGCCATTACACAGTTGGGAGCCACTCTGCGTTAACCGCTGAGCTATCCCGCAACTTTCCCGCTTGGGAAAGTTCGCGGACTTTCGTGGGTGATAGAGACTCTGATGCGCCTATAATTGTAACAGGCAACACTGTATCAGGCAAAGAAGACGGGCGCATCGCAGGGAACAGATGGTTCTTGAGGATGAAAGAACTGGCGAAATAGTTTACGTTTACCAACTTTTAAAAGCGATAGCTTTCTTTAGCTACTCCGGCCACATTGGATGGTTGAACGATCTCGCTCAATAAAAAACGGCATATGTGTGTGCAAGCTTTGGCCACTAAGACATGTGCTTGCTGCCGTCTTGCAAAGACAACATAGGCCACAGGATAAGTGCCCGAACACACAACTTTGGCACTGCGCATATGATATCGGTATGTGCCCCTTCTTGGTCAGTGCGCCAGAATGGATGTACCAGGGATACACAAGCGGGCTTGTAGGCGTAAACGTATTAAAACGATAGCGCCCCATCCGCAATACACATCTTCGCACCGAGTGCAGGCGCTTGAAAAATAGCCATTTTCAGCCAAGTACCAGCCTGGAAATTATTAGAATAGGGGAAGGGGGGATGGATGATGGTATTTATTTTCAACTGAGGTGCAGTGATCCCAACAAGATATACGGTGTCGCGATATCATTCGGCATTGTGGTTGGCAGCGCCATTGTCACTTCGTGTGTCTGCTGATGTGCCTATAATGTTTCGTGATTCGCGAATGCCATGGTGATATCTAGCAGGTTACACAAGAAAGCTATCGCTGACCCTGACAATAATCTGCGATGGGTTCTGCAACAATATATGTAATGCCTTAACATTAGGAGTGTCAAAGTGAGAAAAAAGTGTACGTGAAGTGTGGGAAGCCTGTCCTGTGGTAGATCTGGGCCGCTATAACGTAAAACTATTCCAAACTTTTCTATTCCAATTCTTCTATAAGCCCTCCGCGATTGGTCAAAAACTTTTTTGACCACCCCCCCTTCACCTGTCTGTCACGCGATATCACGAAAACAGCAATATCTCCCCATCTGATATGATGTGCTTACACTGATTATGCATGATTTGACAGAAAAAGGAAAAACAGTTATTTCTGATTCGACCCCTTTTCGCCATTAGCACTCGGCTATTGGTAAAAAGTTTTCGGGCTGCACTCGCTTCACCTGCCTGTCACGCGACGTCACAAAACGGCACAACCTCACCATGTCAAAGTGACGTGTACGCGATAAAGATGCATTAATATGCCGAACAAAACTGAATTTTTTTCGCAATAGCCGCAGGCTGCCCCGTTCCGAAAGGAATAAAAGATGGCTGCCGCCGATCGCTGAGACGCTGGCTACTCGCATCTGCCGGAGAGCATGGGTGTATTTGCGTATAATAAAACTTCTTGCGTGACCGTGTAACGTTTTCAAGCACTTTCGGCACGTTCACTACCTCATTATGCCAACTCTTCTTTGCTGAGGGTCAGTTTTAGCGTTATTCTTAAGCTTTCGTTGCATGCCTGCGATTTTCGACCAGCCATCACAACCTAAGTAAGCGAAAGCCGACCAATCGCAGACGCCAGCACCACCCTCTTCATCCTGTTATCAATTTTAGTGCACTGGCTCTGCCCCAGTGAATCCCTCTCCACTTGAGCGTTCTCCTCGCCTCTTGTCAGCCAATTAGATATGACAAGCCGCTCAGTGTATGCAATATTATTCGTTTTTCAAGCAAACAAAAGTGACCTCCTATGAACGAGGAGAGCGTTTATTGGTTTGTTCAGACAACCCTGCGGGTGACCACCCGGTGCTTGCGTCGGTGGTTACGCAAATTTGACGTCAGGAAATTGGAATAGAAACATATTGGAATAGTTTTACGTTATAGGGCCCCTGGTGTCCTACATAACTTTAGCCAAACATTAAAAAAATATTCAAGTGCCACGTAGTTGCACCGAAGCAAGATAATGTTGTTTGCCGTCGCTTGGAGATACTCAGATTGTTATTTTTTTCATTCCGCCTAATTACATAAATTGTCTTAATTATTTCAGAAACTTCTCAAATATTATAATTAGGTGAAATGTGGCAATGAAAAAATTGTTCAGCAACATGAAAAACTCCCGATATAGCTTTCTGTTGCTCAATACATCCTGCATAAAAGTGTTTGTCCAATCATGAGAGAAGCCCCCAATGTGTGTGTGTGTAAATATATATATATATATGTTGCCGCCGGGGGTAGTGCTACGGAACAGTATTTGAGATGACAAAGAGGCGAGCAGAGTGAAGACGACGACGACGACTAGAGGCTAGCGCTGGCTGTTGCCTCTTGGCCAAGTGCGGCGCATTTGCCTTGTAAATATACTTGTCTAGAGCTTTTCGTCGGCGTCTTCCTACGTAACAATATTGTAAAACTGATGGGGGTCTGCGTTGGGCCACCGTCAGTTGCACTTAGCTCCTCGAAGGGGCGAGACATGTTTGGAGTGAGCTTCTAAACTCTTCGCTTTGTGTGAACGCGCTTTAAATTCCGCAAAATAGCCACTGAATTTTTTCTCTGTGTGTCACTTCGTGCTTGACGCCTCTTACTTTGTTTAACTCATTTACCCCTGTTGCAGGTGTATGTCTACCTCGTGCACTGCTGCGCTTGCCGCAACAACAGTCTCGCAACGAAGACTCTTCTTAGCGCTCGCACTTTGCCTTTGCTTGGACCCCTGTATAAAGTCTAGGCGAAGGACAAGATGTTTTAAAGAGAGAAAAAAGAATGCGCCTACCAACAGAAGTACATTTGAGCATGTGCGCGCAAGCTGTAAAGATGTTGCTTAAATAGGCGAGGCCCTTGCTACCGTAGTGAACACACGCTTCCTGCACCACTGAAAGTAGATCAATGGCGTTTTCAACGATTGCTAAAGCCCATTCCTTTCTCTTTTATTTTTTTTTTGGACGGATGTGCACAAAGAACGTTTGAAAAAAATTGATTCAGAGACATGTAGAATTGCAAGTATTTAAATATGATATCCTTTTCGTTATCTTTGCCCTTGAAAACGTTTGACGAAGCGGCACATAGGAAATCATGACATTATTAGTAGCGTGTGCCAGCGCTTTGGTTGTTCCCAGGCGTGGAGGAAGGAATGAAACTAGGAGGGAGCATGGCGTCACGCATCCGGAAAGCCATTCTCTTCGCTTTTTTTTCCCTCTGCCGCACCTCCAAAGGTCGGCCCAAGGCGAGACCGTCGAGTCAGGCAGCACTCGGCGGGCTCATCGGAACCCATGGAAAATGTTTGGTTCCCGGCAGGTTTTACTCAATGAGCACTTGATGGTGGGCGCTCTTCCAACAGTTCAGTGCGCATTTTGTGCCGGTATACTGGTGCCCCATTGGTCGTTGCTGGCAACATTGCAACCCGCGTCTGTCGTTACCATGTGCGGCTCTCGAACTCTCACTATAAGGCCACACCCGCTCTGTCTACCTTGAAGAGCGTGCGCACGGCGCGAACGTAGGAGACGCCAATACCTTCCGCAACTCAATCACGTGCTGGGCCGACTTTGGTGGCCT
Organism: Dermacentor variabilis; assembly: GCF_050947875.1. NCBI lineage: Eukaryota > Metazoa > Arthropoda > Arachnida > Ixodida > Ixodidae > Dermacentor > Dermacentor variabilis. The sequence continues at coordinate 52,615,325 of NC_134568.1, read as the reverse complement.
TCAGCTTTCTCACGTGAAGCTCGTTCTCAGTTTATTTTTCCTTCTCGAAGGCTGTCGGGCTTGCTCTGAAATGTTGTTAGGGACCACCAATTTGGTCTTGCATATATATATGCTAAACTCGAGCGACCTTCAGTAAAGAAAGATCAAGGCAAAGACAGCAAACAGACGCAGCATTCGCTTGGTCAAGTTGGTTCCAATTCCCGCACTCAAGAGCGTGAAAGGCAAGGACATTTGGGCAAACTAAATCAACACTCGTGCCGCGTGCTCACTCGTTCTCATCTGTCGCGTTGGTCACAGTACGAATCAATCAAACCGGCCTGCTGAGACAGGTCTGCAGCGGGAGCGCGTTGGGGAAAAAAATTTACGCTAAAAGCAAAATGAAAAAAAAAGCGCCTTTATTCCGCTCTTCTTTTTTTTTTTAATGAGAAATTGAAAATGTCATCTGGCGCGTCTTTCTATCTGTTCCATAAACTCCACAAATGACTTTCTGTGTCGGCGGACAGTGTGGAGCGCAATTGTCTACCTTTTTTTTTATTTTATTCTTCTTGACTATATATGCTGAAAATTCCGTATACTACTGTAAACTAAATTTTATCCCCTATGAAAATGGTCATCACCTTTATGTTTCCTGTATGTCTCCTTCCTTTGCCTTGTTGACTTTTATATTTCCTTGTCCTTTATGTGAACTTGAGGAAACATACATTGTGTGTACCGCATGTTTACTATACATTTCGTACAACTCGAGGAAACGAAATTTATCTTTCCCGCAGGATGTGTCCTTTGTGTTTACGGCAGGGTGTTACCTGTGTGTGCACTCTATGTTACCTGGCTGTGTACTCCCTCGAGTGCACATCCAGGTAACATATAGTGCACCCAGTGATTATCTTTTAACTGATGCTACAGATAGATCATATGCCTGAAAGATGTAGTAACTACTGGCGTATCCAAGTAACAAAAAAGGGTGGGGGCTGCCTCCACCCTCCCTATCTATCTTGGCAGCATCCGATGCATTCACGGCCACGTGCCATAAACAGTAAATACGTACATCGAAGCCTCATTAATAAAGGGAAAATCAGACATCCACCCGTTCGTAGCAACTGCTACAAAGGAAACCCATACGGGTTCCTCGAAACAAAATCCTCAGAGTTGAACAAAAATTCGACGTGGTCCGGGACTCGAACCTGTGACCATCGCCTTTCCGGCGCAGCTACTCTACCACCTGAGCAAAGTTTACTTTATCGACCACAAGAAGCAAAGGCAAGTGTTTGACGTAGTAGTTCTGCGGAAACCCGCAAGGTGGAGAGAAGTAATTAATAAAGGGAAAATCGGACAACCACCCGTTCGTTGCAATTGCTACGAACCCGTATGGGTTTCCTTTGTAGTGATCAGACATTCCCCTGTTCGTAGCTATTGCTACGAAAGGGCGGATGTCTGATTTTCCCTTTATTAATTACTTCTCTCCACATTGCGGGTTTCCGCAGTACTACTACGTCAAACACTTGCCTTTGCTTCGCGTTGTCGACAAATTCGACTTCGCCCTGCCATCTGCTCGCCGCAGGCCTGGTTAGCTCAGAGGCCAGAGCGACTGCCCTGGAAAGGCGGTGGTCCCGGGTTCGAGTCCCAGACCAGGACAAATTTTTCTTCAACTCTGAGGCTTTTCTTTCGAGGAACCCGTATGGATTTCCTTTGTAGCGATTGCTACGAAGGGGTGGATGTCCGATTTTCCCTTTATTAAAGGGACACTAAAGCGAAACAATAAATCAGTTTACACTAATGCAGCATTGTTTGAGAATCCTGCTGGCAGTCATTTAAGAAAAATAGTTTGATTATTAGATTACAAAATGAAGGTCCAAGTATCAGTATTTGAATTTCGCGCCGAAACCCCGACGCCGGTACGTCAGCGTGACGTCAGGGATTCCAAAGTATGTTTTCGCATTTGGGCCGCGTTGGCTAAATAAAGGTTCCCGAAACTTGCCATGTTTAATATTTGGTTCCTTTAGAACAGAATGTAATCAATCTGTACGGTTATATATAATTAGTAGGCCCTAGAAGATGCCATCAAAATCCAAGACGTCACAGCCCCCAGGTGCGGGGAACTCAAGTAGGCGTCGCCATCCGTATTTCGTTCTTGCGCTTCTTCTGGCTTACCAAACGTCTTATCGTTGTAAGAGTGGTGTTTTTGGTGTTTTGGAACGGTAATTTACTGATGTAGAAGAAATAATTTTTCCCTTTAGTGTCCGTTTAATTACTTCTCTCCACCTTGCGGGTTTCCGCAGAACTACAACGCCATCAAAGCCTCATGCAGCGAATTATCTCTCTCGACACATAATAATTGCGCAGCGACTGGAGACGCGGTGGCACGACGCGCAGTGTTCGATTGCTTGCGCTACATGAACCGAAAAAGAGGCAGACGCCTCCGGGGCCCAATCTGCCTAGTTGCTGCGAGCGTATATGAATGTACAGCCTACCATTTAAGTAGTTGTTCGCGGTGTTATATTGGTTTCATGATAGCCTCGTCACACGTAAATACCTAACACGTAATACGATTGTCTGTACATTACTCTCGTAATTAGGATTTATTTGCCGTCGTCAGCGGGAAATGCAAGCGCTGCCATCTCCAAAAGCTGAACTGGAGCTGCCGCTAACTTCCAGAATGCCTAGTTCAAAAGAATGTAGTGAAATTGAATATCTATAACGTTTGTGATAGTCTAAACTGAAAGAAAAACTTGAACATTGCGAGACACTGCCACTTCTGCACCTCAAAACCGTGGTCTTCGAAGCACTTTTTCGCATGTTGCAGGTTTCATGCACTTTAGAGGGACTCTTTTTAGGCCCCTTTACAGCCACCGTAACATCTGCCCTTCGTTATTCATAGCTACAATGCGAACGCATTATCACTGGCCTGGCGCTCTTCGGCCACATTTGGCCCTTGCGCCACAAAACACCACATTCATCACATTCATCATTGGCATGTTGCTTTATCTACGCTATTTCTTTTTTCAGCCCTTGGCCTTGTCATGATACCTTTTCTCTGCTGCTCACGCAAATTATACACAAAAGTTCGCTCACTGACCAATGCAGAATCTACGGTCGATGCTAAAAGCACCTTTCTTTTCAAAACTGCGTGTGATTGCTGTAGCAAGATAGCAAAGTGGGCGAGTTGGTTACGATTCATCGTACTTTTAGCAACAGCGCAAAAGCAACGCGGAAACAAGGAACAAACACTCCGAAGAAACAGCCCTGTGTTGTCGTGTTTCTTTCTTTTGTCCGTGTCGCTTTCGCGCTGCTACCAAAAGTACGAATCATTGCTGTGTCGACATTAGCAGGGGTAGAAGTACGTCAGCGGGGATCCCGTAAATGCTGGCTTCGGCGTACAACTGAATAATCTGTAATTGTTAGTTGGCTGAGAATGAAAGCTGTGTGTGGAGTATGGTCGTATTTGTCTGATTACGCGAGCGTGCAAGCAGTATGCCTGTTTCCCTTTCGCCGAAGCTCGAGCTGCCGATGCAAGCCAGCCATCGCCACGCATCGTCGCCTTTATTCCTTACGCTACGAGGAAATATGGTTCCACCTATTCAAGATGAGGCCTCACATTCTCAAAAACACGCCACTGGGCGCCATACACTCTAAGAACAGTTTACAACCTTTGCCTTGCCCCTTCTGCCACACAAAAATAATCGTCATCTGCCTTGATGCGTTTCCTTTCTTTATCGCTGCAAGCCCGGAACTTTCCAGTGACGAACGGCACGCGCGTTATCAGAAGGGGCACTCCAAAGGGTGTAAACTGTTCTATGCTGATAACGCGCGTGCCATTCGTTACTGGAAAGTACCGGGCTTGCAGCGTTAAAGAAAGGAAACGCAGCAAGGCAGATAACGATTATCGTTGTGTGGCAGAAGGGGCAAGCCAAAGGGTGTAAACTGTTCTTAGAGTGTAAGAAGCGTGTATATGTGTGGTGATTCCGAATTTCTGATCGGTGGGTCTCGCAGCTATCGCGGCTGCCCGTAGATGGTCCGCCATCTCAAGCAGACGGAACTGCACATACCGCGCGCTGATTCGCTCGTGTCCGCCGGCAAAAGTTCGTGCATAGTTCGTCTAAAATATCTGTATATGCTTTAAAAAACAAGGCAGCGCACCAAGGCACTTTAACTCAATAAGGTTGTGTTTAAATACTTGCCTTCCTTCCAGCTACGACTTGCCCTGAATAACAAAATTAAATCTCGAAGGCCGTGCTTTTGCAAACTGCGTGCCCTAGACGCAAATGTAGATCACAGAGGCTAAATTCACTTGTTAATCGCAGTGCGGCGCTGCCGCAGAGTGGCGTGAGAACTATGTTTGGGGAGGGTGCAACAGAATTAAATCGGAAAGCAAGGGAGGTCAAGTCGGTATGCTCATCCATCAGGGAGCCAAATGGAAAAGATTACATTCAAAATGTCAAGAGCATCTTTGGTTATCAGGTACAATGAGTGGGAAAAAACTTGGCTGGGCGTTACGTATTTGTGAACCGGAAATAATTGCACAGAGAAGAATGATAGGCTAGTGGAATGCATAAGTGCTGAGATTAAGGGTTTCGAGAATGATGCTAAAATTATCCCATTAGGTGACATGAATGCCCACATACAGGATTCATATGGCTATACCGAGAACAATGGGAACTCAATGCTAGACCTCTGCGAGCAACATAACCTCGTTATCGTGCATACAGGGCCTACCTGTGAAAGTCAGATCACTTGGGAAGTGGGAAACCAAAAATTGACCATTGATTGCTGTCTGATCACAAAAGGAATTGATGACAAGTTGAGAGAAATGGACATTGATGAGGAAGGGTATCGCAGCATAGGAAGTGACCATAAACGCATCATTTTGAAGATGGGATATGTAGTTGGGAAAGAGAGCAAGCAGTGCAAAATCGCCAGTCCAAATTTGAACTCTGAACAAATAACAAATGTAGTCACTAGAGTCAAAGAGGAACTTGGCAAATGGCCAAGTAAAGAGTAAAGAGAACAACATGTTCGTTGGAAAGGAAAAAAAAGAAACCGAAAAGCTGGTGCAACATGGAGATACGAGAAGCCATCGCCGAATAACAGAAAGCATCCCGAGAACACAGGCAGGCAAACAAGGCACAGCTGCCGCAGGATGAAGTAGCCAGTAGATGGGAAATATACCGGGCGAAAAAGACTATGGTTCAAATACTGGTGCAAGTAAAGATAAAAGGTGAAAGTGAAGGTTGGTTGTCAGAAATACGCGAGATAAAGAAGGCCACACCTATAATATTTTGTAACCACATAAAATTATTACGCAGGAAGTCAACAACAATACAGCAACATATCCCAGAAGAAGATGGAAACAAACTGGAAGGGGACGCGACATTAAGTTACATCCGAAAAATAACAACCGAATCTTTCCAAGCCAATGACGAGGTTGTATTTGAAAAAAAAAGAGCATGAAAGAGACCCAGGTGGAAAAAGAGCTGGTGCTGACAAATTTCAACTGGAAGAAAGCCGAAGAGAAAATTCCTAAGCGCACAGCCACAGGGCTAGACGAGGTTCCCGTTAGGCTAATTAATGAACTAGAACCAAAAAGTAAGGAAGCTCTGGGGAAAGCAGCGGAAAGCAGTAGAATGGGAATTTAATTTATAAAGGTAAGGGGAGAAAGATAGAATTCACTGGTTCAGACCGCTGACCATTACATCGGTAATATACAGGCTAGCAATGCAAGCAATCAAAGTAAATCTTCAAACATGGGCAGAGAATAATGGCATTTTGGGAGAGTTTTAGAATGGCTTCAGAATAGGTAAGCGTTTGCATGATATCTTGTTTGTTCTTACTGAGTGTATTGAAATATCAAAAGCACAAAGCAGACCGTTATATGTGGCCTTTTTATACAATACAGGAGCCTATGACAACGTACACCGCAACATTTTGTGGGATATTCTGGAAGGGGAAGGCTTAGGTGACGATTGTCTGCAGCTTGTGAGAGAGATTTACCTAGTAAATACCGTTTGCGTTGAATGGGAAGGGATGAGGAGCGAAGAGAAAGTTTATATCAACAAAGGTCTGAGGCAGGGGTGCCCTTCATCCCCGCTGCTGTTTATGATGTACATGGTGAGGATGGAGAGGGCGCTAGAAGGAAGTAATATCGGGTTTAATCTCTCATGCAAACAGGCGGGTACAGAAATAGAGCACCATCTCCCAGTTTATTTTATGCGGACGACATTGTGTTGCTAGCTAACAAACAAAGTGATTTGCAACGTCTGGCTAATATCTGTGGAAAGGAAGGCAACAATTTAGGTTTGAAATTTAGTGTTAGAAAATCAGGTGTTATGGCATTCCATGAAAACAGTGAACAGACAGTGAAGATGCAGGGCCAGGAAATACCTCGGGTAACAGAATATAAATACCTTAGTATATGGATAAACGAGGGCATTAGATATATGGAAACACAGGAAAAAACAATAACAGGGAAGGGGAAGAGAAATGGCAGCCATAATGAAGCACAGAGCGCTATGGGGATACAATAGGTACGAGGTGCTCCGAGGTATGTGGAACGGTGTAATGGTTCCAAGACTTAATTTTGAAAATGCGGTTGTTTGCTTTAAATCAGGGGTACAATCAGGACTCGATGGGAACCAAAGGTCAGTGGCACGCATCACATTGGACGCTTGGACAAATCTTGGCATCGCATTGGACAAATGAAGCGGTGCAGGGTAATATGGGCTGGACTAATTTTGAAGTGAGTGAAGCTCGCAGTAAAATTGAGTATGAAGAACGACTGAGGAATATGGAAGAACGTAAATGGGCTGGGAGAGTGTTGAGGTATCTGTGCAGGAAAAACATTCATACACAGTGGAGGAAAAGAACTAGGAAGCTCACCAGCAAGTATGCGCCCTCTAAGGTTGGCAACACAGCAAGAATGAACGTCAAGCGGAAAGTCAGAGAGGGTCAAATAATCTCATGTGTGGTTGCAATGGAAAAGAAACCTGCTATAAGTAACTACTTAAGAGGAAAAAACGAAATAAGGAAAGAAACAATTTATAACTCAAAGGGAAGCTCATTACATTTCGAAGCGAGATCGGGATGCTTTAGAACACGCACCTATAAAGCGAGATAGAAGAAGGAAGAAGAAGCATGTGCTTGCGGTGATAAAGCTAGGCAAACAATGGAGCATGTTTTATTAGAATGTGAAGACGTCTGCCTAGCGGTCGATTTAGGCACCACTGGCATCCTTGAAGGCCTTGGGTTCAACAAGAGCAGTGGAAAATTAAACATGTCCGCAATAGAGATAAGTAAGAGGCGATTGCAAGATTGGTGGAAGAAAAGTAGGGAAACGACAAAGAAACAGAGACGTACAAAAGCACAGTTCGCAATGCGGGATCAGAAAATTTGGTATCAGAAAAATTGCCTGGCAGTTTATAGGTTTTTTTTTTCCTTTTTTCTTTTTTACCTCGGTACGACATTAGGCAGTATAACAGCAAGAGCTTGGTGACGCAAGCCACGGTGCCGTTCCTAAGGAGGCGCTCATAACATCCATCCATCCATCCATCCATCGTTCATGCCCGGTAAAATTACTGGATGATATATTGAGCTGGGCCACGTTGTGTTGGGGAGAGTGGCGAGAGTGCTCGTCGCAGTTACACGGTAATTGAATCATATTTTGGAAGTGCCTAAACAAAATGTGATCCGGATCATGTGCATTAACCATCAGGAAACCTCTGGACTCGTGTAACGCTGTTAGTTCGCCTTATGTTTGCTGTGATAAGCCAGTGTTTTACGTCTACTACAGCGCCCGTCCGCGCTGCCTTTGTTCTCGCCTGTCCCCGTTCGCTCGTGAAATACCTGGTGCTGTGGCTTCGAATTATGGTGCGCGGAAGAATTTGTTAAAAGTTGTGCTTTCGTGCGCTGGTGTTCATCGACAATTCGAGAGTGTTCGCGCCGGAAAGAGCGTCGTCGCGCTGTGCCTCTGCGAGACGAAGGAGCGTTTGCTGACCACATGTTAAGGTAAGCAGGTCTGACGCTTGCGCGCATTCTCGCAGCTGATGGTTCATGTAGTAAGCTTTGTGCACTGACAACAGAGCACATTTGGAGCATATGTTGCCCATGTTCCTGTGCACATTTACCAAATCGTTTCACAATGGGAGTTTCCGTGAAATATATCATTTCTGACCATCTACTTGCTTTCTACAGTGATGTGCTACCACTGCTGATTGCTGGGACTGAATGGGCAAACATTTACGTAAACGCTGAAAGTTACTGTTTCCTAGGTAGTTTCCCGGCAAGAAATTCTTCTGTGGATATACATTTCCGCAAGTTACGTGTGTAATGTATGTCGATGTGTCGTAGGCATCACGAGTTTGCACGCGACTGCGGTGTTTGACACTTGAGAAGATATTAGCTTGTGTGAAGATTATTTTATTGATACTGTTCAGTTTGAAGTCCAGCTTCCCGAGAACCTGTCTGCATTTTTTGTGTGCTTCGACAGGCTCGCGCATTTGTCTTTAATATTATACGGCAGATACAGACCAACATTACAACAGCAAATTTTTTTTTAATCGAGGCATGTCAATAAGACGCTCGTTGTCATTAATATTTTCATCTGAAGAACAGGATGCCAGTTCCTGCGATTGCTGTCAAAGACAGTGGGTTGTAGCACTACGTAATAAGGGCTGCAATTTTGTTGCGATTCTTTCCGCTCGATGTTTACCACTCTTATAACCCGCCGTCCACGGCTGGCTGTTCTAGTTAATAACGATGGCGGAAGGTCGGTTAGACCACTGAGGAAAAGGAGTAGCATCGGAGAAGGCATCGCTCTAATATCGCGGCCTAGGTTTTAGACCATTCATAATCGATTTTTCTTTTTATTTATTACATATCTTGGTTCGGTGATAATTTCCCAAGTAGTCTGATGCTTGTTGCTGGTTTTGTTCCCGCTTGAATTTTACAATATAACAGTGCAACCACTTCAGATATAACTACGAGACATCTGTACAAACAGGCAGATTGATTTGTGAGTCCCTTTCTTTCAATTCCACATGACACTGTAAATCGCAGGTTTGCAGCTTCACATCGCAATAAATCAAACCTTTCTTACTTTTGAAGGTTATGCGGATTCTGGAGTCAAGCCTACGACCTGTAGGAACCTGCTGCACCGCTACGCACTGGGTCGCACAATGATACACTTGACCTGCATGCTTTTACAAGGTGCTTACAAAGCTGTCACTGCACTGTGAGTTGTGTGATATGTTTGTGTAATGTGCAATCATTTTTACTGTGTGTGCTATTCCCAGGACTTTCAAGTAGCAGATCACATGCACAATATCTTTTATTTACCTGGGGAACTCTCAATTGAAGCAATGTAACTAAATTAGGTTCTTCTGAGATAAATATAAACAGGGCTGGAGTGACTATGCAATGTATACTCTTAAAGACAGTATATTATTCGAGCCAGATTGTCTTTTCAGGAACATCAGTGAGGAGCATGAGAGTGTCTCTTTATGAGCCACCCGAGAGAAGCAGAAGGCTTTGGTTACCTGAATTATTATGTAGTCCTGTGGAGTTCCCTTCTCGCACTAATACCTGCACACCTAAATTCTTCCCTTTTCTCGGTCACAATTATGCATTGCATACCATACTTCACCCCCTAAAAATACCAGCATGAAGACAATAAAATTTGCTGCTTTATTAGGTGGCTGCCAAATTCCGAGTCACAGTATGAGTGCTCAATTAATTCTTTAGGCAAACAACAACTCATTAGCCTTTTAATGTGGCAAGTTCAATATGTGTCCCAAGAGCTCGTGGGCTTCAGGGTGGAAGCGGGTCTCCTTTATATGTCACAGAAATTTCAGTTGGTGATAATAATGTGGTCTAGAGAGCTGCGGAATCATAAAAGCCAGCACAATAGAGTAGTTGCAAGCCCACCATGAGAGCACAGCTGAAAGCAGAGGATTCTCTGTTACATTGCATTTTGTTCTCCGTTTCGCTGCGTTTGTTCAGTTGATAAGACAAAGCTTGTCCTATGCCGTCATTTGTCTCAAATGTGGAAAATCTTTTTTTACTTTCTCTTTTTCATTGCTTATCAACTGCCTAATACACGTACAAGCTTCCCGTGACATGCAAACAATGCAAAGTACTGCCTAGAACTTATGCATGCATCTGTGGTTTGTGGTACCATACGCTCACCACCTCAGCTTTTCGATATGTTACAAGGAGGCTCGCTCCACACTCGAGCCACACTGCACTTGATGCAATTTTGAAACAGTCCCTTTTTGATATAGTGTAGTTATTTATTGCACTCTCACTGAATTGAGGTTTTATACTGTGAATAATGCGCTCTCGGTGATCGTACGAAAATGTTTTAGCCATCTAAAGACATGGTTCAGGCAGAAAGTCTCCTAAGTAAGGCTGTCACACACAAGTTCTATAACAGTGCGCTATGTCTCAAGATCCACACATAACTAAATTTCTGGCCTTCAAGCCCTAGCTTTTTCAACATAATTGTGTTTGAAACAAGCATCTTGCTTTTCAACCACTATTCTTGTGTTGACAGACTATGTCTGGTTATTTCCAATGCATTCTTGACTGTTGCTGCAGTGGTGGCAGCTTCAAGGTCAACTAGATGTCCCAGACTCAGCTGAAAGCATGGACAGAGTGGTTGCTTGTTTTGATGATGGTCGTACGTGTGAGTTGCCAATTTGGGTTTCAACTTGTGCTGGTTTTCATTGTGGTGGGTTAGAGATGAAATGAGAGCTCATGGCATGTTCTACACAGCACAATGTCATCCTTTGACTGGCATCCTGTATAATAGTTTGTCTTGGACTGCTGTCTCATTTGTTGAGCTTTTGGCCGGATTCTTATGGATACAAAGGTGCATACTGGGCTCGGCAATAATGCCATTGTGCTTATTGCAACGCAAAATATACACAATAATATTGTCAGGCATGCCAAGGCATGTGGGCTGGCGCTATGTAGCACACTAGGGAAAGCACACCAATAATGGTATGGCATGGTAACGCTTTTCGCTTGCACTGCTGGGGTGTTATTAAATTAAGGTAGAAACAATGATATGTAAGCTTCGAGCGCCTGCACTTGCAATGCAGGTACTAGAGTATGCTAATCGCCGGCAGTGGAAGTTTGCAAAGCATTGATTACATACTAAGCCAGCCCGCGTCCCTTACGTGCCAGCATCACATCCGCCTGTTACACACCACCGCTGAATCTAATAGCAGCATGCAGTTACAGGATATCAACGCAACTGAAAACTCTTAAAGGATGCAGCATTTATGGAAGGTGATTGCTTAAAACAAACGTCGATCGTCTCCCTCATTTTTCTCCATGACAAGCACGTGATGAAGTATAATGCAGTTCGTCTTAGATTAAACACCAGTTAACTCGTCATTTTTCTCTTTAGAAAACATAAGATTGCTATAAGATATTCACATAAAGTTTATTGATTATGTGTCCAATTTTGACAAAGCCTAAACAACTCACCACACGAGTAACACCTTTTCATGCTTGTGAAGCAGATGCTGCTACCATTCAGTTTGTTGTAGGTACACACACACAGCATGTTTGCCGGCCACCTTCTGTGGCATGCTGAAGGTAGTAAAGTGTTGTGCTAAAGGTTCAATAGAATGCAGACCTGTAGCCTGCAACTGACAATAAGGATGTGTAAGAACCACAAAAACTTTGAGAAAATGGGGAAAATGTACAGGATATTATAACGCATTTCAATTTGGCATTAGAATGTGTGCGCGACTAACTTTCAACCACAGCACCTTATGGCATAGACAGTAGTGTTGCGCGATGGTAGGCTTGTGATATTAGCAAGCTTTCCTGGTAAATACTGACAAGTTCTTGCTCATGGCATACCAAGGGCCTCAACTCTGGGAACCTCGATGCTTGAGGTAGCACACAAAGGTTTATCGGCCAATTGCCTACTCCTAAAGTTCATGTCCTACTTAGAACCTGCTGCAATAAAGTTTAAAATAACTTGTGAGCAGTTTCATACCTGATTGGACTGGCAGATAACAGCGCAGTCTGTTTCAAACAATTCGTTAAAAGCTTTTGTGTTGCTCTGATGTTCTTATGAGCTATTTTTGACTGCTGCAAGTTTCTTAGCTGTGTGCATAGAGGCCAAGCTGTTCTTGCTTATATGAATAGTTTTGAATACGTCAAAAAGATTGGCTTTTGTTTTGTTTTTCAGGTGCCCTGTGAGCTCTCATCCAAGCGCCACATTTCAGAGGTCTGCTGTGAGCAGACGTGGCAAATTGAAGTAACATGCAGATAGTCCAATAAAGTACTCGTAGTTTCAGACAAACCTTTGAAAAATATAGTCATAACTTTCTTCTAAAAGTGCAAGCACTAATCCAACCTGACATCTTTTCATCCAAAAATTACATTTTATATTTGTAAGAAACACATAACTAGAACAACAGCTGCACTGCAGTGAGGAACGTACAATGGTACTCCAAGTGTTATACTGAAATATGCTATGAAGCCTAATTAGTATGTAATTTTAGAACAAATTGACATGAATTTCTGTGTCATAGGAGAATTCCAATCCCTACGATGCATCATGTAGGGAAAAGTAACCTTACACTGAAAACCAATGCAAAACATTAAAACTCAGAAAAAGCGCCAAATATAAAATAGGTACAGGGAACTCTTCATCTATGCACGTCTACATAAAATACATGATTTAATCACTGGGGCCACATAAAGAAAGCATAAAGGTGGGACACACAAAGGATACATAAAAGCCGTGGTCAAATTTCAACATTGAGGAAACGTAAAGGACGGTAACATAAAGGATGCACAAAGGAAGGACGCATAAAGAAAACATAATATCAGTGGTCAAATTTCAACATGGAGGAAACATAAAGTATGGTAACATAAGGGATACATAAAGGGAGGAGACATGAAGGAAACATAAAAGCAGTGGCGAAATTTCAACATACAGGAAGCATAAATGACAATTATTTTCATGAGGGAAGTGCTTTCGACGAGAAATGGGGGTAAACTTAAAGGTTTCAGTCCGTTATGCCATCATGCTGCGCCATAATAAGCTCATCATCACAAGACACTGTCAAGTCATTGAAAAAGTTGGCGTGCTTATGGAATGTGCGCCAGGACTCCTCTCATAAGTACACTTTTGAAATGAATTCCTTTGAAAAGCATGCATAATAAAGCTACACAATACACCTCTTGCCAACAATTCAGTCAGAGCAGTCACTTATACGTTGCTCTCGCGCTTCGAAACATGTACCCGAACAATGCTCGACAAAGAGAAAACCTTCGTAAGCCCAGAAAGTGCTATTAAGCAAATGCGCAAGCAGGCGCAATCTATTCATCCTTGCGTGCTCTAGCGCAAGAAAAAAACGCGCACCAAGAGGGCAAAACATTTCGCGTCAGAATGAGGAAAGGCTGTCGGAAATGAGTTTGAGCTTGCATAAAGTAATGCCATAATATGGTCACTAAGAATATACACACAATGTAGGAACGCATGCAACTTCATGTATGTCCATGTAAGCTTCCATGTCGACGTGTTCTTAGGCTTGGAAAGCCGCGCGAATGAGGGGCTCGCGAGCAGGCTATGCCACGTCATTTCACCGGTGTTACGTTAGTCTAAACAACCCCTCTGGGTAGTCAAACGAAAAATAATAATAAATGCGATTTTATTCATTTCGTCGCCATGACAATATATATATATATATATATATATATATATATATATATATATATATATATATATATATATATACAGGGTGTCTGAGCTAAGTCGGCCCACGATTTTGAACAAAACCTATGCATTCTTCAGAACAGAAATCACGTGGATGATGCTTGCGTTTCTCTAAACTTGCAGTATCATTTTCTGCTCGTCCTTTATGAGTAATTAGCCGAAATAAATTAACTTCTTAAATGTAGCTTGAAACGTTCAGGCGTCAATAGGTAAGTTGTGGAGCTTCACAAATATTGCTCAACCCAGGAACTTCCGAGATAGACTAGCGTGGCCGTTTTTATTCGGGAAAAATGAAAGTCCGCGGAGTTTAAATATAGCACGTGACAGCGCGCTATGTGCGCCCGAATACGCCGCAATTACACCGCTCTGACGGGTGATTTGTAAAAACATCGCCAGCGCCGCGCCTTCCCTTCCCTTACGAGAAAGGGCCTCAACCTTTGCTCGGCTCTGACATTACCGGCAGCGGCTGGCGCCGGCGCTTCTAAAAAGCACTTCGTCAGCAGCCGCTCGCGCCTGTTGCCGAAGAACGCGCCGTCATCAGCCCTTTATTCCGATATGACGAGAAGGGCAATTTTTTTTCCAGCGTTCAAGTCGATGAGGAACAGAAAAAATACAAAACATGCATCATACATCTGGAACCTGTGCGAGAGAGAGCTTCATTTGTTACAACGCCGCTTCCAAGCTGTGCCAGCGGCTAGATGCATGTTAGCTGGACTGTCTATTACTGTCGTGCCGCGCAACCGTTCCGAAGAATTTGTTTGCAGTGCCTAAAGCATGCCGTACTCAAGCGAGCAGAAGGCGAACATGGTCTTAGCCTTGGGAGCGGCACATGGCGACAAGAGGAAAGCTGCCAAGGTATACCGAAATTGGCAATATGGGGGAAGACCTAGCACGTACGCAATTATGAGGAGTTACTTGACGCTGAAACAGGTAGCTTCAAGAAGACGCGGCACAGAAAGGGGACCATCAGTGAAGATGCTGAAGGAGACATTTTGGCTTTTATGACTGCAGACCCTCATTCCAGCGCGCGTGATGTGAGTGGTGAGGTCGGCATTTCAAAGTCTTCAGTGTCAAGAGTTCTTAGGATCGAAGGCTGAAATGCATCTGTATCACCTCCAACGGCAACAAAAGCTGCATGAAAAAGACTTTCAATGGCGGCTTGATTTCTCAAATTGGATCCTTGTGAACAGTGACGAAGTACCGGATTTTGTTGACAAAATGCTCTGGACTGATAAGGCAGCCTTCTCCAGAAATTCTCAACATCCATAATGTGCATTACTGTAGCGACACGAACCCGCATTGGGTGGCGGAGACCAGACACCAGTACCAATGGTCATTCAGTGTGTGGTGCGGTATCTCTGACGGAAGAATAATTGACCCAATATTTTTTTACCACATGCTCACTGCTCAGCGGTACGTGAAAAACATCTTGCAAGGCCCTGTCGAAGATTTTCGCTGTGATCTTCCTCTTGCGTTTTTAAAGCGAACTTGGTATCCGCACGACGGTGCACCAGCCCACAGCAGCAGACTTGCCCGAGCCTGGCTTGATGAAGCCTTCAAACGCCAGTGGATAGGGCGGCATGGACCAGTGGCATGGCTTGCAAGGTCACCGGACTTGACACCTTTTGACTTCTTCTTGTGGGGACATTTGAAAAACCGAGTGTACCGCAAACCTGCAACTACACCAGAAGTGCTAAAGGCAGAGATTGCTGAGGCCTGCAGTGAGATATACCGTCTTGCGTCGTCAAAAAAGCTACATCGGACGTGATGAAAAGGTGGCAAAACTGCGTTATGGCAGAGGGCGACTTGTTTGAACACATTCTTCAGACAGACATCACAGCGAATAAATCTCTACAACCGTTATCCATGCAAAGAGCCATCAGTGTTAAACTTTTGTATGATGTGGAAAACGCCGGTGAGTAAGATGAAATTACAATTTCTCTGCCGACAAGGAATTGACAGGAAGGTAAAAAGCAACCTTCCGTGTAAGTTTACAATTCCTCCTTTTATGACAACCAGCGTGGTTCACACGATGGTATCATGCTTGTTATAATGCGTGTTTGCTTGTTGCGGTCTTGCTTCCAAATTCGCCCTCATGAGCTTGTCATTTTTCTTCCGCATGCATTCTGCTAGCGTGAGAGTGCAATTATCGCCAAATGAAGGGCGAGCAAAGGCTGTTTCACATGCTGCGGCTGGAGCGACAACAATCGGTGCACTCGCACGCATCGCAATGCCTCAGTGCACACGCCCTATATCACAATCAGCGGTCTCCTCGGCTCTTCCGCTGGCATTCGCGCACCGTACGGCACTTGTTTCTCATACGAATTGGGGCCTCTTGCCTGTTTCACGACGGCATCTGATATGGGCCGAAGGCTGGTTGCTGTGCATTTGAATTATGCGTCGCGGGATTTGTTGTGTAGCGCGAAAACGACCGGGACAAAGTCCGTCGTCGAGCACTGCGACTGGTGCTCTGGCGTAGCTAAGGGCGTGCGTGGGTTAATTTTCCACCATGTAAGTCCAGAATGGTTGTAGGGGCGAGTACGATGCCACCACAGGTTCTTTCGGCTATCGACCGGCTTGTCCTAACTGGGTGCTGTAAGAAAGTTATGCCTTTGCTGGGGCTCACTGTAAGGACCCTGTAAGGCATTACGAATGGCGGCGAGGGACGGAGAATGAAGGACTCTTAGTTCATCAATAATAAGCCAGACAATACCTAAGACGCTAAACAAATTATACGCAAGCATGCAGAAGAATAACTAGTTGGGTTAAAAAATCAAAATCTTTGTAACAAAGTGGAAAGTGTGGTACATTAATGGAAAATAAATAAACCAATAATTAACATATTAAAAATTATTAATGGCTCCAAAATAGATTGGCAATGCCTTTCGGAAAAGAACGCATCTGTTATACTCACTGTTCACTGGTAATGAACTCTTTTCTATTATACACAACACAATAGGGGAATTTCGGATCCTATTTGTTCGGGCAACGATTGATATTTATTTGCCAGTGTAACCAAAGAGGTTTGATGTATTCGGGACCGATAAAATGTGGATCTCAACAGATGGTGAATTGATGTGATGCAGGGTGTCAACGAATGATAAGCAGGCGTGTTCGCAACATAGTGAAAGCGACGAAAATATACCGTATTTGCACGTAAATAACGGGACCACGAATATAACGCGAGGAAGGGAGTTTCGGTCATTCAAGAAAAAGTCGCAGTTTCGCCCGAAAGGCGAATCATCAATTGCGATAGCAAATTAGTGGACATCGACACGAAGTAAGGATAGTAATATTTTCCGCCTTATAATAATAAAGCCTGTACACATAGGCATACTAAGTGAACAAGCACGGTGTCACGCGCACACAAGCAAACATGAACATATCTCGCTCGATAACTGCAGGAAGTTACCGAAATGTGGCCGCCGTGGTTGCTCAGTGGCTATGGTGTTTGGCTGCTGAGCACGAGGTCGCGGGATCAAATCCCGGCCACGGCGACCGCATTTCGATGGGGGCGAAATGCGAAAACACTCGTGTGCTTAGATTTAGGTGCACGTTAAAGAACCCCGGGTGGTCTAACTTTTCGGAGTCCTCCACCACAGCGTGCCTCATAATCAGAAAGTGTTTTTGGCATGTAAAGCGCCTCATAATTTAACTGCGGGAAGTCGCAGTCAAACCGCTGGTGCGAGTAGGCGCGGCAGCAGTAGCGAGCGAATTGACCCTCGTGTTGCTCTCCCATCAACGAGAACTAAGCCGCGGAAAAGCAGCGCGCTGCGGACTATGTCCCTGTCTCAGATGGCTTTCAAGATACAGCGGCCCAGATAGGCCCGCTCGGCCCCCCTCCCTTATTATGTTCCACGGAGCCTTGCGCGACGGAGGGCGGCGCGCGTCCTCCCCGCTTCCCTTCCTTGCGTCCGCGAGAATGAGCCCCTATCGCCGGCTCATGCTCGCAAGCTTTCACACGCACATACAGCGCACAGCACGCGGCGACGAAGTTATGCGGAACTTTATGCGGTAACCCAAGGCGACACCGACGGCAGAAATGCGCCTGGAGTGTCCATATAGTTACTTTCGCAATAAAAAAAATTACGATTATAACGCGACGCGATGCCGAAATGAAATAGGAAATGAGGCGTAAAATCTCATATCCGCAAGGCTTTATTATTAATTACTGCGAACTGCCACCACAAAATAAAACGATAGCACGGGCGCATGTACAATTTACTCGTTCGTACTGCTAACATCTTTATCCCTGTCAACGAGAACGGTGTCGTCCACCATGCCACCAAAGTTATTACACACGCAGCACTTCAGGAATGCCTGTCACATACTCGAACACGGCAGTCCCTTCCAAGCACTGTGCGGTGATCTGCGCGACTTCGAAGACCACTCGCTTGAAGTGCCTGTACAACACAACAGTGCCGGTCCTCAAAGTAGCGATTAATACGCTGCAACCACAGTGATAGGGGGATATGAGCGTTCTAAATCAGGAGAAGAAAGACAGCGTGAAATGCACAGTGAGAGCTTGAAGTGGCGTAGTAGCAGCGCTAGAGAGAGAAAAAAGAAGAGTCATATTGGTGTCACCAACCTTTACTAGCGCGAAGCCCGTTTCGAGGCCGAAAATTTTTGGGGAAAAAAACTCTCGTTATATTCATGCAAGTGCGGTAATCCCCTCTTTCAGGGCAGACTGACGGTGATATTACGAGACGGAGGGTGATCACCGGAAGACTGAGACTTGAAGTAACCAGCAGTGGTCGAACAAGCGACGCCGCTGAAGCCAACGTTACGACAAGGGTAGTCGTCTCGACAGTGCGGCAACTTCTTTCCTTGGCAACGTTACATGGAAAGAATAGGACATTTTACTTGCACTGGTCCGTTATGTCGCTATAAATGAAGCGCTCACGATGAATAGCTTGTTAGTATAAAGATGCCTCTTGACATGGTGGATAAACCACGGGTCATTATTTCTCGAAAAGAGAGAGAAATCAGTGCGAGGAAAGGCAGGGTTCTCGACTAGACGAGCGTCTGGTTTGCTGACTTTCACAGTTAGGGAGGGGGAATAGAAAGAGGAAAAGGAGGGGAGAGTGAATACGGCATCATAGACGGCCACTAAGGTCGGCGCACTTCAAGAACTGCCCTAATACGGGAATAGCTTTAAGCGCCATACAGCTTTTCGGATGTAGTCACGGACCGAGTATATTTGACTCAGAAAATTGACTCGAGTCTAGCCAGTTTAATGTTCTCCGGAGAGGGAGGCATTGGACGCCGTAGTGAGGACAGATATACAGCAAGTACTCAGTGGTTTTCTCGCACCTATGGGTCATGTTACTGGCCAATCCAACACTGTAGGAGTAACCATTCATATATATGCACCTCCCAGCCAGTAGCGGCACAGTAACGTTGCTTCGCTGCGAAGAACGCTACATGGCACTCGTAGTCGTTGCGAAGAGTCCAGCTTACGCAATCAGCAACTAGATGTGCTCGGAGAACTCAAGAAAGCTTTTGTCTTTTTGCCGGCAAGCTGACGAAGTTCTCTGGCAGAGTCCGTCCTCGCCTAATGTATTGGGAGTGTCTGGGTGTTTTCGCGCGCTGATCGGGCAGCCTCGTCAGTCATTGCCGACTATGCCACACTGAGCCGAAAGACATTGATACGTTATGTCGTGCCCTGTTTCCAGAGCATGGTGGTGCACTTCCTTAATGTAGGATACCATCTGCTCATGTGTTCTGTGACGCAAAACAGAGCGAAGGATGTGAAGAGCTGCATTATAATTAGAAAACCTGACCAATTTCTCTGGCGACTCATCGGTAACGTAGTTCAAAGCGTCATGGAGGGTTCCAAGTTCTGCCGCCATAGATGTCATCATGTATGACAACTTGAATTTAGTTGTGACATGCTTCACTGATATTACGAAAGCTAGTGCATAGCTGGAAAGCCAGGTCAAGCCTTCCGTATAAGAATGTATGTTGTCTCGGTACATCTGGTGCAGTAAAAGCAGCGTCAGCTGCTACCGATCCAGGGACAAATGATTGCCTTCTTTCCAGTTCCAGGAATAGCTAAATTCACCCGACGCTGTAGCATACACCACAGCGGGCATGAAGGTTTCGCCACAGGTGTATAAGCTGACTGTATAGGCTCTTGATGAGCACTAATCACTCGTGAAAAGCTCGCTTGAGGTCGCCCTGCCGACAGGGAAGCTAAGTGATGGTCGGGGATGCACGAAAGATCGCGAATGTGCGCTCTGAAAGAATCAGCACCTGCATGCGTCTGGATCATATCCTCGGGAAGACTTCATTTTGGTATGCACGAGGCCTCTATTTCTCTTCATCACTCCTGAGATAATGGAAGCTATTTCGGAAGTGTTCTGTGAAAATAGTCATCATATGAGTTATTATGCCTGGTTCAGCCTTGCTTAATCTAGTGTTTTTTCTTTTCTTTTTTATTCTTTTCTTTATTTGTTTTTGTCTTCGATTTTTGGAGACGAGGTAAAGATAACGTACAACACACGGCTCTGTGGGGGCTTATTTCTACCAAGAGGTTGGTTACCGCAAGATTTCTATAGCTTTCAAAAATTAGGCCCGGAATCTGTCCTCCACTTGCGAGTGTACAAAAAATCTCAATGGAGTTGTAAAGGTTAACTGAGTACAAAAACAAAAGTGTTGTAATAGGCTACTTGTGATGTTCACTGATGCTGTAGACCAAACAATGACAGAAAGGTTGCATCCTGCGTAACTGTTATGCATCCCTATAATAGTTATGCGCCCTGTATAACCCTAAATGCAGTTTTATAAGATGATAAGCGCATTTTAATGACCATATATGTATGGTACGAATATAATATCTATAAGGGCTGATGAATTCACTGGCGCACACAAGCCGGCAATAACATACATCAATAATATAATTGAAATGTCTAACTGGCAGAGACTTAGAAAAATTATATTGACAAGGCTATTATAATTAGTGACAATATGTATAATTTCTTATTAAAAGTATGAGTCATCCACCTCGTGAGTCGACCCGGTCTTTGAGAAAAATACCAAGCGATGGTAGCGATAGTTCAGCTATTGCGACTTCATCGAAAAGTCACGCCTCTAGCTATAATATCGTCATCGTCGCAAGGACGTGCCTTAGAGAATTTTTTTCCTCGATGAAGCTGTACCAAGCAAAGAAAGTTATTTGCAGCCCATGGCTTATGCTTCCCAGATCCTTTACTAAAATAACGAGAAATGATGAGTATATACTGTATAGCGCTAACAGACAGGAATAGGGCAGTAACGAACTAAACAGCAAGCAAGCGTAGCTGACATTCTTATTGATTGAGTTGATTAATATAGCATTGGCAATGGGCCTTACAGTGAATTACGTGCAACCAGGTACGACGTGCGTAAATAACGCCCAAAATACAGAAGCGATGTATTGTTGAAGAATAATTGTGGTGCAGACACTGCCACAGTAAATGGGGCTTAAATGCACCTCTTGGACGCCTGCTAATGTCTCGTTTCTCGAGTGCAGCACGCAGAAATTAAGCAGAAATGAAGAAACATGGCCACGCCTTGGCGTACTTCGTCCCAAGTGACGTCTATATGCACATAAGCATGACAGGGCTACTCCGTCCACCGCATAGAGCCAGTGGCAGCCTCGCATCAGTTTTATTGTCATTGTAGTATTGTTTTGATATTCTACTGCAGACGGGCCAATCGCCGCATCAACAGCACAACTTGAGTTAATCTTTCTAAACAGACGACTCCACCTTTCAAGCAAAATAAAAGAATCACCACCCAAGAGCCCTCCATGCAGATGGTTAACCAGCGAAGCAGAAAAGTGCGGCCCCGGTGTTTATCACTTGGTGAACCCCAACAGTTCATTAAATGATAGCTTGGTAGGCTGCCGGATCCTCGGTAAGCATTTGCTGCTTGCGCTTGGCTGCACGAACCTGTTCTTGTGCCCAGGCTGCAGCATCGGACGGCGTAGACGTGCTCGTTCCCGGTTCTGCTTGCGGCGTTGCTGATCGAAAGCTGCCTGCGCCACAGCAGGACGTATGACGCGTGGCCTACCCACTTCGGAGCCGGAGAGAAACTGATGCGCGTGCACTCGGCTGTGACGGAGAGCAACGACGTCACTACTGGCGCAGCCAATCACGCGCCTCTTCTTTCTATTTTTTTTTCTTTCTTTTTTTTCGCGCATGCGCATAAGGTTGCGTCGGAGGAGTTTTCGGCGTACAGAGGGCAGACAGACAGAACGGATCGGCTAGTCATATACAGCTTCGCTGTAATATACTTCACATCCTTTAAATGAGTCTTGTAAAAAGAACGTGGCAGAATAATTCTGCCTTAATCACCCAATCGCCATCACAATTTATTTCTCGAAGAATCACATGGTGCAGCAGGGAGATATAACACTGTGTGATATAGTCCCAGCCGACGAGAACTGGTGTTAAACAGTCTTAAACAGCACGCTCTGAGAGTAGTCCAGCACACCTCCGTTTTATTCAATATCCTGTTTCAAGAATGAACTTCGTAAATACACTGTCGCTCAGCGCAGCTTCGTTCGTCCTCATAAAATCTGTCGATAGAAGCATACGCACCTCGTTTTTCATTCACAAAGTGTGGAATTACGTGCAATAGAGATGGTAATGACTGTTCTAATATGATGATGATGATGATGATATATTGGCATTCAATTTGAAATGGGGCGGTGACAAATAGTCACCTGGGCTGTTTGAGTTAAACAGGTATGGTGCACATGCTTTTTATTCCAGCGTTTTGTATACATCACCCTAATTTTCTTTTCTCTTCCTGGGAACTTCTCTATCTACCTTGTATCGCTAGTTATGTATGACTGTAACGGATCCGGTCGTATCATTCTCTTCCGTGCTTTTTTTTTCCACCACTACTCTAAATGCATCTAGCATATTTTGACGGCTGACCGGTTGATGCTTCCATTCACTTTAAATCCAAGCGCTTTTGGAAGGCGTACGTTACCTACGGGTGTCACTGGCTGAATACCTTCGCATTCCATTAGGATGAGCTGAATGGTCTGCGGATTATTTCCTGCAGCGGACCCATGCATCATCTTGTTGCGAATATTTGTTCCGGTATGTTTTTGTCCTTAGGCAACCAGCTGGAGCCTCAAATAGCAAGGCATTACCCTTTGTGTTATCGTACAGATTTTCCCTTATAATTTCTTTCTTGCAATACTTGTAAATTTCCATGGTCATTTTTGTTTCCATTCTTTTTATCCAATTACTATCTCAGGCTTTCTCACTTCTTTTCGATGAGTCCTGGTTGTCCATTTACACTTCTAGTTAACCTACACTTGGTGGCCAAGTTTCTTGACCTCTACCTCCATTTTGTGTCCACGCTTTTCAGGTATATACTCACGCCCCACTTTAGCCGCGCATTGATCTTCATCCACGTACCCACCCGCTGAGTTTGCTTAGTGGCTATGGTGTTGGGCTGCTAAGCAAGAGGAGACGGGATCGAATCCCGGCCACGGCGGCCGCATTTCGATTTAGGTGCACGTTAAAGAATCCCAGGTAGTCGAAATTTCCGGTTTCCCCCACTATGGCGTGCCTCGTAATCAGAGAGTGGTTTTGGCACGTTAAACCCCATAATTTAATTATTAATTATTACATGTACCTGCCGTCCTTCAAAATTAATTTTGCCCTGCGCTTCTCTGACTTCAAGAGCGGCCCAGCCCATGTAACCCGGCACGGCCTCATTTGTGGTTTTACCGTGGGTCCCAAAGCCAACCGGCCTACCGATCTTTGGTTAACTTCCAACCGCGACAAGATATCCGATTTTAAGCACAGAGCGGCATTTGGGAACGTTAGTGCTCACAAAGAGACAGCGCTCGCATCATGAAGCTGGTGGTTGGGGCCACCTGGAGAGGCTTAAGACCACTACGATATAGTCACTCGCTGGATCTGTCGATGGTGCCGAAGGCACCTAGAAAAAAAATAATTTCGTTTACTGCGACAGTCATTCGAATTCAATTGCCATATCTGCAATGTTACGAACAGTAGGCAATCACAATAGTATTCAACAGCAATCAAACAATCAAAAGTGATCAACAGACCGGGGCCAATGTTTTCACGAGGGGACTTGACAAGTTCTTTGTTCATCTCTTGCTCGATTGTTCTAAATGTCCATGTTGCGGTGGATCTGTCTCCTTTGCATATCTGCCAAGTCATAGACGACAAACCTTATAGGAGACTTCAGGTGAGCTCTTATATCTGAATTCCTGAGCCAATATTCTTGCTCATACGCTGCAGAACTGAGAGTCGAACACATCCACATACAAACGTTGGTCGTGAGGCAAACAATCGAAGCCCCAGCAAACCAGCATTTTGACCCAGAAAGTAGTTCGAGTTAGTCCTTCTCTGTTATGTATAATCTAACAATAAATAAAGGTATATCACCATCATACATAAGTGAGCTCATCGGTATCTCTAAAGCACACAGACCCATCAGTGCAGGGCCACGTGATATTCAATGGTTTCGTTATAGAGATGTCACACTCAGGTTGTTACATACGAATATCTACAAAACGTATGGAGGGAAGCAAAATAAGACCCTGCACGTTTAGAAAACTAAAGGTTATTTTTTGCTCTGATACTCGAGGCTATAGAACGTAGAAAGAGAAGTAGAGTACAAGACAGGTAACTAATGTGTTCGTAATAGGCGGAGTATATTTTTATTACTGGTGATGACTGCACATAGTTCCGAGCGTGCGCCTGTCTTTTCAGGTTTCTTGCACCGTGCTTTATTTTCTTATTTGCGCACAATTTAGAGGCTACGGTGAGCTGACTACCCCAGCTGTACATCATCTTCACGAGCAACAAAATATCGCCGCATACGCCCTGACACGTAGAGTGTTCTTTTTTTTTTGCTTAATTCATTCTTTTATTGAAGCTAGACTAAGGATTCACTGTTTACGCCAACACGAATTGTATTCACCTTTACTTTTGCTTCATCAATATCTGTTTTTCCATCATGATGCTGCCTTTTCTTTCTTCTATAGCAAGTGCCTACTCTTTCCTCAATCTCTCCTCTCTCTTGGAGTTCCAGTCAAAGATATATTGCTACCGCTTGCTATCGAACTCAATATGAGCCTCTGAGGCGATTTGGCTCGCGTGGCCTTTGTGCGTAATAGTGCAAGCTACTAGAGGACCTCTGTTTCGTTTTTTTTTTCTCGTATGAGTTTTCCCCTCCTTTCTCTGCAAACGAAGGCGCGCAGTCGACGGTCAGTATACATACATACGCACTGACAAGTTAGTCTCGCTACACGTGCTAGTGTTTTCCACTACAATCGCCATGGCGCCACACACGTCCGACGAGAAAGGCTCGTCTGCGAAGCGAACCGTAGTATGCATGCGCTGGCCGTGCGCGCGCCGGCGCATTTAACGTTAACTGCGGAGATTTTTTTAGTTAGGTGCTCCTACGTTGAGGAATTCAGCCTCGAGCGCTTTGCCGTTTATATTAAGGGAGCATGCGGGATACGTATCGCGCATTTGGTATGCGCGTCCTCATATACGTACGCTTCGCCATTATAAGGGTGCAGAAGAGCAGCGCCAAGATCATAGAAAAGGCGCGGTGCATATAGAGAGTGGTTACATTTGGTGTGGAGAAATGCCAGGTGGCTTTTGCGTTTGTCTCCCCTGCGTCCCCGCATTGAATGTGAAATGAACTTACAGACAGCGTTTTATTTATTTTTTACTCTTTCCCGCTAAAACTAAATAGTTTGGCATATAAATGAACCTTGCGACTCGTTTTTTCTTGCGTTACCTAGCAACAAGCTAACGGCATGTCAGACGTGCTAGATGCATGCGTCATGCGCTATACATGCCACCGAAGCCAGCGAGACCGGCTGCGCATGTTAAGTTCGCCTGTTCGGCGACCCGACTCTCTTGGATGTAGCATGTTTGTTGGGCTCCCAGCGCATTCTTGCGTTCCTTCTACACTCCGACAAGGCACCGCTGCACTATTGGACTACGGCAAGGTGAGAAATATTGTTTGAGTCTGCAACGCATTTCAAGCAATTTCGGCTTTTACGGCACGGAACCGAGACTTGTGACGCATTTAGCGAAAGTCAGCTTGGCCGTCCTGGCGCTTTTTAGGACGCTTTTTAGGAGGCCCAACATTATTTTAACATTTTTCGATTGTTCTTGGGTGGACTCACCACAACCGGCTTTGTGACGCAGTTAGCGAAAAGCAGCTTGGCCGTGTGATGCAGTTTCGCGTCTACTGAATCTTACCGGGCCAAATTTTGGCGCTTTCTCTGACTCACTCATTATTGTTACTAATTTCGTTACGTGCACGTTAAAGAACCGCAGGTGGTCGAAATTTCCGGAGTCCTCCACTACGGCGTGCCTCATTATCAGGAAGTGGTTTTGGCACCGTAAAACCCCATAATTAAAAAAAAAATTCGTTACTTTTTTGGGTACTGTTGAAGCACAGTGGCCGCGCCCGGCGTTCTGACGCAGCGAAATGCAGCTCGGCCATGTGTCGCAGTCAGTTTCGCGTGTACTGAACCTTACTAGGACAAGCTCGCGACGCATTCTCTGACCCCCAAATTTATTGTGATTAATTTCATTACCTTCAGGGATACTTTTAGGGCACGCTCGCTACGCCTGGCGTTTTGACGCAGTTAGCAAAAACCAGGCCGACCGTGGGGACAGTTACTAGTTTGGCATGTACTGAATCTTAGTGAGACAAGTTTGTGACGCTTTCTATGGCCCCGCAAAATGTACCTTCTTTCGGTACTCACGCTTGTCGAAGATGCGGCGAGCGATTGCCAAGAGTGATAACACTGGAGTGTGTTGCTTGCGCAGGCAGAACGCGTAAAAGATAACGCCGAGGAGCTCAAGAACTGAAAAGTATGTCTTCTGAAAGACTGAAAACGGGCTTTCCACCCAGCATTTCTCTTGAGCGCGAGTAGAAGGCATTCTGTGAGCGACTAGCGTGGTCTGGCTGAGAGTCTGTGTTGTGGCGACCTCTGTGTATGTAGCGTACTATCACGTCGGCTGAGGCCAAGTTGTTTGGGAAACGCGCAGTCGCCCGTGCATTTGTGCTCTTAAAGTGCAGGAAATAATGCCTGGGAATGGGGGAATATTGCAAATCAGATGTTTCCCTCATAATTTATAGTATGGCTTAGAATGAGTCGGGTATTTTCGACGCCATGTAAAAGCGCATTGCTTTTTTTTTTTTTTGTAGCGCAGCCCATTCTTCACTTTCGCACGTTTCCTCTCTGCACGCGGTATTCCTATAAGGTCTAAATACCAAAATAACACATGCCTGTAATTTATTTTTCAGCTGCTGCCGTCCGGCGGAGCTTCGTACGGGAGCTACTGCGGCTTACCTGGTGCTACAACACTAGATGAATGCACAAGAAGCCTGGAACAATCATTTATAGAGAGCAAAATAAACATTTCCTCATTTATAAGGCGTTTAACGTCTCCTTTGTGTAAATGCACACGGCACAGAATCCATGGAAGCTTGTAAAGATCGTTCGCAATAATTTTAACTAAATAAACGATTCCCCACTTACAACGCGCGCTATTGAGCAGGAGAAGCAAGAAATATAGGGAAAAAAACGCGCCTGTTAGCGCAGCCGGCTAAGCTCGTGCCAGCTAGCGTTCGAAACGCGCGCGCCCTAAACAGAAACCGGAAGGCTTTAATCCCATCCACTTGGTGCGCTGCAGTCAATTCGGCCGCTGGGCTCTATGGGAGTTTCCGCTCTAGTCGAACATGTTTCTCTATGGGCCGCGTATTCAGGGTCGACCATCACTTCGGCTAAAATCATTTCGAACCACGCGTACCAAACCACGCAGGCCCTCCATATAGAGCAAGGAAGTTACTGAACTAATTGAATTTCTCAAAGCAAAATAGGCCAGTAAAATCTTAAAGTACGGCTTACACACTAGCTACAGACATGATAGCGTCGGATTGTAATTTGATAATACGAGAAAACAATTCTATTACGCAATAAGGTGGAAGCTTGTGCGAGTTGGTGATTCAATATCGACATGCTTGCACAGCGCAAAAGACGAAGACTGAAGGAAGAACACAACACAGCGCATGTGTTGTGTTCTTCCTTCAGTCCTCGTCTTTTGCGCTGTGCAAAACATGTTGATTCTGTTACGCGGAAACTCAAAACACCAACCTCTTTAGCAAATCTCAAAGGTCATAAAGCAGCGCGCGGTTCCTTTCAACAGCTCGAGATGGCGCTCGCCTCCACCGCATAGCACTGCATTTAAAGAGGTGCACGCCGAGACGCCGGCGCGCCGATGTTTCATGTCGGCGAGATGGGCGCGCCAATCTAGCTTTGCTCGAGATTTTATGTTGCCTTGTTTAATTATTTTGCCTGTCTCAAGCATAGGACCATGTCAAGCAGGGGAGCAATGAACATCACTATACAAAGAAAAGTAACCCTGCTCTCCACGCGTCTGCGCATGCGTGTATTCACAAGTCAGCGCAGCGGTTCATTCCGAAACTTCTCCTTAAAAAGTGCGATATGGCGCAACAAGAAAAACAGCGGCCTCGGAACGCCGGAATCACGGCTTGAGGGTCGTGGGCACTGTAGTTACGGGTGGAATCGGCGACATGTCTGATAGCGGCATCAACGCGAGAGGTGTAACTTGTAGCAAGATAGAAATGTCTGGCCCCGGTGTGTTTAAGATGCCGGTTGGAAGTTCTCGCATCATTCTGGCCGTTGCATTCGAAGGAGCATTTCTACATGGAAAAAATGTTTACATGTCTACTGCGTGGTGCTGTTTCTTTGTAGCATTCATATAAAAAATTGAATGCGATGGACACCGATAGCTGCACTGATATATAAAACAGTTTCGATGAGCAGGTTAAAAAAGAACTTTTTTTTTTCTGAAATAATTGTGCATCCGAGCAATGCCTGCATTTCTACTAATCTACACTTCGTTCATCCAACCTGGCGAGGACGAGGTAACTGAGCAAATTTGTTTCCTACCGCATCATAACATATCTCAGCTGAAAAAATAAATGTTTACCTGCTCCAAAAACAAAGTATTTTGATTCTGCTTCCTTCAAGGGAAAAGGATGTTATAAGAAAAGTTGCATAAGCAAAGGGTGATTAACAATCAGAACAAGAGATCCCACTTATTGTCCAGTTGGGAATGTGCATTATAACATCTGCTGATTGGTTGACAGATTAAGGGCTGAATCCAGTAAAAGATGGTCGTAGAAGAGGTCCGCATATTTTTTTTTTTCGTTAAGCATATTGTATAAACACAATCTCATTTAGAACAAGTGGAAGCAAGGTTAACATATCTAGAGAGTGTCACGTGCGTCGGTGCTGGCTTAGCAATTCTAGACGAATTCACTGACTGTTTGCTCAATGAAAAAAAAATGTGTCATAAACTGAGGCATAGCAAAAAAGGAAAACAACTGCGACTACGACGCAACAGCAAGGCTCTGCATATTCGTGGAGAAAGGAAGTTACAAATACATTCAACGGAGACGCTTTTAGATATGTGCGAATTTTTTTTTTTAATGTTTCAGTTGAAGAGCAAGAGACTTACAAAGCGTTTTGTGTTTCTCTCACTTTCAACACCTCTGTATTCGGTCCTCTCAACCCCTAGTATGAAAAGGCCTGGATTTCAACCAGTTTAGCAAAGAAGGATGCAGCGAAACGGCTTTTTAAACTTGTGGTTTCTGTTGCCACGCCGCCGGCGCCGCCGTCGCCAACGAAAAATGGCCGTGCGCCACCGCCGACTACAAACGACCACCACGCCGCCACCGGTCGAAACCGACACCATGCACTCCTCTACCGCCGCCTCGCGGCCAACGCAAGAGGCCGCGTTTCTACCAGAAAGCGCGCCTTCGTGCATAGCGTTCGCGGCCAGCGTTGCTCGGTAAACATGACGGTTACAGAAGCTGCACTTGCCGGGAAGCGTGGGAAGCAGTAAGGGATCTTTGGATGCTATCGCGTTGCATTCTTAAAGGTGAAGCTTAAGTATCCTCCAAACTTTCTTATATATCGGCCTGGATTCTTACTTTGAATAGAGCGAACGCGAATAAATTTTTTTCGGCTGTGAGCCTTTTTCGAAACTTTATGCTTAGTACGCACTTCTGATTGCAGACAGAGGTGTATGTCGTTGTTTTTATTTATCGCAAATACGAAAACAACACATCTCATTGTGCAAATTCAACCCCCTTTCCTTACCCCCATCTTTTCCTTTTTGGCTTTTTGCCATGCAGTTTTTGCATGCCAGATCATCTGAAATGGAGGGATCAAATAGCGAATTCTCGCATAACCTACTACCTTAGCGGGTATGTGACCAGGAAAATGTTAATGAGAAATAAGTGCGAAGAGTGTTCTCTAGCTGTTGCTTCAAGCAAAAGACTCGCGCTTGCTTGCGGAAGAGTCGTGCCTCACCAACCACATGCATAGAGGTGGCCTACTTCACCCATCTCAGGCACTAAAAGACTTGGTTGCTGCGATGGAAGATGCCTTCACGCATTGTTTCAGCTTTAACAAGTTGAAGGCTGACAGCATCATGGACCTTATTTCCTGCCTGTCAACAAATAAACTGGATATGGTTGGCTGCGCGCAACATAGCGTAGAAATCACCAGCCAAGTGATACGTTTTTTTTTTGTCATCACGACGTCGCACGCCCTTGGCGCAGGAGAGAACGCATCGAAGCAAAGGAAGCGAGAAAAAATGAAGTACCTCAAGCTGAGACGCACAACATAACTACATAATAGCAAAGTTTATGTCAGGAAGACCAACATAAAGCGTTTGTATATGCATGTAAAACAGGAATTGTTCACATCACATTGTATGCCCGGAAATATCTGCATATCTGAACAGAACCTCCCACCCGAAAAATTATTATTGCTTGCACTGCACCTTGTTCACCGTTTCTGGGTATATATCTCCATTATATATTGGATTTGCACTCCATTTCATGTCATATTGTTTGTTTGAGAGCTAACAACCATGTATATAGAGTCGTGCGTATTATTTTATTAATAATGAATATTCTTTTTTTTGTAAGGCATTCTTGGGATTATCTGAGCGGTACTAAATACGCGAACTTAGTTCTTTGCACGTTTCTAATATTGGAAACCAAATTTCCCTTAGCGCTCTCATTATGCTCAGTTTTGACCATTGGTGCCAACAGTTCTACCTTACATTGCAAAATTAAATAAACTTGAAATAATCATGGCTCACTCGAGCGGCCCGTTTCAACTGCTGAGGCGCGCACCATCCAGTAGACGATTAGGCCAAGCGCCTGTAGCTCAAGACACTAATAAAGTCACGCCAGAAAGAACTGCATACGGCACCCCATAATAGTCCCTTAAAATGTAAAAGCGGTACTGGCAAACCGCAAACAACCGTCTACTGCGGAAGCTTTCTCTATTCGGTGCAATTATGAGTTTCACAAGTGTTGCACTGAGCGCGAAGCTAAAGCACGGCGATAAAATGACCAAAATTTAGTACATAGTACGTTAGGCCAGCTGCAGTGATAAAGTCGCCTAGCCTTTAAAATGATTTTCCGATACGCGTATTGCGCCCCAAGAAGCCGCGGAGCGAGAAAGCACTTCACAGCGGAATAATCCGCAGCAGACCTTAGCCAGCGTACGGGAAACATCTCGGAGCCGACAGCAGCGCCGCCGCATCGTCCTGAACAAATGCTGCCTCTCGGGCGCTCCGATGCCGACATCTCCCCCTCTAGCCACCATAGTGACGTCAAGATCTTATGCTGCGTGGCGCGGATGTTCGAATTTCTTTAGCGTGCGGCATTTCGATCGCTACGCCAGCAGTTATTCTTCTTCTTTCTTTTTTTTTTTTTGGAGCAGAGGCGAGCTTGCGACTCACCTCAGCTGAAGCGCCAGCGTGTCATTAAACTACAGGAGTGGCATATGTCTTAATGTGAGCATAATTAGGCTGTTATTGACGGCTATTGCGCTTGTAATTTCCTTAAGAAGGTGAGTGAATAGCGTGAAAGTAAATGACAGTGCCACGGAGGTTTCAAAAGCAACTCCGCTTTTATCGTCCAGAATAACGCAACCAATATAACTGATTGTGCCAAACACATTTCAATGGATGAAAACTACCATGGCCAGGACACAGTCGTAATGTATAGCAACATATGCGAAACTTTTCACGGGGCCATTCGCAATTCCGTGCAGCACCATGTAATCATACCCAGCAGTTATCAAACAAGACATCACTGCCCCAAATTATCATTTGAAAAACATTCGACTTAGTATTTTTGCTGCATATATTACTTTGTTTAGCTCAAAACAACGGACACAAGAAATACGACAGGACAAAGCGCCTTTTGCTGTCGTCTTTCTTGTGTCCGTTGTTTTGCGCCAAACAAGGTAATTATGGATTCGCACCAGCCAACCCGCAAACGCATTGTGCTGAATTTTGCTCCCCGTCGGTCACTCGGAGCCCTTGTTACGGAGGATGAACCAACACAGCGCGACGTTTCTTCGGGGAGCGTTCCGCATTTACAGTCCCGACTAGAGACAACGCGTCGGATGCCGCAGCGGAAACTTGCACGACAACAAAAAATCTGAACTCATACCTTTCGCCAATGAAGGCCGTGCACTATGTCACGAAAAATTTGAAGTGGATCACACGCCACACTTTGAATAAACACGCAAGGAAATAAAAAAATATGGCTGTAACAGCCGCGTTCAAGTGAGCAACGCCATTCTGCTCGACATAATAGCTGGCTTGCAGTCTTGCCGAGTCTAGCGCCACAATCACTGGTTCGTAGGAGTCGCCAGGAATGAACTAATAAATTGTGAAATTGAAAAACAATTACATTTGTTTTTTTAGTACAGCGAAAATATTTGAAACAGAATATTTACTCGTATGACAGTATTCTTATTAAAAATTACCGAACAATTTTTTTCTTATTTTTTTTTTATTGGAATGTTTGTCCACGCCCTTTACCCTTCACCTGATCGCGCTTCAATCTTGCACCGCTAACTGATATCTCTGGCGATAGGTTTTGGCCGGTTTTTCGTTCCAAGCTTCGCGACCAATTTAGATGGACCTTGTTTACTCCGTGCCGTGCGGACGGACCGTTATAGTTTATAGTTATAGTTAAGTTATCGCTTTAAAGCTGTTCGCGCCTGTACCCGCGATAATAATTTTTGCTATTACCTTCACTATTATAACGCTATTATATAACCTTCGCTATTATAGCGTTCACAATGCAATCTTAAAACCTGTTTTGGCAGTCTCCTAGCGTAGAGCTATAGCTTTAAAATCAGCCATCATTTAAATCGCCGCCAGCCCCCGTCATATCCCAAAAATTGACGCAGAAACTCCTCTGGGAGTTGTCTACGCATGCGTAACCATTGCGCCACTTGCTCATTTCCATGCAGCCCGGTGTCGCTATCAATGTTATGAAACTAGACCATGCCAGTACAAACGACAGCGCTGCGGCGACCTGAACTGGTGCTAACCGCGGCGCAAGGTGCATTGATAACGTAAACAAAGTACTGCAGGTGGCGACGCCAAGTGTGCTGATGACGTTCCGATCATCATAAGCCACTATCGCTCTTTAGCGCCTTGTCTATCCGCGTCAAACCATTATGAGCCGTGACCAAAAGTTCCCAGTGCGAGTGACTTTATTCCAAGCAGAACGTCCTTAAAGAACCTTCGAGTTCCGAGGGAAGCAAAATTTTGTGAAAAAGTTAGGAGCTCCGTCGAGAACACTGGAGTGAACATATACAATAATGATCCCCAATATTTCCACCTTGTCTGCTGGGTAACCAATATACGCATGCAAATGGCAACCAAAATACTCATGCAGTCACTTTTTCATTAATACCAATGAAGACTTGCAGGAATCAAGGTTGCCATTGTTATACTAAACGAAGCATTCTGCCCCTGGTGACTCAGTCCTACAAATTCGAAGTTAATATAATTAAATCATCGATTTTATGACCTTTCATTTGATATTTATTACGCTCGCATTGTATGAAATACCAGAACATCTTACTGAGCGTATCACTAATGGTCACTGATAATTGGGCGTGATCGGTCAGCGATGGCAACCAAGGAAATATTCATTTAATGACTTTTTGATTGATATCACTGACGACTTATGTGAATAAAGGCTACCACTGTCATACTAAACAAAGTGATTCGTGACCACTAGTAACTCAGCCCTACCACTCCTAGTTATCATATATGCGTCACTGTTTGAATGAATTTTCATTTGATATCCATGACCCCAATGCCGTATGAAAGTTAGACTCGGCGTTATCACTGAGCAAAGGAATCTTAAGATGCTCATTTAATGACAGTGTTAATGAGACCAGTGACGACGTACACGAATCAAAACTACCATTGTATCAGTTAAATGAATTATTCATTATAACTACTGGCTTTATCACGCTAGTTCCCTGCCCGTCTCATTGATGGATCACTGCTTTTATGATATTTCCTTTTATGTCCATAACATTAATGGTGTGCAAAACGAAGAACTTAGCAGAGTTTCTTAGTAACTAGTGATCACTAATAAATATAGTCCTATTAGTTAGCTGTACTGTGTAATCACTTGTTTAATTGCTCATTAATGCATTGTAGCTACTGAGTGGTTTTCATGAGTAAAGCTAGAACATAATGCTTCTCTTTGTAAATATCAATGAAAACATTTTACCATGCGCCGAAACTTGAAAAATTGCGCGTGCAACCGGGAAAAATGCTTGAATGTCACTCCATTAGCCGTTTGGTCCGTTGTTTCTTGCGGGTTCTGACAGTGTCATCTTTTCTCATACGCCAGGGCGCGAACGTGCATCAAAGCTGCAAATCCGAGTCCACGTGCTTTAACATAATCGACGAGCTATTTCGCGTCAATTCAACGACGGACGAATATTTTGACCCTATAGTGCTGCTTTTCCGCATAGTAGCTGTAGAAAAGCTCCCCAGGAAAAAAAGAAATTCAACCAGCGGAATGAAACCAAACTGGACCTACATATATAGGGAGCCATAGGGTACAGGCCACTATACTCCGTTCCGTGCATAGCAGTCAACACTATGGAGGCTAGAGAGACTTCTCGCAGTGATTCGTTCGCGCTTGGATATAGTTGGATGTTGTTTTTTTTTTAAACCGCAGTTGTGCGTAACTGTTTTCTATATAGGCTCAGTAT
The DNA here is from genome assembly GCF_050947875.1 of Dermacentor variabilis. Classification (NCBI taxonomy): domain Eukaryota; kingdom Metazoa; phylum Arthropoda; class Arachnida; order Ixodida; family Ixodidae; genus Dermacentor; species Dermacentor variabilis. Next base: position 52,580,433 of record NC_134568.1, on the reverse strand, counting down.
TAAGTGAAACAAGTTTTAATGCTTAGAAACAGACACACTGTGGTATACGGCTGCTATATAATCCGTTGTTTTAGATCATTTTTATTTTCGTTGTTCTTTTCAGGTTTTTTATTTGCAACCCGTTGCGAGGAGGCCTCACGTGCATGCTTGCGAACTCTGTTCACGCGCGGCGAGGCACGGATGGAACGCGCGGAGTGATAACTTTTCTCTAGCGAACTTCTTGCGTAGCTCCCACAGCGTTGACTGCTATGTATGGAACGGAGTATAGAGTGCAATTAGCGGAAGAATTCTCGCGGGGCTGCAGTCAGGATTTAATAAATCACCCTATGCCTTTTCAATGTATCTACAGAAGTGTCCCTGGGAAAAAATACAGCCAGCAGAATTAAACTAGACGCGAAATATAGAGTAAGACCGTTGTCGGGATTAAGTGCCTAAAGGGCAATTTGCAAAAAACGAGGCATTGCACGGCAATCAATGATTTAAAAAGATGCTTGCCTAGAGTTACGCCGACCTCATCACCCAAGGATCGACTTTGCAGTAGTAGTCGATGTCCCAGATTCCTGGACTTACTAACGTTTAGACACTGGTGAACTAAATTTCAGTTCACTTGCTCCGCCGTACCCTGCCCCAGGCTCTAGACGAGCCTGATCACCCCCGTACGTTACGAGTTTCGTAAACTGCTGTATTTGGCAGCCGTTCTTTTTTTAAGTTTGCATTTAGATACGCACTAAAGTTTGTTTCTTACTGCGCCGGAACAATTTGTTGAAAACAGGAGCGCTTGAAAAACAACTAACGTCTGTTACCGGTACGCACTTGCGTTTGCTAAGTATTTGCGAAAACACAAATATATGGCTTCGTGCCCGTGAGACTTTTCAAGGCTAGTAACGACATGCTGACCTTTACAGAGCCTGTACCTTCACGTACTGCGGCGGTAACTCAGTGCCGCGGGCCCTTGATTGCGCTCGTCTGCAAGCAGAGCGATTCGATGCTGACCTCGGCTTCTCTAATGGAATAGCAAGCTGTTGGGCTGGTTGGTTTCGCATGATTTTTTGCAAAGGGGAGAGCAGAAGCGTTGTGGAAAAGGGAGACGTCCCTTATGAAAATGGTTATGTCCTTTATGTTTACTGTATGTTTCCTTGAGTTCACATGAGGAAACCTCCTTTATGTTTCCTCCATGTTGAAATTTGGCCACTGCTTTTATGTTTCCTTCATGTGCCCTCCCTTGATGTATCCCTTATGTTACCGTACTTTGTTTCCTCCATGTTGAAATTTGGCCACTGCTTTTATGTTTTCTTTATGTGTCTTTCCTTTGTGTATCCTTTATGTTACCGTCCTTTACGTTTCCTCCATGTTGAAATTTGGCCACTGCTTTTAGGTTTCATTCGTGTGACCCACCTTTATGCATCCTTTATGTGGCCCCAGTGAGAAAATCCTGCATTTTATGTAGACATGCATACGTGATGAGTTCCCTGTACGCATTTTATGTTTAAGCACTTTTTCTGTTTTAAAGTTTTGCAGTGGACATTGTACGGTTACTGTTCCCTACATGATGCAGCATACAAATTAGAACACTGCTATGGCAAAGAAATTCATGCTAACTTGTTCTAAATTTACAAACTAATTAGACTTCATAGAATATTTCAGTATAACACTTGGAGTATCATTGTACGTTCCTCACTGCAGTGCGGCTGTTGTTCTAGTTATGTGTTTCTTACAAATATAAAATGTAATTTTTGGATGAAAAGATGTCAGGTTGGATTAGTGCTTGCACTTTTAAAAGAAAGTCTTCACTGCACTTAGTAAAGGTTTGTCTGAAATTACGAGTAATTTATTGGACTATCTGTATGCTACTTCAATTTGCCACGTCTGCTCACAGCAGACCTCTCTAATGCGGTGCTTGGATGAGAGCTCACAGGGCACCCGAAAAACAAATCAAAAGGAAATCTTTTTCACTTATTGAAAAAATATTCATATAAGCAAGAACAGCTTGACCTGTTTGCACACAGCTAAGAAACTTGCAGCGGTCAGAAATAGCACATATAAAGATCAGGGCAACAAACAAGCTTTTAACTGATTGTTCTTTGAAACATTCTGAGCTGTTATCTGCCATGCCACTCAGGTCTGAAACTGCTCACAAATTATTTTAAACATTGTTGCAGCAGCTACTAAGTATTACATGAACTTTCGGAGTAGGCAACTGGCCAATAAACCTTTGTGTGCTACCTCAAGCATCGAGGTTCCCAAAGTTGAGGCCCTCTCTATGCCGTGAGCAAGAACTTGCCATTATTTACCAGGAAAGCTTGCTAATATCCCAGGCCTCCCATCGAGCAACACTACTGTCTATGCCATAAGGTGCTGTGGTTTAAAGTTAGTTGGGCACACATTCTAATGCCAAATTGAAAGGTGTTAAACAATATCCTGTGCATTTTTCACATTTTCACTAAGTTTTTGTAGTTCTTACACATCTTTATTGTCAGTTACAGGCTGCCCGTGTGCATTCTACTGAACGTTTAGTACAACACTTTACTGACTTCAGCATGCCACAGAAGGTGGCAGGCAAACATGCTGTGTATGTGTAACTACAGCAAACTGAATGGTAGCAGCATCTGCTTCACAAGCATGAAAAGGTGTTATTCGCGTGGCGAGTTGTTTAGGCTTTATCCAAATTGGACACAACATGAATAAACTTCATGTGAATACATTATTGCAATCTTATGCTTTCTGAACAGAAAAATGATGACTTAACTGGTGTTTACTCTAAGACGAACTGCATTATACTTCATCACGTGCTCGTCATCAAGCAAAATGTGGGAGGCGATCGACATTTGTATTAAGCAATCACCTTCCATCAATGCTGTATCCTTTAAGAGGTTTCAGTTGCGTTGATATCCTGCAACTGCATTGTGCTATTAGATTCAGCGGTGGTGTTTAAAAGGCGGGCGTGATACCGGCACGTAAGGGAGGCGGGCTAGCTTAGTATGTAATCAATGCTTTGCAAACTTCCACTACCAGCGAATAGCATACTCTATTATCTGCATTGCAAGTGCAGGAACTGGAAGCTTAGATGTCATTGTTGTTACCTTAATCTGATAACACCACAGCGGTGCAAGCGAAAAGCGTTACCATGCCATGCCATCATTGGTGTGCTTTCCCTAGTGTGCTACATAGCGCCAGCCTCATGCCCCAGCATGCCTGACAATATTCGTGTGTATATCTTGTGTTGCCAATAAGCACACTGACATGATTTCCTAGCCCAGTATACAGCTTTGTATCCATAAGAATCCGGCCAAATGCTCAAAAAATCAGACAGCAGTCCAAGACAAACTAAGATACAGGATGCCAGTCAAAGGATTGCATTGTGCAGTGCAGAACATGCCATGAGCTCTCATTTCATCTCTAATCCACCACAATCAAAACCAGTACAAGTTCAAACCCAAATTGCCAAGTCAAACGTACAACAATCATCAAAAGAAACAACCATTGTGCCCATGCTTTCAGCTGAGTCTGGGACATCTAGTTGCCCTTGAAGCCGCCGTCATTACAGCAACAGTCAAGAATGCATTGTTATTAACCAGACATAGTAAGACCGATTGGAGCGCTTATTTTAAACAGACAAAAGTCTGTCACTACAAGAATAGTGGTTAAAAAGCAAGATGTTTGTAGCACACACAATTGTGTTGAAAAAGCTAAGGCTTGAAAGCCAGAAATTTAGTTGTGTATGGATCTTGCGACATAGCGCATTCTTATACAACTTTTGTGTGACAGTATTACTTAGGAGACTTTCTCCCTAAACCATGTCTTTAGGTGGTTAAAACCTTTTCGTACAACCACCACGAGCGCATTATTCACAGTAAAAAATACCAATTCAGTGCGAGTGCAACAAATAATTACAGTATGTCAAAAATTGGCTGTTTCGAAATTCCACGAAGTGCAGTGTGGCTCGAGCATGAAGCAAGCCTCCTTGTAACATAAAGAAAATCTAAGGTGGTGAGCGTATGGTACCGCAAACCACAGATGCATGCATAAGTTCTAGGCAGTACTCCGCATTGTTTGCATGTCCCTGGAAGCTTGTGTATTAGGCAGATAAGTAATAAAGAAGAGAAGGTAAAAAAGATTCTCCACATTTGAGATAGATGACGGCATAGGACCAGCTTTGTCTTATCAACTGAACAAGTGCTGCGAAACGGAGAAAAAAATGCAATGCAACAGAGAATGCTCTGCTTTCAGCTCTGCTACCATGGTGGGCTTGCAACTACTCTACTGGGCTGACTTTTATGATTCAGCAGCATTCTATACCACATTATCAACGAGTGAAATTTCTGTTACATGTGTGTAACATGTGTCTTACTGTTTCTGTTTCTGTGTGTTACACACACAAAAAGGATTGCATATTGCACAAGCATATCCTACAACTTACAGTGCAGCGACACTTTTTTACGCACCTTGTAAAAGCATGCAGGTCAAGTGCATCGTTGTGCGATCCAATATGTAGCAGTGCAGCAGGTTCTTACAGGTCGTAGGCTTGACTCCAGAATCCGCATAACCTTCAACACTAAGAAAGGTTTAATTTATTGCGGTGTGAAGCTTCAAACGTATGATTTACAGTGTCATGCGGAATTGAAAGAGACTCACACATAAATCTGTGCCTGTTTGTACAGATGTCTCGTAGTTATATATCATGTGCTTACATTGTTATATTGTAATTTTCAGGCGGGAATAAAACCAGCAGCTAACATCAGACTACCTGGGAAATTATCACCAAAACCTAAATATGTAGTGAATCAAAAGAATCGATTATGGACGGTCTAAAACCTAGGCCGCGATTTTGTAGCGATGCCTTTTCCGATGCTACTCCTTTTCCTCAATGGTCGAACTGACATTCCGCAATCGTTATTGGCTAGAACAGCCAGCCGTGGACGGTGGGTTATAAGAGAGGCAAACATCGAGCGGAAAGCATCGCAACAAAATCGCAGCCCTTATTTACACAGTGCTACAACCTACATATTTTGACAACAATCGCAGGAGCTGACATTCTGTTCTTCAGATGAAAATATTAATGAAAACGAGCGCTTGATTGACATGCCTCGATTAAAAAGAAATTTCGCTGTTGTAATATCGGTCTATATTTGCCGTGCAATATAGAAGAGAAATACGCGAGCAAGTCGAAGAACAGAAACAATGCTGACAGGTTCTCGCGAAGCTGGGCTTCAAACTGAACTGTATCAATAAAATAATCTTCACACATGCTAATATCTGCTCAACTGTCAAACACCGCAGTCGCGTTCCAACTCGCGATGCCCACGACACACCTACATGCATTACCCACGTAATTTGCGGAAATGATATCCACGGAAGAATTTCTTGCCGGGAAACTACCGAGGAAACAGTAACTTTCAGCGTTTACGTAAATATTTGCATATTAAGTCTCAACGATCAGCGGTGGTAGCACATCACTGCAGAAAGCAAGCGGCAAGAAATAATACTTTTCACGGAAACTCCCATCGTGAAACGGTTTGCTAAATGGGCACAACAACATACAAAGTTTACTACACGAACCATAAGCTGCGAGAATGCGGGCAAGCGTCAGACCTGCTTACCTTCAATATGTGAACAGCAAGCGCTCCTTCGTCTCGCAGGCACCACGCGACGACGCTCTTTCCAGCGCGAACACTGTCGAATTGCCGATGAACACCAGCGCACAGAAGCACAACTTTCAACAAACTTCCACGCGCCATAATTCGAAGCCACAGTACCAGGTATTTCACGAGCGAACGCGGACAGGCGAGAACAAAGGCAGCTCGGACGGGCGCTGTAGTACACGTAAGACACCGGCGTATCACAGGAAACATAACGCGAACTAATACGTTACACTAGTCCAGAGGTTTTCTGATGGTTAATGCACACGATACGGATCACAGTTTGTTTAGGCACTTCCAAAATATGATTTAATTACCGTGTCACTGCAACGAGCACTCTCACCGCTCACACAAACGCAACGTGGCCCAGCTCAATATATCATCCAGTAATTTTACCGGGCGTAACCATTACTAGGATGCCTAGATGCATAGAGTTTCTCACTACATTACACTACAGAGGGAAATCTGAAATGAGAAACTAATTGAAGTACGGCTAACAAAATATCTCTCTAAATTTAATATCGTCTCTCCATTTCAGTTCGGTTTTCGCCCTGGGTATTCCACAGAGCTGGCACTTATTCATCTTACGGACCAACTAAAAAAATTTATTGACGATGGATTTCTCACCGCCTCAGTTTTCATTGATCTAACGCAAGCATTTGATAGCATTAATCATAATATCCTATTTTCTAAGCTCGAAGCAATTGGCATTTGCGGTCCCGCCCTTTCGCTACTAAAAAGCTACTTATATAACCGGGTTCAAGTTGTTTCAGTTTCCAGTGCTTATTCTCGACAGCGAACTACTAACATCGGTGTGCCTCAGGGCTCTATCCTGGGGCCACTCCTATTTTTAGTTTATATTAATGATTTGCCTAATTGTCTTTGTTCGACAAAATGCATTCTGTACGCTGATGATACCACTGTATTTACTTTTCATAAAGATATCGCATCTCTCGTTAACAAACTAAATGCTGACATAGAAAATATTCGGAGGTGGTGTAACGTTAACATGTTATCTATTAATGAAACTAAGACTAAATTTGTTGTATTCTATTCACATCAGCGAAACATAGCGTCCATTCCATCTATCAGTCTTGGTCCCCACTGCCTTCATCCAAGTTCATGTTCATCTTTCCTTGGCGTTCTACTTGACTGTAATCTGAAATATCACAATCATATTGCTCACATAAAAAATAATATAGCTTATGGTATACGCATCTTAATTAAAGCACGCCCTTACTTCACACGTACCACGTTGCTCTCACTTTACCACTCTTTCGTCCACTCTCACATTACTTATGGGATCATATGTTGGGGAAACACCTATAATACTCATATTAAGTCTTTACAAACAATTCAGAACCGAGCCATCAGAATAATTACATATAGTTCATGGTTTTCTAATGCCACTTCCCTACTACACGAGAATAACATCCTTACTATTTCCGGGCTCACTACATACAACCTAGGTATTTTTTTCTACAGACTTCTACATAATGAGCTACCGTCGATCACATTTTCACCATCTAACCTGACAACTAATAGTACCACTAGATTCGCGTTAAATAACAATTTTCTTTTACCACGAATCCGCACTAACTACGGTAAACAAACCGTGGAATTCACTTCCATATCTGTATGGAACACTCTTCCTCTCATTATGAAAAATAGAAGATCTTTACACCAATTCAAAAGGGAACTCAAAATGCATTTATTATTGACAAACTCATCAGAAAATTTACTGTAACCGTTTTTTTTTTCGTTCTTTCTCGCTTTTTTTTGCCTTTTTTTGATTGTTTTTGTCCTTGTAAATAAACTACTGGTATATTTTTTACATGCAGTTTTTTATGTTACTGTGAGATAAGTTAAACCTTGTTATTATTTGTAATGAATTCTGTATTTTGCTCTGTTAACGTCCATTTCCTGTTGCTTGTATTATACCTTATTATATGCTACTATTGCTTTGCGATGTCAATTATCATAACTATTCTTGTACAGGAGGTCCCGATACAGTCTTTGACTATGGGACCTCCTCCTGCATACTAAATACATGTAATTTGACCCAAATTCTAACAATAAATTCTGATTCTGATTCTGATTCTGACGCTGCTGCGCTGTGGTATGCATGGGAATGCCGGTATATTGTGGATTCGGATTGGCATCGTTCTCGTAGAGACAGGACACCTTGAAGACGCGCTTGGCAAGTACCGTTCCGTCTGTCACAATGATTCATTTTCTACTAGAACAGCACGTGAAAAGCTGTTTTAGCTTTATTATTACGCGAAAACATGTTTTGTTTAACTATGAGAACTTGTTATTGTGTGTACGACTACATGTTACGTAAAAAGTACCAGCGGGCCGCTAAAGTTGGAGGACAGACGACAAGGTTCGCGCTCGCTTTGAAACAGTTGGTCGTCTGTTCATGCTTTTCTTCGCTTGGTCATGCATCGTGGGTGAGTAAAGATGTAATATGCGTGAATGGAAACATTTTATGAAGATTTTACTTTGAGAACGCGTTATTTGCGTAGCCATATCCACGTTTTAGACGAAGCCTCTTACAACACCAGCCAACACGAGCCTCGCAGACACATATACCGTCATTCCCATGACGGCACGGTGCCCCCTTAAGAAACTCCCATAGACGGTGGCGCCAGATTACCCTCTAGGTGTTATAGTGAGAAACTCTATGCCTAGATGCGCGCGCACCCGCTCTCCGTTTAGGGCGAGGACAACCACGTCGTCTGCTAGCGAGGCCACCATTTTCTTGTGCGCCTGCATGCGGAGAGCGGGCGCACATCGAGGCAACCGAGGCAACCTAATCTTCACACTGCCGCAGCGCCGCACTACGGCTAACAAGTCACTTTAGCCTCCGAGATCTAAATTTGCTTTAAGGGCGTGCAGTTTCCAAAAGCACGGACTTCGAGATTTAAATTTGTTACTCAGGGTAAGTCGTAGCTGGATGGATGGCAGCTATTTAAACAAAACTTGTCGATGTTTGAAGTGCCGTGGTGTGCTGCCTTGTTTTTTTAAAAGCATATACAGAGATTTTAGACGATCTATGCGCGAACTTTTGTCGGCGGACACGAGACAATCAGCGCGCATCATGTGAAACTCCTTCTGCTTGGGATGGCGGACGGTGTACGAGAAGCCGCGATAGCTGCGAGTCCCACCGATCAGAAATTCCGAATCACCACACATATGCACGCTTCTTATGGCGCCCAGTGGCGTGTTTTTGAGAATGCGAGGCCTTATCTTGAATAGTTGGAACCACATTTCCTCGTAGCGTAAGGAATAAATGCGACAGCGGCAGCGGAACTTCGCCCAAAGTGAAACAGGCGTACTGCTTGCACGCTCGCGTAATCAAACAAATACGGCCATACTCCGCACACAACTTTCATACTCAGCCAACTGACAATTATAAATCATTCAGTTGTACGCCCAAGCAAGCATTTACGGGATCCGCGCTGCCCTAATTCTACCCCTGCTAATTTCAACAAAGCAATGACTCGTACTTGTGGTCAGCGCGAAAGCGACACGGACAAAAGGAAGAAACACAGCAACACGGCGCTACTTCTTCGGAGTGTTTGTTCCTTGTTTCCGCGTTGCTATTGCGCTGTTGCTAAGCGTACGATGAATCGTAACGAACTCGCCCATTTCGCTATCTTTCTACAGCAAGCGCACGCAGTTCTGAAAAGAAAGGCAATTTTAGCATCGACTGCAGGTTCTGCATTGGTTAGTGAGCGAACTTTTGCGTATAATTTGCGTGAGTAGTAGAGAAAACGTATCATGACAAGGCCGACGGCTGAAAAAAGAAATAGCGTAGAAAAAGCAACATGTTACAAAGAGCTTCGAAGACCACGGTTTTGAGGTGGAGCCGTGGCAGCGTCTCCCAATGTTCAAGTTTTTTTTTTTCAGTTTAGAGAATCAGAAACGTTACAGATATTCAATTTCACTATATTCTTTCGATAGGCGTTCTGAAAGTAAGCGGCAGCTCCAGTTCAGCTTTGGAGGTGGCAGCGCTTGCATTTCCCGCTGACGACTGCAAAGAAATCCTACGAGCGTAATATAGAGACAATCCTAACGTACTTATTAGATATTTACGTGTAATGAGGCTATCATGAAACCAATATAACACCGCCAGCAGCTACTTAAATGGTAGGTTGTATATTCATGTACGCTCGCAGCAAAGCGGTGGATTGGCCCCGGGGGGCCCGCCCCTTTTTCGGTTCATGTAGCGCAAACCATCCAACACTGCGCGTCGTGCCACCGCGTCTCCAGCCGCCGCGCAATTGTTATTTGTCGCGATAGATAATTCGCTGAATGAGGCTTTGATGTACGTATGTACTGTTGGTGGCGCGTCGCCGTCAATGCGGCCAATATAGATAGAGCGGGTCTCCCCCCCCCCCCATTTTTTAGAGCGCAGCTCTTTGGCGTCCGTTCCTGGGTTTCGCGTCGTCGTCGGCGTTGTCGTCGGCCTCGTAACCAGCTCCGCCCCCCTTTCATCCCCCCAGCGCTAGCAGCGACCGACTGATACCGCTGGATGCCGCTGACGCCGCTAGAGAGTCAAGATAACGTGACTGCATAGAACACCGTCGCCGCCATGCAGAAAGAGGAGGAAAGGGTCCCCCCCCCCCTCCTGTTCTTGTGTGGCGGATAGGGTGCTCTTCAGTTGCCGACGCGCCGGTTATTTCACGTAGGCCCGGGCACGTCGACGAATACGTGACCACCTTCCCACGGCTAGACCTGGTTCTTAGCGCTGCGGAAGCGAGGGTATCATATTGTTTGTGTCGGCATCGGCGGCGTTGTCCCTGAAACCAACTCCGCAGCTGGGGTTGACTCACTATCGGCGTCAGCGGCATCAGTCAGTCGCTGCTATCTCTTCCCTCCTCCCTTTATCGTGTTGTCCGCTTGCTGCGCGCGCTTCTGCCCCCATCGTTTGCCGCTGGGTGTACACGCCGCCCCCCTCCCCCCTCTTCCTGCGAGTCTCCGGTTGTCAAAGCGCCGGCTCGAACTTAATTCCTTTCTTCGCTCCTCCTCCAATGCAACCCCTGTGCGGTGGCAATCAGAGAGCCAGATCGGTGGCGGCGGATCTGTATATGTGCACCGCCCGAGCCGAAATTGCCGCTGCCGTTCGCCCTGTGCGGTGGCAATCAGAGAGCCAGATCGGTGGCGGCTTGACATAAAGACAAACAGCAATTTCCTAACACTTATGCGGGAGAACATCCCGTTCCTCTCGCTCGTAACGCGTCCCACGGCTGTGACAACCTCGCGAGGCACTTGTATAGATCTCGTCTTTGAGAATCAAGCATTGGTGTACCAAGTCGAACATATATCAGTCTATTTCTCCGACCACAAAGCTTCCTTCATGACTGTCAAGAACTGTTAGTGGAGTCTTTGTTAAAGGAATACGTGTGAAAAATAAAAAAAAATTCTGTGATAGCGCATACATGTGTTGCTCGATTTCTTTGCCTCAATCTATCGAAAAGGTTAAACAGCTTATTTGCTGCGCTCAAATTTCGCATTAGGAAGTAACGTAATCGTCGGTAATTTTTTTTTTACTTTGGTACGCCAGTAGCTAATACATCTTTCAGGTAGATGAGCTATCTGCAGCATGTGTTAAAAGATAATTACTTGATGCACTCCGTTTCCTGGATGTGCACTCTAGAGAGTACACAGCCTGGTAACATAGAGTGCACACACAGGTAACATCCTGCTGGTAACACAGGTAACATAGTGCTCATATTTCTGTGATAATATTAATTACAACGAGAAGCCATAATGCTCACTTTCTTGTACTGAAAAAGGTGATGTCATGAAGGGTACAAGGAAAAGAATTTTACAAACTGCATAAGCCACAGTGCGCTCACTGCCAGATGTGCTAGTGCCTAGCTGTGTGGTAAAAGTCGCACTGCACTGTGCTAGCAGCAAAAAAAATCATTCTCTTGTACCAGCAAGCACACCATAAACTTGCAATCATCCCCAATGACAAAAGCCCCGATGTCTGCACTTTTGCATAGGCCAGATATATAATATAAGTAGATTATTTCCCGAACTGCAGGCGAAGCGGAGCATCCAGGTGATCTCCTGCGATGAACATGAAGGACGCTTGGTACGCGAACCGTCTGAAACATTCAATCAACTTTATTTCATAGCCTAGCTGGCACAAAACTTTCATGCAATTCTTGCATATTAGGTTGAATACTTCAGATTTTTGCATCTGACTTGCTACTGGAGAATAGCAGGTTGAAAAACTATTAAATACTTTATATATAAAGAGAATCCATGGCATAAGGCACTATACATCATCCTATTTCACGGCATGCTCGATTTTCCGCACAATAAAGCAACAATTAGTGCCTGTCGGCAAGCCTCTAGTGTGAGGGGGGCAAATAGTGCCTCTTCCCTGAATCTACCAGTGACTAACACACAGTAAAGATAGATCTGACTGTACAATTTGCAAAAGATGCTCACTGCGCACATTGTTACCTACATGTGCACTCAAGTGCACATGTAGGTAACATAGAGTGCACCATATAGATTAATGCTCTATGTTACCTACGTGTGCACTGAAGTGCACACCTAGGTAACACCCCGCCGTAAACACAAACGACACATCCTACAAGAATTATAATAACGGTTGTTTTCTCGGGGCAAATGAAAGGACAAGTCCAGATTTAGTACTTACAATGACTCTGCTTAGTGTATCAGCGGCTGTCACGCAGTACATATAAATCTGCCTGTATTATAAGCACAGACAGTTGTTATGTGCACTCTGTGTCACCTACATGTGCACTCATGTGTACACTCAGGCAACAGAAAGTGCACATCTAGTTAACATCCTGCCGTAAACATAAAGGACACATCCTAGAGGTCTAATAAAGGTCACTTCCTCGAGGTATACGTTAGGATGAGTAAACGCGTGGTACACACAAAGTTGCCGTCCAGGAGGTCACACAAAAGACAAGGAATCATAAAGGTCACATAGGGCACAAGAAGGAAACATAAAGGAAACATAAAGGCAATGGCCATTTTCATAAGGGGTGGACAGGAAAGACACTCACCTGCAACTAAGTATATATTCAGAGACAGAAGGATTTCACACAACCTGGAAAGGATCGGGAAAAACACGGCGTTGACCTCGTCTTCACAGTTCCTCTCAAGCTTTCTCGCTTGTGCGCCTTTGCAAAACGGCCACAACAAGAACAAGACCTGTGAAAAGAAACAGATGAAACCGCTCGCCTCCTATGCTACCGAAGTGGTACATGATATAGCACTCGACTGTGGGATAGCTTACATTGGGCAGACGGGGCGCTGTCTAAATGGCAGGCTAAGAGAACATTCTTCATCTTAAAAGGCCCTGAGCAACTCCGCGCACCTTACTGCGAACTGCAGGGATTGTGGCTGTAAGCCCCTTTTCGATAAAACCGAGATTATAAGCAGATCTAAAGGCAGACTCGGAAGCGAAATCCTCGAGGCTGGTCAGATTCGCGTTCATGCTTACCTTTGTATCCGCCGTGGTTGCTCAGTGGCTATGGTGTTGTACTGCTGAGCACGAGGTCGCGGGATCGAATCCCATCCTCGGCGGCCGTATTTCGATGGGGGCGAAATGCGGATACCCCCGTGTACTTTGATTTAGGCGCACGCTAAAGAACCCCGGGTGGTTGAAATTTCCGGAGTCCTCCACTACGGCGTGCCTCATGATCAGAAAGTGGTTTTGGCACGTAAAACCCCATAATTTTTTTATGCTTACCTTTGTATTAGTGCCCGATCAATGCATCTGACGGATAAGGAATTTACGTTGCTCGCCCTTGGCTGAAATTTCTACGCTCCCCTCTTCTGTCACTTTCCCCCCCGAAGTTATCTTTTTTTTTTTTGTATGACTTCTGTCAGGCCACTTGTACGCGCCGTTGTTGCTATCACCTACACTACAGCTGTCATTATTGATGTAGTGATGCATGCCCCGTTGTTAGGCAAATTTTATTTATATAAAAAGTGCAAAAAATTTTTTTACCGTTCTCGATGACAGCGCATGCGCAATAACGTTCCTGGTGCTTTGTATCTGAACATATACTTAGTCGCAAGTGAGCGTCTTTCCTGTCCGCGTCTCCTTCTTCCGCAACGCTTCTGCGCTCCCCATTGCAAAAATTGTCTCTAATGGACTTGAGCCGCAGCTTATGATGAGACCTCTGCGTTGAATGTAGCTTCGTCTTCCTTTACACGCCTTTGCGTCTCCTTAGCGAGAGAGAAAGTATGGTTTGCAGCAAATCCAGAGGGCCTGACGTGCTTTGCTGCTCGAGATGCCCACGCTTACGAGATCGCCTTATCACCGTCCCGGCAGCCATTTTGACGTATACCTTCGCGCCGCCTACAGTCGCTGGAATAACCGAATAGCTACACGCATCTGTTGGTAACATTACTTTTATAGTTGGCGCATTTGATTCCTTAACAGTAAGTTCTGCAAGGACTCACGAATGCATATTACAGACATCGATGAAAGCAGGCAGTGAAACGAGAGAGCCGGAAAACATATATGTTTCAGCGACGCGTAATTTCTTAAAATATTAACGCCTTTATAAACGTCAGATAATTCTATATTCTTATCTTTTTCATGTCTTTCAGGTTATTTACGACCACCTCGATAACATCAGGTAGCAGCCTCATTCATGCTCCCGTCCAGTCGAAGCACGACTGCGCGAAGTGGTCGCTGCCAAGCATGCTTGCCGGAGGTGCTTTCAATTTGTTCCTTCCTATGCTTACTAGCCATTGTTTGCACAAACCACTCTAAGACCGCGGCAACTAGGATAGAAAAAGCCAGATAAGCGCCTGTAGCACTTAGCTGAACGTATGAAATTTTCAATGATATACGTAGCTTCTTTTTTTTTTTTTGCACGCAGTTCGGAAAAGAAAAACACTTAAACATGGGGCTTATCCACAGAAGATTTCTCCGGTTCTCTTTGGTAGGTAGTTCGTGGTCCTACAGGCAGGAATTTTAGGGGGAGAAAAAAAAAAGAAGCAGCAACTTTAATCCCAAAAATGGCTTACTGCCGAGCGTTCGTTCATGCGAAGGGCCGCTACAAGGTCGCGAAATGTCGGTTTCCCGGACACGATCCCTTAATTACTTCCGGTGACTTCAGTCGAGGACGCTGGGTGCGCCATTACGCTTCCTATATTACACAGGTAAGTGCAAACAGCTCCCTGACTGACTCAAGAGCGCATTTGTCCGCTTTCACGAAATTAAGCACGATTTCGGCCCGCGCAACCCGAGAGGCGAGAGAGGTAGGTTTTTTTCACGGTCCGCCAAGCACACGTAAGTGCTACGATATTAGTCTGTTTTGCTGGCTCGAATAAGGTGGCCGCAGCTTTCAAAGACGTCCTTGGATATTTTTGGCGCTGTTCGCGAGATATCTATACGCTACGGAATTTGCATTTCATAAAAGCTGATAAAGCTTTGCGGAACCGCTTCCGACCGGCTGTTTGCGTCGTACTGTCGGTCATGTTACCTGTTCACCCGACCGCCACATAGCGACAGCTGCACATAAAGTGTCGAGAACTTTCCTACGTCGTACTCGCAAATACACAGAATGGCTTTCTTGCACACGAGTGGGCAAAGATGGAAAGGTTAGCGGTGAGCACTGAAGCACAGGTTTGGAGAAAGTGCGTGACGTCCTTCTTAATTCGTGTCAAGTTCATCTGATTGAAATGCTTCCGCTTTTCCCACCGACGAAGAGGCAAGACAATGGAATCGGCGTTCCGCTTACCACGAAGTACGTGAGAAATTCTGCTTCGGCTAATGTCGTGTTACTGCAGTTGGCTCCTAACTTCACCCCCTATTAACCACGTATATTTGATTGACTGACTGTTGAGGATCCTGCGCTATTCAGGGACAGGAAATTTTCGCAAAACGATTATTAATGTACACTCGGCAACTTTCGCCATTTCACAGCCCCAATGAAGGCTCGAAAATTGAAGCAAATTAGCTCGTCTATTCTTTTCACAGCACAGTGAGTTCTGGACGAACTGCGTGCTCTGAAACCGATAGCCAGACATCTTTGAAGTTTCGTATGCTTTTCCTATATTATTTTTGCGCATTTGCTTATTCAGTAAGAATTGTACTCTACGAACAAAAATGTGAAAATTAAATGAAAGCTGGATTCGTAATAATTGTTTTTACCTGAAACGCTCAATTCTAATTTCTGGAAGCTTAAATAACTAAGGGAAAGGTTGACGACACAGCGTACAAAACCGTTCTTTCTATACATTTTCGCCACGTTTTCTAGCGACCGCGCTTGAGGAAATTTTGCTGCTACTTCAGGCATGCTCGTACCTGCCCGCGTGCAGACAACGGTTTATGTTTGCCATGACCATCTAAACAGCGAGCTCTAATTCACCACGTTGAGCAAAAGTGATTCTTAGAAAACTAAGGACAACTTCGCAGGCTTTAGTCACACATTACGAAAACGCGTCAGAAGAAAAATAAAGCGGAAATTTGAGTTCAGGAAACTTCCAACAAAGCCTGCTGGCGTCGTGTTTTGTTTATTTTACCACGCCGCACTTCACGTCTCAAATATTCCTCTCTAAGAACGACTCGGGACGTGTTTTGCATGCTGGAGAGAACAAGACGCTGATGTTATCAGTTGTGTGTGTGTCGCTATCATACGACGTAGTAGGGAAGACTTCTAATCTGAAATCGCAGGGTAAGTGGCCGCACGCGTCTTCATTTGCAGAGTTTTCGATAACCAAAAGTGAGTTTCTTCACCTTTCGTTGAAGATATGAAATAAGGGGTGCCCCCGGTCCAGTTCTTTTTATTTTATTTTCTTCTCCAGCCATGCACGAAACTTGCCATGACAAGTCCTAAGTATTTTTCTACACACTCTGCTATTATTCCAGCCCGGTGCTCCTTGTATAAATTATTTCTTTGTCTTCCCATCTTTACTTTTGAAAAAGTGACCACGTAGTCCCAAAGCAGCGCACAAAAGCCATTCTTCGGGGCGGATGCGCTTTCCATCTAAATTCTCCCGCCAGGCCTATACGCTCTCAATGATTAGGCAGGCGCTGGTCCCTCCCCCTCCCTCTCCTTAAACAATGTAGGCGTGAGTTGCGTGCTCTCCCATCCGCAAGCGAACGCTTCCAGCTTTCCGCCTTTGTGGAGTTTCTTTTCAAGGGGTGCTCTCGTGTCGAATGAATGAAAGGAAAAAAGTTCGGCCGGTGAGTGTAGAACGTGGATGTGGGGAGGAGGGGAGGGGTGTTGATGCGCAGCGGAGGGTTCGTAGAGGAGGGTAAGGTTTTTCGTCTCGAAGGAATGAATGAGAAGACAAGCCATGGGGGAGGATGAAATGCTCGTAATGCGATTCTCGATGCCCCGCTTGCGAAGGGTTACACCAAGACGAAGCGCTACCATTTCTCGTTCCACCCAACTCTCTTAAAAGTGTCGCCGACTGAGCGCCGCCGGACACAGTGAGCCTGACGACGGCAGCGGCGGCGACACGCGGTCGGAGTCAATGGCGACCACGGCCCAGGCTTTCGGTTTCGTCGCGTACTTTCTGCGGGTTTGGATTCCGTACAGTGTTTTACTCTGCGTCGTCACATGGGTGCTCGGCGTTGTACGGCAGTGGTGGCGCGTGCGACAAGCGCTGAAGCCTCTGCCCGGCCCTCCGGACGCTGTGCCTTTCTGGACCATGCTCAAGATGTATCGATCTCGGCGCTCCGTCATCACGCAGAAGACGGCGGCCACGGGTGAGTACCGGCATCGGCGGCGACATTGGCTGAACAGTAGCACCACGCCGATGGTATAGCTGATTTGTTCCGCTGGCAGACTTCAATGCTTTCTTCCAAAAGCGACAAAAGCATCACCGCTTGCCGTGTACCCCACTGTTTGACAACTTTGCCTCATTTTGGTCGCTACGGTTCTGCAGTGACATGAAGTTAGGTTAAGAATAAAGAAGTTGCTCTTTTAATTTGAAAAGATGAATGCGAGTGTCCCAAAATAGCGAAGAGCTCTCTAATTCTGACGTCTCGTTCCGCCGCCGTTTTGTGTTATCAAAGTAGAACAGGACTTCTCATAACAACAAGACGTCAGGATTGCAAAATCGATTGCTTTCGCTACCACAAACTCGACTTCGTGATTACGAAAGGACGTTAGAACGTAGTGCGAGAAATTCAAATCTCATCAAGAATTTTTCAGGTGATCGCTTCAAGTATCAATTTCAGAGAGCCTATCGTCATGCTTTAAAACTGGGCGTAATTATCTGCAGCTTCCTAAATGCTGTGTGAAGCACATGTCATGAGGTTTCAAAATGCAATGATTCTAACTTTCACATCTTCGCACTATTCCTGGCCGGATGGCTCCAAACTTTCTCTTGAATTAATGGTCATTGACCTTGAAGATTTCTGTGGAACCCTCTTAGGGTTGATTATTATTCTATCGGGCTTCGAGTTCTTTATTCGTTCGCCTTGATCTTGCTATCGGTTAGACTTCCGATTGGTTATCAGAGTTGGTAGTATGGTTGTCTGCCAGTGATAGCGGCTGCGTCGAGTTCTACTCCCTCGACTAGGACGAATTTTTCTTCAACTTCAAAATTTTCCTCCTGAGGAACCCGCTCTGAGTTTCCTTTTGGGGCTTCATTCTTCTTTCAGGTGGAGGCCAATGCTCTCTTAATTTGAATTTTGCCCTACCTTACGCATTTGAGCAGAAACAATTTGGTTAATTGACACACCATACGTGTTCCCCAGAGAGATGGCTGCTGAATAATAGCACAAAGCTGTCGTCGTCGTTGAGATGCAGAAAGAAGTTTTGTGCAGCAATAAGTCACCTTATATTTGTCTCCCAGACGCTCAGCTGGGTGCACCTCACTTTGCACGAAATTATTGATTGCCCTCATCGGTCTTAAGAATGACACCCACAAAAACCATTGGGCATTTACCCACTTGAGCTAGCTGTCGGGCGAACAGTGACGCTCTTGCAGTGCGTCTGACGAACAACTTGTTTTGATAACACTGTATGTGCGTTATTCTGTTTGCTCTTATACATTTTCATGCATATTTCATTTTTCTTTTGCCTCCTTTGTATTCACTGCGTCACAACTGGAAAGGGTTCCGAGAAACGAGAGGACTGCGGTGCCCAGTCCGTTTTGTTTTCCCGATTGTTACTTGGAGATCCGTGACAGTGGCTTGGAGCAAACTTGAATAGTCCTCTGCGCGTACATCCAAGATGCCTGCAGCTAGCGGTAGGCAGGCTGATTTAGGTGCACGTTAAAGGAATGCGGGTGGTCAAAATTATTCTGGAGTACCCCACTGCGGCGTGTCTCATAATGCGATTGTAGTATTGGTACTAAGTTAGTTCGAAAATGATAAAGTGTGTTTTGCCTTTAAACTTAATTTGTTTATGATTATGCGTAACTTTGTCTCACAGGCCGTAAATAACGCATTTGGAAGATATTAACTAGAACACTAATTTATTTAGTGACAAGTTTGGGGCACGGAGGTCCGAAAGCCTGTGACTGTCACATTATTTCTACTCCGCACACGCCTTGACTATTGCAGAGCTTCACCATGTTGCCTAGTGTAATAAGTAAAGAAGATAATGAGTGCGTCGACTAGCGCAGAAATTTGGCATATCTCTTTTTTCTTTAAGCAGGTTCTTTTTAACACGGAATGTGTCTCATTCTATGCAATAACGTTATTTCGCGTGTTTATAAACTGCCAAATCACAGAAGATCACATAGCCCTAAAGGGAAAGAAAAGATGTGGCGTCTCGTTACAAACCACTGCCATACTAAAGGAAGGTAAAGGAGACGAAAGAAAATTTTACTTTCCACGCCTAACCTAATTTATTTACGAGTGCTGTGTTCTCCGTAGAAGAAAGCGGGAAAGCAGTAAACGTCCTTTCGCGTGAGCATCTGCTATTATGCTTGTATGTTTCTTTATTTCCATATGAATAATAGGTGTTATTTACGTCCGTTCCTTTTTGCCGCTGTTGGAAGTCATTACATAATAACTCTTTACCGCTCGCGTGCTACTGCCTCTTTACTCCAGAGGCACACTTCATGTTGTAGAAATGCGGAAAGCTCGAAAGAAATCCACCGAAAGATTTATTGCGATAGCAATTATATGGACCCTCCGGCGCATTTTCGCCGTCGTCGTCGGCGTCTCCGTGATTTTGCGTATAAAGTCCAAGTGTAATAACACCGTGGCCATGCACCGTATGCTGTAGGTGACAGCGAAAGCGTGCGAGGGTGAGCCGATGATGGTGGCTGGAGCTTGCCCGCGCAAGGAAGGAAGACGGAAAGGAACCGCACCGTCTTCCCCTGCGCGCAAGACACCGGGGGGGGGGGGGGAGGGGGGCTATATAGGTGTCACAGGGAGGATAGCTTCGGGTGCGCTGCATTATCGCCGCTTAGTTCGAACGCTTAGCACGAACGCCAATCTTCCTAACACCAGCGTTTTCACAGGAAGTAACCGCACTCATCGAATGAGATGTGTTTTGTTTTCCTGTGCGCTCTTGACACCATGCTTCTTAATTTAGTCAATCAGCGAATGTTTACGAGTCTATACGGCTGATAAAACTACTATCCTTGCGTTGTATAGCTGTCTACTAATTCGCTATCGCAATCGATGCTTCGCCTTTGGGGCGAAACTGCGACTTTTTTTTCTACACATGAGAAGGTTAAGACTCAATTTACAGCACACTCGTATAATGTTCATTTGTCTTGCGTTTTCGGTGATCATCAAACGTTTTAGCCAATGGAACTCTATGATTTCACACTCATCGCCACTATTGGCACATTGCTTCGTGAGGTTTAACGTCCGCAAGCAACACTGTGGCTATGAAAGATGCGGTAATGTAGAGCTCCGGTTTAATTTTGACCACCCGATGTTCTTTAACGCACACTTAAGTGCACTAGTGTTTTTGTATTTTCCCCCATCAAAATGCGGCTGCCACAACCGGGGATTAATGAAGCACATGCATCCTCAACCCTTGTTCTGAACGTAGCCTGGACGTATAAGCTAAGCTTATTATTTACGTGGGGGTGTCAGAAAATTGCCAATTTTGATTAAGACTTCTGCAGGCATTATTCGATTCGTGTTCCATTCCGCAACAGTATACAGGGTCCATTATGAAAGTAATGCGCATGATTTTATTATGACGCGATCATAAACCAGTTGGCAAATGTGGCGAGGGTTCTGTCCTACACATGTCGACATTCGCGGTACATAGGATAGTGACCGAGGATAGTGACCGAGGATCTGCAAAGGCGCAAGGTCTGCATGAAGCTTGTACCGAAAGTGTTGACGGAAGATCAGAACGAACTTCGAGTTTTGCGCTGTCAAGAATTGTTGGATTTGATTCAAAATGAGCCGGACTTTCTTAACACTGTCGTAACCGGAGACGAATCCTGGATGTGCGAGCACGGCCCAGAATCGAAAAGGCAGAGCAGCGAGTTGCACACAAAATCATCCCCCCGCTCCAAGAAAGCGCGAATGAGCATCAAAATGATGCTCACTGTCTTCTTTGACACCCGAGGAATCGTCCATGTTGAGCTTGTGCCGCAGGGAGAAACTGTCAACTCAGCCTTTTACCTGGAGATGCTCAAGAGATTAAAACGCCGGGTCGCGCGCGTGAGGGCTGGCATCAAAGACACGGTCAAGCTCCAGCATGACAATGCCCCCAGCCACACGTCCTTCCTCGTTACCAACTTCCTGGCCCGGAGCAACAATTCATCTACAGTCCCCCATCTACAGTCCCTGACTTGGCTCCGTGCGACTTTTTTTGTTTCCCCGACTGAAGAGAACGCTGAAAGGAAAGCATTGGGAGACCGTGCAAAACATCCAAAAGTATGTTACAGCGTTCCTGAGAGACATTCCCGTCGAGAACTT
Organism: Dermacentor variabilis; assembly: GCF_050947875.1. Taxonomy (NCBI): domain Eukaryota; kingdom Metazoa; phylum Arthropoda; class Arachnida; order Ixodida; family Ixodidae; genus Dermacentor; species Dermacentor variabilis. Next base: position 52,558,923 of record NC_134568.1, on the reverse strand, counting down.
TCGGAATGGCTTCCAGGCGTGGCAGACACGTCTCCGCAAGTGCAGGGGAAGATGCAGGGGAAGAGTATTTTGCAGAATTTTAACCATTTGTACAGGTCCGGTCAATCAATTTATTTTTCCCAGGAAATGCGCATTACTTTCATAATGGGCCCTGTATTACATATTAATGTGAGTTTAAGGTCGGGTACGTAACACAGAATAAGGAATGACTATTTGCGCCCGCGGGAAAAGATGACCTCCTCAAGGTCTCTTCAAGTCCACGATCTCCTCAACAGGCCTCCTCAAGTGTGTTGTTCGCCCATATCAACAGGAAATACCGAGCACCGAGCCTCTAAAAAAAGCCTTAATTTCGGAAATAATTTCTTCGAACCTCAGTTTCTGAGTTTGTTTGTTTGTTTGTTTGTGTTTTTACTGCGGGATATCCGTTAGTTACCTGATCGAGCCTCTTGCATCGTTAGCGTATTCATGCATATTTGTTCTCAAGATGTTTGCGAAATACAGTGTTCTTCCACAGGGAACTTGGCTAAATTTGCACTGATCTATCTACCTGTTTTTTTTTTCTTTAGAAAACACCCGCCGTGGTTGCGCAGTGGCTGTGGTGTTGGGCTGCTAAGCACGAGGTCGTGGGATCGAATCCCGGCCCCGGCGGCCGCCTTTCGATGGGGACGAAATGCGGAAACACCTGTGTACTTAGATTTAGGTGCACGTTAAAGAACCCCAGGTGTTCCAAATTTTCAGAGTCCCCCATTACGGCGTCCCTCATAATCAGAGAGTGGTTTTAGCACGTAAAACCCATAATTTTGTTTCTTTAGGAACACACGATAAGATTCAATATTCAACGTCAGTTCTCTTGCAAATCTTTGTATTCCAATCATTTCGAAAGTTTCTTTATTCAAATGTTCTTCCATAATGTTTTTTCTCTATACATACTTAGGTTTGCACTCTGCATCGTTACACTGCATTCTAAGCGGCCGCATGTTTCACTGAATAATGCCATTAGCAGATTCGTAGTTTAAGCACGTTAACAAGAAATGTGTGACATGAACGAAGCAGGGTAGATGGAGAAAATCAAGTGCATTTATTGGCAGTGCTGCTCCTTTTATTTATCAGTGTGTTATATGTCCCTCATTATGGCCACATTGACTGAGCACTTGAGCCATCATCCAGCATGGTACTCCCGGTGTGTGCGACAAATCATACGCTAACTCACTGAACTGTAATGCCTGGATGCTTTAGTAAGAGTGTTGTAATAATGCTCAATGTTATCAATTTTGATCAGCAGCGCTTCTACGCCCTAGTTGCTCAAAAGTAACCTGAATGTGAAAACCAAATGAGTTTACGATGAACCCCAGTAAAGGACTTCTGCTGGCATAAGCTTGTTGCCCAAGCAGCAATGAGTGGTGCATTGTTTCATAGGGCAACTCAGATTCCTTCTTAGAAGACTGCTCATGTATACAAATGCGAGCAGGATCATGCAACGCTTTCTCATTGTAACGTGTCATGCCCTAATCGTGATGTATACGGCAATAGCTCCTTGCATTAAGTGTCATGAGTCTCAAAAATATACTAAAAAAATACTTTGTGGCGGAACCATAAAAGATTAATGTCAAAGCGCGTTATTCTTACACTGCCTTTTCACCATACTGTGCTTGTCTCGGTGTTTGCTTGTCTAGTTGAAGCTCCGTCATTTTGCACTGCAGTTGCACGGCTGCGTCTCGCAATCCAGCGCAGACACAAATGCGAGACGAACCGCTGTGCGCGAGCTTCGTCGCAAACGCGTGTTTTCCTCTTGGTTATAGTGTCATAACCCAGCATGCAACGCCTGACGCATCCTTTCTGTCACCGAGTTTGTCCGATCCTGAGAGTGTAATGCATTAACTGGGGATGGTCCCAAATGCGTTGTGTTGTCACGTGGAGCCTCAGAGCGCTAGCTGCCACGGAGAAGAATAAGAACACAGGCGCGCTCTCACTTCCAAGCGTCTCAAATGGTTCTCTTGCATAAATTGAAGAGTGATAATATTTTTAATCTGTCGTTACATGTTTGCCTCTACTGCCTCGTGAGTTGAACATAAGGGAACAGCTCTGGGGAACCTCGAATAAAATCCCACCATCGGAGAGTTAATCTTTTTAATGACAGCTTCCTTTGTAGCAATCTGCTACGTTTGGGTGGCTGTCACATTTTCCCTTTAGTAATGACACCTTGTATTCACCCGTTATCACGCAGCGAGCTCCTGGGCACCTTTCCACTCCCACGCAAAGCCACGCCTCTAGTTTCGCCCTCAGCCACGATGCTCCCGTGCGAGCGCCAAGACCCCCCCCCCCCTTTCATATGAGCCTTCCCTGCGATAAACCTAGCAAGCCACGCAAAAGCCGGAGGAGGTAGGCATAAAAAGCATCGCTTTAAAAAAAAATGCCTCCGCCGCCGCCGCGACCGGTGTCAGCATTGGGGCATTGTCGCGCTCAACGGCACTATCGCCTCCCAACACCACAGAAACTGTGAGATCCGCACTTATAAGCCCTTTTAAATGTATGTATGTATGTATGTATGTATGTATGTATGTATGTATGTATGTATGTATGTATGTATGTATGTATGTATGTATGTATGTATGTATGTATGTATGTATGTATGTATGTATGTATTTAACCTCTTTCCTAAAACTTGGGTCACTGGGTATGTACCACTCGGTGGTACCGTTCTTCAATAAGCTTTTCGGACGCCATCGTGTGTCACAGGTGTGTATCACTGGGTATGCGCCGCTTTTCTTATACCACATCATCAAAAATTACGCAGCAATCATAATACAGTTGCTAATCGCACTAAAGTCGCGAATTATCTATAAGAAATGGATGCACCACAATATATATATATATATATATATTAGGGGGTGGGCGAGTCCATTTTTTTAAACTGCGGTGCTGATACAGTTGCATAGCATCGAGTGGACGCTTACGTAGAGAGCGCGTTAGGCGTTTCGCGCGCCTCATTTCTCACATTATTGGAGATAAATAGTCTCGAATATAGTTAGTTTCGTACCCGGACTCACCAGCTCGATAGACCGATGCTCTAGCCACTAGTGGGCAGCCGCGTGCATAGTAAGGCAGAGTACCACCCTTATTTGTCCACTTCCCTCATGGAAGCTGGCAATTTGGCGCACTTAGCGTGTGAGTCGCGTCGCATGGAAACAATTTACGTGTTAAAAGTAAGAGCGCGCGCTGTGCTAACCGGCTGTGAAGATAGAAGTTTTACTTCAGAAAAATAAGCCCATTGGGACGCGCTCTCATTCATCCGTTACCATGTTTGCTGTACCCCACTTCTACATCTTCGGGTTGCATAGCCCAGGCGGAAGGACCACAAGGAACAAGGACAAGACGACACAAAGCGCTTTTAGTCTAGTCTTGTCCTTGTTTTTTTCTGGTTGTTCCGCCTGCGGTATAAAACACGAAGATCATGAACCAAGAAGCCCAAATGTCCACTACCCGCTCACTCTACAGTTTCAGGGCGACAAGAATGGCAGCGGTTTGGAGGCTGTGTTTATAATAGAGCTTCTTGGCGTCGTCAAATGGGGCCGCTGTGTCGCCAGTGTCGCGACCCAGGGCCACTTAATATGAGGACTCGATGGCAACGAAAGGTCAGTAGGACGCTCACGGGAAGGCTACAAATGAAGCTGCGCATGGGGATATGGGCTGGACAAGTTCCGAAGTGAGGGAAGCTCAAAGTAAAATTGAATTTGAAAAACAACTGAGGAATATGGACGAAAGTAAATGGGCTGCAAGAGTCTACAGGAAGGCCATTGACTCACAGTGGAGAAAAAGCACTCGGAAGCTTACCAGCCAATATGCGACCGTTATGGTAAGGAAAATGGTAACAAAGCACGTCGAACCCAAAGTCGGAGAGGCTGAGATGATCTCGTGGATGGCAGCAATGGAAAAGAAACCTGTTTTGAGTAACTACATACACCCAACACTCTAAGAAAAAAAGGAGGGACCCTTGCGCCATTAAGGGAGAAACGACTTTCCTATGTTCGTCTTTAAATGGAGCAACTTTTCTCCTTCATTCATGGGAGGAACGGTTTCTGCCTTCCAAAGCCAACATGGCCGACTCCAGGCAAGCGAAACGAAGCGATGGATGCGACTAGGCCTACCAACTGGGCTAGTTCGCAGCTGGAAAACAACGCACGCCTCATAAGCATAGTGTGCGTTACTGATATTTGCGAAAAAAAATAACAAATCTCGCTAAGCTTTCTTTGGCGCATACAAGGAACCAGGTGCAAGTACGACATGATATTTTAGCGATGCCTTCCCCTCATCTACCATTCTTATCACCTGCCGTTCACGGCCGGCTGATCATGGTAATAACTCGGGCGGAGCGTCGGTCTAACCACTGTAGAAGCGCGAAAAGGGATACAATCGGAAAAGGCATCGCTAGAACATCGCGGTGTTGAACTTCCGTAAACATAAGGATATCCATACATCAATTCGTCGCGCGCACACACACACACACACACACACACACACACACGCACGTATATCTAAACAACCCGCTCAGCGCCACCAGGAGAGGCTTCAAACGTATAGTTACTGCGCGGCCCAATAGATGGCACTAAAAGCTGTCGAAAAAAAAAGCTGAAGTTCTATTTTGCGCACTCCGTACGGGAAGGTCGCGCCAGAACAAAACACAACAATTTCACGCACATAGTATGCACAACATAGAGCACTTTCGCACATACTATACACGACAGAGCAACAACAACACAAACGCATGGCACATACACCAACACTGCTCGGGCTGACTTGATCCATATGCTTTGCAACCTTCTTATATGGCCATGATGTTTCGACCTGCATTGTAGTGCCAGTGAATGACACTCTTGTTGAATTCCAATGGTAGATCGCGAGCGCTCGGCCGGATCACGAACGGAGCGCGTCACTCCGACTGAGATCGCTCTCACCTGCTCACATCATATCTGCGAAGGGAATGCGTGCGCTCCCGCGGGGGCACTTAGTACAGGAAAATCAAGTGAGAGGGCGCTAGAATAGAGAGAAGAACAAGTGCTTGGAAGCGCAACCAACCACCCCATTTCACTGTCCGTGAAATGGGGTCATCACTCGACTTTGAAATCGTACTGTCTGAGTCGGAGCTGTCTAGGAGCGCGAACAAAATCGCACGGCGCGAAGCGGCGTGCACGTTTCCCATGTCGTCCATAGCTGCCCGCGACCGGAAACAGGCGACCGTGACAGGAAGCAGAGGCGGGTGAAGGAAATACGTCACGAGGACTTCCGGTCAAATCTGCCGATTTCGGCGGGGCAAATATTTTTGCTCCGTGGAGCAATCCGGGATCAGCGGCTGGTCCCAATCTGCCTTTGGAACACACAGCTCACGCTCCCATTCTGCCATTGGAGTAGGATTGCTCCATACAGAGCAGAAAAACTTGATCTAGATCTGCCATTGGAATTCAACATCTGTTATACGTAATTGAGCAATCAATTTCGACAGAATGCTTGCTTGGGTATAGTCACCTGATAGGCACGCCAAATCCACACAGACCTGTTGATATGAAACCACATTATATTGTTTGCTTTTGACAAGCGACATTCAGTTACAAACTCCGTGGCGATGGCGATGTAAGTCTTTCACTTGGAAGCCGTAGCGGATGGCGCTTCAAGAACCACTGACGTTTGCAAAATGCATTCTGTTGAGATCACTTCAGCATTTTCTCGCCTAATTTCATACAGAAATGGCAAACAATCTGCTATTCGTGGCGTCCGTACGCCGCTGCAAAGCGGGTACGTGCGAGCCGGCGCACGGTGTGCCACCGGCGGCCGGACTTGAGGCCGGGCGTGTAGGGTTGAATCTGACCGGGACGCTGAAGCCACCGCGTTCGAGCAAGCCTTCGAAATCATGTTTTGTCTTCCTGTCCACAGACCAAAAGTATTTGGCTGCGTCGAGGGCGTCGTTCGCTGCTACACGCTGAGGAGCTGCGTGTGATTTGTAAGGATATAGCGGTAGGATGAAAGCGGAATGTAAATACTATCGTAGCATCCAAGAAGGCTACGATACAAGTTATTCGCCGCGATGTCAGGGTACTACTTCATACGAGAACTAAACATTACTCACGGAGATTGGCGTGACCGGCCCCGCTCACCATTGACGATATCAGAAGGAAAACTGCTGGTGTCCGTTGTGTTACATCCATCTCCAGGAGAGTCGCGGCAACGAAGATTGTTGCGATACAGTCTACTAGGCTAAAGCAACTATAACCATAGCGTGAATACAGTGGCGGAAGCGTAACCATCGCGACAAGTGACCGGGAAGGATAGCTCCGACTATACCGTCTGTCTCCGAGCGCATCTACTGCAAAGCCGCATCTGCGCCATGCTTTCTGCTAGAGAGAGGATCGTTTCACTCCGTACCGACATTTGAGCTCGACAGTGCCCCGCAACTTTATAGAATCCCAGCACTCGAAACAGTGCACAATCGTGCCGTCCCCATGTGTGTCCCATTAGCGTCGTCTCCCGTTCACGTCTGGACATATCCGTTTGTCTCGTATCCTTGTGCCTTTCATTAGGCTTTTCGCGCTTTGTAGTATCAATTGTCAGTCTATATGTTATGTCCGAGAGTGTCTCCTTTTCTTCACAGACGCCGACAGCCGTATGTACTAAGTTGGCACGGGGAAGTCAGTAAGCTTTTTTTTTTCAAATGTATTTTCTCAATACTTTTTGTTTGTACGTTTTCTTTTACCGCGCCTTTTAGGAAATACATCTTCTATTGTTGGTCGGCGCTTCCCGTCTCTGTATTGTCGTGTGCGCTACGATATGCATCACGGAGAAGCCGCCACTGGGGGGGAGGGGGGGGCGGAGACGCAGACGAACCGGCACGCAAGTGACGCTGGATATACAGCTCTATATCTGGTTGCATGGTACGCTCATGCAGCTCCTTGCTCTGGTGGCAAGGTTTATGTTCCATCTGTGGATCTGGAGCGTAGCTTGCGGCGGCGAGGCGCTCACACCGCTCGGCTACGTGGCGATGGCGCCAGCAAACGTATTTTGCTTTCGCGTCGGAGCTGTCGAGGATGGCGCTTGAAGACGGCCACAAATGCATACATTTGATATAGCTTAACCTTCTCCTCATTCTAATTTCACGCGTCAAAACAAGAAGGGCTGGCTGATATTTGCGGCTTCTAGGCCGAGATGCCTGACTACGGACTCGCCTCGCTGTGCGTCAGCAGCCGGACGCTGCTTTCGAGTTGAACTATTCTGGTATCGGAATCGATACTTTCGTATCGTATTCCCTTCGAGCTAGAGGTTTGACACTGATGGTCGCTTCTCATGAAAGGTTTACACCTCAGGTCATGCTACTTAGCATTACTTTCCGTCGAAATGATGTTATTGTATCTGATGTTCGGGTCACCGAAGGCGGCGACGCAAGATACGCACGCAAAGGAGAAACGTCCATCCCCTTTTGATTGCCGTGAGAGGGCGCGACATGTGAAGTGCGTGTGAAGGAAGAACTCACCAGCCTGAAGGAGGAAAGCGGCTGGTTCCACGTTTTTCACTTCCTTTTTTTAAAATGTGAGGAGGAAAAAACGAAATCAGGAAAGAAACAATTTATGAGAACTCCAAGGGAAGCTCCTTACTTTTTGAAGCGAGATCAAGATGACTTAGAACGCATATTTTCAAAGCGAGATAGACCAAGGAAAAAGAATCATGTGCTTGATGCGGTAAGGCTAAGGAAACGAAGGAACATGTTTTATTAGAATGTGGAGATATCTGCCCAGCTGTCAATTGAGGCTCTTCTGGCCTCCTGGAAGCCATTGGGTTTAGTTAAGCATGGGCAAAGTAAACATTTCCACAATAGAGATTAGTAAGAACTGATTGGAAGTTTGGTGGCAGAAAAGCAGACAGATCACAAACAACGCAAGCGTACGACAACAAAGTTCCCTTTAGTGGTTCTGATAGCTGGATGCTGGGAATTCTTTCTTTTTCTTTTTTTTCTAATAGGCAGGTAGGACTTTAGCCAAAATAATAACAAAAGCTTGGTGGCACCAACCACCGCCCCATTTCAAAAGGGACGCTCATAGCATGCATCCATCCATCCGGGACCAAGGACGGTTGTGGAACGTGTTCGCTCCGTGAAGCGCTTTCTGCTTAATAACAGCATGAAGCCAACAGACAATGAAACCATTGCAAGAGCAGCTTAGGGGAAATAATATCTTTTGTTGAAATATATTACTAGTAGTAGTAGTAGTAGTAGTAGTAGTAGTAATAGTAGTAGTAGTAGTAGTAGTAGTAGTAGTAGTGGTAGTAGTAGTATTGTTGTTGTTGTTGTCGGTGGTGGTGGTGGTAATGTGGTAATTTGGGTCTAAGAACAGTATTAAAACATTTACCCTTCATCGAATCCGGTGAAGGAGAGACAAATCGCAAATATTCGAGAAGCCCCGCGGGTAGCAGGAATGACGTACGCTTCACGAGAGAGAAGGTACGACGTCTCCGAGCTACACTCGAGGTAAAATGCAAAGGCCACCGCCCTGGTCGCCGGGGAGTGTGTAAGCTTCCATTTGTTAGAGTTACTCGGTCACATGCCTCCGCTGGTCGAGAGATTAAGGGCCGTTCTGTCCGAGCCGCGGGCGCAGCACCAACGCACTTAGGCGGGTATGCACTGTCAAAAATAGCTGCAACCTTTGCACGTGCCTCAGGAGCGCTAGACAATTAGAGTTATCCCAGCTTCCTGTACGGCCACCGGGTCTCTTTGGCAGTAAAAGGAATAGAAATGGCCGGCAAGTGGGGTGCGTAGATTCAAGGGGCAACGTTGGGCTGTCGTGGACAGCCAGATACACTCTGGGTTTCGAGGTCGGACCCAGGCGTTTGTTTGCTTTCAGCCTTGACGTTAGGTAAGATTAGCGAAGCTTCAACGTTTGCTCCAAACGGTGGCGGAAAATCCCCTGATATATATTCTGAAAGCACTTTGGTTGCTAAGCGAGGACATTGCTAGAGAAAATAAACCGGGGCTTTTGGAGCGCTGTGAAACGTTACGACGAGCGCAGTTACCTTTTGCGATTAGACAACGCTCTTGCTACGCCAAGGTCACTCTGCACGAGCAATTAAAAAAATTACAGTGACGTTTTACTTCGTGAATGCAGGTTGCACGTAAGCGTATGGGTACCATTTGTAATAATTGCGATAGCAATTATATAGTGTAGTGCACGGACGGAGCCGACGGCTCATAGCTACATGGCGCTCTGCTCTCGCCGCGAAGTTTGCTTTGAAGTGATAGAAAGCACCAATGAGGGGGGGGGGGGGGGTCAATTCGCTCGCTGCTGCTGCGAAACTTCGTCACGCCAGCGTATGACAGCGAGTGCCCACGGTCATCGTGAGTGAGGTGTTCATGTTTGCCTGTGCGCGCTAACACTGTGCTTGTTAATTAAGCTAGCTAGCGAATGTTAGGAAGTTTATACAGCCGATAAAACTACTATCCTTACTTCGTATAGCTGTCTACTAATTTGCTATCGCAATCGATACATTCGGTTTGGTGTTGCGCTTCCGGGCTTCGCGCAAGACACTGCGCTGTGCTTCCAAACGGGCTTCACGCTGTTGGGGAGTTTCTAAGCTAAGGCGTTTTACCTGATACACCCGCATTGTCGCAAGCCGCCTAGCACGTTCCTCTGGAGTCTGCTGGGCACGCGAAGCCCGCGCCTTATGCCTCATTTGTTCAGCTTGTGCCCGTCGCTTGGCGACGACTTCGAGGTCAGGGGACTCGCGCTCGACCTGCCACCGCTTGCGTTGCTGCTTCGTCCTTCTCGCTCGGCGCTCGGCCACTCGATCACGAGACGAACCCGGTACCTTCGTAACGCTCACACAACCCGTACCGATTGTCAGAGGAGCTCAACCCAGCGCGCCTCCGCTTACATTCTTTCTCCGCGACGCTACGCCTTGTTTCTCCATCCCCCCTTCGCTCAACGTTACCTACACTTTCCTCTATGTGGCGTTACGCCTGCAGACCACACGTACGCTTGCGGACGCGCGCCCACGCATGCGCAGATGGTGCGGCACGGCTCGTGCGCGTCGAAAAGCGGCGCGATCTCGGTGAACAGCTCCTCCCTGTTATCGCGAGCTTGGGCTGCCTTGCGTCGGCGCACCTGGCTACGCAGCTACGGCGCGCTACATTCAACTCTCAGTGAAGCAAATTTATATCATGCAAGAAAGTGCTTCTTCTTTCCTTTTTCAGCTCATCTAACAGTTATAAAACTATAACAATTACGTTTATAGATATCTAAGCATTTCGAAACACTGTCAATAACAACGTACGAAGTGGCGTCTGCCAAGGCGTCTACGAGTCAGCCCGGGGAGCGCGCGCTGTCGCGTCCCTTTGTGGATGCAAACCGCTGTTCCTCGCGAGGCGCGGCAGGCGCAAGGCGCGCGGACGCGAGCTTGCAGGCGTCCGCAAACGTACGTATGGTCTGGGCTTTCCTTTGCCCCGCGCTCCGCGCGCTCCTTCGTACTCTCCCGGGCGCCCCATTCTCCAGGCGCCTTCCTCCTTTGCTTCCTTCGCGGCTTCAAACAAACATTCGCCAACTTCACTAGCTGGCCAGTTACGCTTGCGCGTAAAAAAAGAGAGAAGCAGCAGAAAGCTTAGAGCAAATAGGAAGGAGCATGTGTCAAGGCAGGGAAATAAATGCCCCGTTAGGACGCCCGGATTCAACTTCTGCATTCATTTCATTGTTGCAACACATTCGCGTTTCCAGACGTTTCAGTAGCAGCTACTAGACACCCTCCGCTGTGTGCGCTTTACAACAAGCGACACACAAGTTGATTCAAGCGCCTGATATTTTTCAAGCTGCACAAAATATCTGTATTTTTTTTTTCACACACGCCGTGGTAGCTCCGCGGCTATGGTGTTGTGCTGCTGAGCTAGATGTCGTGGAATCAATATTGGCCATGGCGGCCGCACTTCCACGGAGGCTAAATGCAAGAACGCTCGTGTACTTGCGTGTGCTTTAAAGAACCCCGGGTATAGTCAAAATTATTCGTAGTCCCTCAATACGGCGTGCCGTATTGAGGGACTACTACTACAGTGGTTTTGGCACGCGACACCCCAAAATTTCATGTAATGTTTTCACAGGTTATCCCGTTCCTTCACGAATTAATTAATCAGTAAGCTATTTACTCTACATCTATTTTTCGCATAAAGCATTATATCTTACGCATCGCACTTCCCGTATCTTTCGTAGCTTCTAAATTATAGAAAGACACAGCTCTGCTCTACCCGAGTGTAAAGGTTGTCCCATATAACTTGAGCAAAAGTTTTAAAAATGACTGGCAATCCGGATGCGATTTGAACCGAATGCATAATGTTGGCACTGGCCTAGAGTTACTGCGATAAGAGCCGCATGCCCAGATACCTACACCGGACATAACGCCCTTTCGCGGGCCAGTCTCACTACAGCCGACCTTGTTCATCGATCGCACGTTTGAGAGCAGCACAAAAACAGTGCGCAAGCGCCCCGTCACGTGCTATTTTTTTTTTCATATTTCGCGGGCTTTCTTTGGAACGCGGGAAAAAGAGCCCCGTTGAGATATATGGTGTCGGAAACAATTTATTGAGAGGTTTCTCAAGGTGTTCTACAACTTTGCGTATCACACTGGAGGTCCGCAGCCAATACTTAAAATTTTGATTAATTAAACGTAACTAATCCGTTAGATAAAGAGAAAATAAAAAGTAGCCTGGGTAACTCTAGGCCATTGCCAAGATTATGCATTCAGTTCAACTCGCGTCCGGAGTGCCTTTCATGTTTAAAGCTTTGGCACAAGTTATGTGGGACAACCTCTATATATATTTTTTTCACGATACATTGAGAAGACTTGGCAGCTTAGGCTTACGAAAAATCACGGGACACTATAAACTTGAGTATGAAGTCTAGAAGCGTACGGTGAGGGGCTAGTTGGTATGACATTATGAGAACAAAGAAAAACTGCGCCAAAAAGAACAAGACACACTGTGTCGTGTGGTTCTTTCTCTGTCTTGTTCTTTCTTGCGCAGTTTTTTTTTTTTTTTTGTTCTCATAAACTTGAGTAGTTGCATAAACATAGGGCACAAGTAGGACGCCTGTCTCACCAGCCTCATTGGCAGCGGTGAGCGCGTATCGTGTGCGCTGGAATATTATGTCGCGTGCGCGTTAATTAGTCGACGAATGCTGGCATTAACTGAGAAGCGTCTCCAGTTATCAACAACAGCCAGAGAAGGAGAAGCCTAGAGAAAGATAACTGGGCGCAACTCTTGTTCCTCCGAAGCTGGAGTCACGCCTAAGACGCTTTGCCCAGAAAGAAGACAGCTTCATTCAGTTACAGGCCCGGCGCATGCTTTATTAAAAGGCAGTTCTACACGGATGGTCTTGCGTGCTCTGCCAGGTGGTGTGAGGCAGCCTTGACCGACGGAGAAGCAAAGGTCGTATACTGAACGGCTCACTACGCGACGAGTCAAGGGTGCGAGGACAGACCCTATAATGCGAGCGCAAAGAACCAAAGTGCGGAAGAAAGAGCGGCGCTCGAACACGACGTCGAAAGGACGATGAATTATACAATAAGGAAAAGGTGTGACTCGTGCGGCAAGCCGCATGGACCGGTGAGGCAATAATTCCGCAGAGAAATGCGACTCGACGACATTCGCAACGCTGGCTGCCGCTCCTGGCTTACATGGTTGCCGGAAGAAATTGTAGCGTGTCTGCCAAGTACGCGTCCTATATATGTTCCAATGTTGCGTGGCTCATGTTAAAGGGAAGCTGAAGAGTCTGTCGAATTCAATAAGACGCTCATATACGGATGCGGGAACCTTATAAACCATGTAGGTAAGATTTGGGGGTTTTTTTTTCAATTAGGAGCGACGCAATCGTCGGTTAAAATTGCGCTGTAGCTCCGCCCCCCGTCGAATGCCGCGCGCTGCTGCTGACGCTGACGATGCGAGCGGAGACCGGAAACCGCGGTGTTGTAACGTCAACTCTAGTGTTTTGTTCCTTCGCAGCCTGCGCGACCGTGCCTGACCGTGCTTGTTTCTGCGTGCGTGCCATCGTAATCTGCTTCGATCGACCCTGCATTCCTTTGTTGGTGCGTCTGCGTGTATGTAGAGTGGTAGTCAACGTGCGCAGCATCAACTGTAGTGGTGGGCCGATCATGCCGGCTTTCTATGCAGCCTACGGTTGCACGAGCACCAGCGGCCGCGACGATGTTGTCTTCCATTGCTTCCCACAAGACAAGAAGCTTTTAACGAAGTCGCACAGATGAAGGTCACTACATGTACTGCATGAACCGGGAAGCTTTTCACGCGTTTAAACCGTCTTTGTAGATTGCCGACAGCTTTGGACAGCGCACAAATGCCGACGATCGCATCCCCGCTTACGTTCCACGAGGAGGCATGCAGGAACACAACACTACAGTTGTTTGACCAGAAACGAGCTCACTAGATCGGCGAAAGATCGGCGAGATCACTAGATCGCTTTGCAAAAAACATACTCGCCAAAGAGCATTTCCAACACGAGGAGATCCCAAGACTTCGCTTTCGTTCGCGTCGAAAGCACTGCTCGTACCAGCATCGTTTGCTTCTTCGAGAGGCCGGCTCTTCGCAATCGGCTCGTACATGTAGGGAGTAACGCCGAACTCCTCAGAAAAACGCAGTCTCTCTAAATTTTCCATTACCTCTTAATTTTCCATTACAGCACCAAACTACCTTGCACCACGCTTCATGTGTAGCGGCAGCGGTCGGTCACTAGAGTTGACGTCACGAGGCGCCCGACCAATCACAGGCGGAAACGAGACGCGCGAGCTGGGCGTGTCCGCTGCTGCACTTTTCGTCGAAATAAAATATATTTGCGCTTTCTTCAGCTCAATTTCGATACGATATTCGAATTCGGAGGGTTGAAAACCATTATGTACACATGTTCACTCATTTTTTTCTGGAAAACCTTTCAGCTTCCCTTTAAGTGATCGTGCATTTCATTGCTGCGCATGGAGTGCGGTTAGACACCAATTAGGCGCCTTGGTGTAGAAACTATACATGTACGTCGTCTATAAACATCGCTGACTTCATACATACACTGGTTGCAAAACTGAAATAAAGAAATAGCACTAAACCTCGCTATCAGGCGTCGTGCAATGTCTCTTCTTTAGGGGGGGGCGGGGGGGGGGGGCTAAGCAGAATATTCCAGGAAATTCGCAGCTGAATGGTTTCTGAAACTTTATTTTTTACATTCTAATTCGCGACCGTCATCGTAATTGCGATTTTGAACGCAGAGTCATCACTGGAAAAGTCCAGCCAGATCACGTTCCTCCCGCATTTTTCTTTAGGATACAGAGATTTAGTGGAAGAGTCAGCCTTCCTCTATGACGTCAGGGACGAAGTACGCACTGATAGTTATCTGGGAATTGTTGAGCTGTCTCGTCGAACTTCTGGAAATGCAAAGGTGGCCTTTGGCGCTTGGGATGTTGATGAGTGTCGAAGGGGCATCGCAAGATAGTAATGCCATAACCAGTGCCGGTCTGAAAATTCCGAGGGCCTTTGGTGAATATCCTAAATGTTGCACTGCCTTCCGCCTATCCCCTTTTCTTTTATGGTGCCGCCCCACACGTCCCTTATTACAAAGCTTGCATACGTAAGGACTGCAGAAAAAAAAAGACTCCAGTCATTTCCTGGCACTTATTAGCACCAGCGACACTATTAATTTTGCCCACCTTTCGTGCATTTAGTTTCCCAAAAAACATTCTGTCACATAAATCGCTGCCCATATTGGTCTAATAGTGATTACGACTGAAGATGGGGACTGCAGCCCACGGTGAGTCACTATACCACTACTGCGCGTACGTTGCCTACGACCACAGAAGCATGTAACGCGCAAAACAACGGCAAAGCAGCATTTAATTTAAACGCGGTGCAAAGTTTTATTAATTCCAGTGTGTGACGATGTACATTGGCGTTACAGGCATTTTTTGTGCCTTCCGTGCGCAAAAACAGCGTCTTGTTAAAAAGAGTAACTGGAACAACAGTGTATTTTTATAGCGCAAATTTGACGGCGCACGTCTCAAAATGTCTTCCTGACAAGTCTGTGCTTTGCAACCTCATCAGCTACAATTTGTAAATTGCATTTATGCGCCGTACAGTTATTAGTGAGAAATACAATCAGAGAAATTGTGCTGATTAGTCAATTATACGATTTGATTTCTCGTCAGCCTCCTCAAGTAATTCAGCTCAATTACTATAATTGCGCTATCTGCCGTAGGAAACCTTAAAAAACTTTGCAGTAGTCTCAAGAACACCCGCATATTAGATTGACCGCAAGTAAAGGCGGGGACAGCGGGAAGAGAACACAAAAACCACACGGGAGGCCGTAAACACCAACTAGGCCAACTGAAGTTCTTCTGAAGAACACCCTACATCACGCACGCAATGTCCGCTACACGAGCGCCAGTTCTCATGAGAATTAGGCCGCCGCAGCCGGAGAACAAACTCGCAACCTTGTGCTCAGCAGCACAAAGCGGTAGCCACAACCCCCCCCCCCCCCCCCCCCAGCGCTCTAAAGCACCAGAGATCTAAATGCGAGCGCTCAAATGACGTCCTACGCCGGTTCCGCCTAGTCACCAGAGCTGTTCGTGAGCACTGGCGTGGTGATTCTATTTCATGAACGAAGTCGTGATTCTCGTACAATCGCCGACAGAAGTCCCCTGGATGACGAGACTACTGTTTTGTGATATTTGAGTGCAACTTAAAGAGCCGCAGGGGCTCAAAACTCAGTCATCCACTATACCACCTCACTGATAGTCTCACTATTGCCTTGGGACATTAAACTTCATGAATGAAGGAATGAATCACTCAGTCAACCGACGCGTAAGAGTACAGAATAATTGTGTTTCTTTTGGCTCATCGCTCGCGCTATGAGTTCTGAACATCATAAATACAATAAGAATTTACCAACTTCATGTTTCCTTTCTAGAAACTCAACCGTTCTTTATGTTTAGAAGGAATCGAGCCGCCCAAAAGAAGGGACACAGTGAAAAAGAGTGTGCTAACAATCCAGGGCTGCTATATACCGGTTGTTTCTACAAATATATTTAAGTAATATTTAAAAGTAGTCGTATTGAAATTCAAAGCACGGTTCTTTCGCTGACATCCCGTCAGCGGCGCCAACTACGGGGCGAGGGATGATACGTGGTAATTAGGCGCTAATTAACAAACGACTCACTAATTATATTTTCAAAGTTTTGTTTTGGCGGGCTAATCGTAATCGGGAAATTGAAGCTAACTCTCCGTACAAGCCATATCGACATTTGGATCTGGCAAAATGCGACTACTCGTGCGACTGCGGCGCGACTAATTCTGGCTATGAGAGTGCGTGAAACCGAAAATGGGGCAGGCTGCAGCGAACGCAACGCCGCGCCCCTCAAGGCGACGTTCTGCTTACGTCAACCAGCAGCGGGCAGCCGAAAATAAACACCCACTTGAAAGTTAGCGCTCGTACTTGTTGCCTCGCTCTTGTCCGTGTCTTCCAGCGCTATGACCCACATTGTTGTGTCTAACCAACTATAGTCCAAAACAGCCGTACTTCTAAGCACCAAAGAAACTTGCATAACAAAAACACAAAAATGTTCGTGATGTTTATTCGTGAAATATCCATGGTAATTTCGGCCAAAAGTTCACCGGCCAACTTAATGGTGACGCTGCCGCCTGTAGGTCATAACAATCTAGTGGGTACAAAAAGAAAAGGTCCTGAAATATTGCTCGACCAGTGTATGTCTCCATTCTGTTAAGATCAGTTCAATCTTTACTAGAACGCAAATAAACGGCTGTAAAGTGATTGGCGTCAATACGACAGTCGTAAACAAGCTCTCGAAAGCTAGCATTCTTGCGATAAAATCATAAAAGTTGGCAAATATGAAATACAGACACAAATCACACTATACAAAAAAGTACACAATTTCACGACACTAGTTTTGAAACAGAAGAGTCAAGACTTGGTTGTAGAACTTCATCACTAGTTAGACTGCACTACTAGTGAAACACTCTTGGAAAGAAGGAATATACTTGAAGGAATGAACGCATGTGCGAAAGGGGGTAACCGCTAAATTATTCCTTTGTCTGGTGGCACATCCGGATGAACAAGAGATTGCTTTTGATGTATCAGTGTTGTAGTGCCTATTATTTAGCTGGTTACAAAAACTAAGTCGGGAACAGAGAGAGAGGAATATAAGGAAGGCAGAGATGTTAACCAGTCAAGAGCCTGGTTGGGTACCCCACTTTGGGGAAGGGTGGAGAGGAAGAGAGAGAAGGGAGAGAAAAGGTATAGAGACGGAGGTTTCTCTGGGACATGGTAGGCAAATTAGCCTTGGCCAAAAGAGCTTCATTGAAGAGCGTTCAGAACGGTTATACGTAAAGCTGGCAGCATTATGTTGTTTTTTCTATTTTCTCTTTTTGTCAATATCTATTTTAGTAAAAGGGCTCCAGATTATAGAACCATGGTCTACTAGTGGTCAGACAATAGTAGGCTAGGAAACGAACAGTAGGGGTTGATAATTTTAAAGCTCTTAGAAGAGCAGTATACAGCTTGGGTTAGCTGTAACATGGTGAGTGTGTTTTGACTAATGAAAGATGTTATTGATCAAATCTCACGAGTATTTGAAATGAGTCTGTTCTACAAGAAGTAGAATATTGATGCGAACGCATCAAATAGCCGATTGAGCGAAAAAGCGAGCACTTGTCGTCCGGAGCAGCGAAACGGCGCCTAAGTTCCCATTGGCTGCGACGCCCCGTCACGTGCGCGCCTTGACGCAACAGAGCGGGAGAAAGCGAACACCTGCTGCCCCGCTGGCGCGCCAGGTATTGAAGAGGGGAGAGGGCGTCGCCCCGACGCCACTTCACCCTCGCTCTCGGAAGCCTGTGTTATCGGCCCATTCATTGTCCACGCAAGCTCTCTAACTTCGCCCATGTAGTCGCTGTAAAGAAATTAGTGTGAAGGTGAAGAAAAGGAAAAGTATAAGCCTCTCCATGTTCGTTTCTGTCAAAGCCCACAAAGAAGGCAACCCATTCAGAGACATCGTCTCCGAGAGAGCTACCTGATAACGTCTTCTTGGATCTTACCTACAGAAGATGCTCACCACTCCCCTACATCGATGTCCTACGTTTCATCAAGAGCCCTACTAACGATATTGAGTGCCTTCCAACTGAGTGCGCAAAGTAAGGCCTTTTTACAAAAGGTTGTCAGTCAATGTGTCTCTGCTGTCTTATCCTTTCTTTGCGTTCTTCGGTTCCCTTCTGCATACTGTACTACTGCATTCTCTCTGTATTTATACGCAGTTTCCCGGTTACATTCAACAAAGAATAAAGAAAAAGAAGAACCAACACTATCTGTGCTGACAGATAAGATGCATTTTTCTTCGCCGTGGCCTTGCGCAACTCAGGAAATCTTTTGTATTACGTCTAAGCAGCTAAAATAGTTCGCCATCGTGTTTAATTCTTCAACGAGAAAGATCTCAAGCGTTGTTGAAAGCACCAAAATTCTGTTTTTGTTTTAATTCGATGCATTATATGCCCCATTACGCGAAAACCCGGCGTCGTAGTCGGCGGTGTGACCGAATGATGCTACCAAAAATGGCCGATGGGCCAAAGAGTAAAAACAAGTAAAAAATGCTCGAGTTGACGTCAAATTTCTCAGGCATGCTCCTGTGAACAAATTAATTTGATTCCCTTGAAAATAAGATTTCGTAAATTTTCGTCTGGGTGGGAAATGAGCCCGGGCCTCCGGGCTACGCCATGGCGGCTCCGCGGTTCTAGTTGACTGAAGGTGTGCCTGGTGCGTGCGTGCGTTATTGCACACGTCACGATTCACCGTCTGTGTAAATAAAGGTGTGGCCTAGTGCGTGCGTCATTGGGCACGTGACGGCGCAACCAAGTGGGAGGAGGTGGGGCCACGTCGTGAGTGTATGAAAGGAGCGCGCTGATGACGTTCCGAGGGGTACAAATGGTATGATACTTTCACATTCCCACACGTAAGCAGCCTTAGGTGTCTCTGCCGAACTTATTTCTTCTCTTTTTTGTCCTTTTTTTCTTTTCTTTCATTCCCCTCTCCCTCCCACCTCCCGAAACGCGCTCTGGACTTATTAATAAGACTGTGTACCTGACCCGGTGGCACCGTCAACGCGGCAGGTCAGCAATTATGTTGGCCATTTTCCGAGCTACTCTTCAAGCCTGATGGTGCAGGCCAGAAAAGATCGCGCTGTCTTGCTGTACCACTAAGCGACCGGCGGGAACGTGTAGCTATTCCTCGTGTGACGCCCGGCACCAGCAAGCGTCCGTGATCTGTCGCTATGCTGACGCCGCCGGATGATGAACAAAGCCGGGTTCGTTCATGCAGGTCGTTCTTGCGCACCATTGTCGTGGAGCACTGTCTTGGTGTAACTTTCTTTTTCTCCTTTGACGCGTTTTCTCCTGAACGAGAGGAAGCAAAAAACAACAAAAAAGAACCAATCTGCACGAATAGTAGCGCGGTACAAAAGATTAAATTTGATGCTCAAGTGATTGCGGGCCATTAGCAAGCGTTGCTAAAGGTTTACGACTCGCTGGACAAATCAGCCTCCCTCAGAAACTTTATTACGAGGCAAAGCACATCCCTCCTGAATATCCAGTGTAATGACCCGAAGACAGTCCTCACCGGTCGCGCACGAAGCCGCTTTACGTTTCAGTCCTTAGAAGAAAACCTTTCACTCTTTGACAAACTGTGGACATCAAAGGATTACTGAGCGGCCAAATGTGCATCACTCTCTGAGTCATTGAACTTTTTTTATTTTCTAAATCAATTTGAGGCAGCCAGTAGTACGACCGCATTTAAACGCGGTGTTTCTGGGGCCGGTCCTTTCCACCTCTGTGGCCAAATACGCTGGCTCCGGCGCGTCATGCCACATATATATATATATATATATATATATATATATATATATATATATATATATATATATATATATTGCTACGGCATGAGCCGGGCGAGGAGAAGAGGAAGCAGACGTGAGCTGGTGCAGCCTCAAGACGCCATCTTGACTTTACCATCAATCTCGTCCCTTGAATAAAGCCGGTTTAACATTAACCGTAACAGTTTTGTGGTGGAGGTGCGGGGTACTTCGACCAAGACGACGGAGCTGCTGCAGCAAGTGCCACGCTGGAGCCGACGCCTCGCTGGACTGCCTCCAACACCACTTGAGATCCCGATGTCCACAGCAACGACCAACAGCCTTCTCTGGCTGCTCCAGTGCGAACAACCGGCGCCTGGATGCATCAGATGGAGCCCCGCCCTTTCTCTGGAAAATTCGGCGAGGACGTGGAGGAATGGCTCGCCCACTACAAGCGTGTGAGCAAGTACAACGGCTGGAACTCCATGACTCAGCTCGACAATGTGGTTCTGTTCCTTACAGACACAGCGCTAGTGTGCTTCGAGAACCATGAAGATACGTTCACAACGTGGAACAGCTTCGTTACTCACCTCACAGAGTGCTTTCGCGATTCCATCACGAAAAGGAAGCGGGCGGAGCAGACATTGCTTCAGCGCGCTCAAGTCCCAGGTGAGACCTGTACTACGTACATAGAGGTGATCCTGAAGCTTTGCAAGACTGTCAATCCTCGAATGTCCGAAGAGGACAAAGTTGGACACCTTCTCAAAGGCATAGCCGAGGATGTTTACAATTATTTAATCGGGAAGGAGAGTCTCGCCTCGGTCGCCGACCTCATCACGCATTGCCGCACATTTGAAGCCTTGAAGCTGTGCCATATCACGCCAAAGTTTGGCAGGCTAGCAAATGTCACAACAGTGGCAAGTGTTGACGAAAACGATAACTACAGCTTTCAATTTGACCTTGCGGCAACTATAAGGCAAATTGTGCGCGAAGAACTTGAACGACACACCAAAGGGGCAGATGTCGAACAGCTTGGTTGCGCTTCCAACCAACCTCAAGAACATGCATCTGCTGTGTCAGCATTGTCTGCCATGCCAGGCGTTGCAGACTGTCGAGTCGATCGGCTGCGACAGCACCGACGTACCTTTCCCGACGACGTGACGCACGATCAACGAACTCGTCGAACTACCACCACGAATCGGAATTCGGAAGATCGCGTGTATTATTCGCAGCGTCCCAGGGTTGACTCCGAGGCATACAACGTCGGTCGCGCATCGCCTGTATCTTACAGCTGTGGCTCCTCAAGACACATTGCTCGTTTTTTGTCGCCGGCACCGACATACAACAAAATATGGCCCACCACCAACTTGGCCTAATTTTGAACGTGATATTTATGACGACCGTTGGCCGATAGACCCTGCAAACACCACAGGCGCGCCACCCCGGAATACCTTCCGTCAATATAGTAGAGGGAGTGGCTCGCCAGCTTCAGACCGCAGCCTGACGCCCCCAACCAGTCGCCAGCGCCGTTCACCGTCACCACGGCGAAGTGCTATACGTCTCCACCGCCGTCGGGAAACTAGCCGGCGCGGCCGATGGAGGTGAGGTCGCCGGACAGTAAGCGTCTCTGCGAAATACTCCTCTGCCTATTATGATGGTGAAGAACAAAGTGCGTGTGTTAATTGATAGTATACCTGCAACAGCATTAGTGGATACTGGTGCTACCCTTTCCGTCATGAGTGTGACTTTCACAAAAGAGGCTGGGTCGGAAAGTTATGTTCCCGTGGAATGATGGTGTGACGTTTCGTGGTGTCAGTGGAGAGTGCCTAGTTCTCCTTGGTATTTGTGTTGCAAGTGTTTTATTCGTAGGAGAAGATCTTAAAACAGAATTTCTCGTATTACCGCGATGCACTCATGATGTGATTCTCGGGATTGACTTTCTTCAGGATTGTGGTGCATCCGTTAACTGTGGCACAGGCGAAATTGCTTTGAATAGCGCGCTTCTCGCCACCCTTGCCGACACATCCTTACCAGTGAAAAACTATTGTGTTGTTTCGAACGATTTGCTGCTACCGCCTTGGTCGCTGCCACGTATCCCTGTCAATTTCGCTGCTTCCGACCTTTCATCGTTTGACGCGCAAGTCCAGCCACTTACGTCGAGCTGCGCAAAGAAAGATGTACTTGTACCACGCTCTGTCGTGAGAGTAGTGAATGGCGCCTCAAATTTGTGGGCTTTCAATTGTTCTTGCGTCCCTGCCGTTCTCCCGCGTGATATGAAGCTTGCTGAATTTGACGAGATTACTTACAGCTCCATTACAGTTCTAAGCGAGGAGGAGCAGTCTCGTACTAGCGATCCCCAACGAAGCATTTCTGAAGAGCAGATCCTACGAATGATCAACAAGGCACTGCCCTCACATGAGCGCCGCGCTCTCGCACAAGTTTGGTGGGCACATCTTTCTGTGTTCGATTTCACACAAGGCGACAAGCAGGCTTCACACCCGC